>NW_028277086.1:2400000-2715000 GCF_059951505.1 Python bivittatus | reverse complement strand
GTTATTTTGAGTTTCTTTCTCAACTTCCTTCTTTCTCAAGGAGTTTTTTCTGCAAGTCCCCCCTTAACTCTTCTTTCTTTCCTTCCTTCCCTCCCTCCCTCCTTCCTTCCTTCTTTCTCCTTCTTCCCCAAGGTCAACTCTACATTATTCTACAGAAGAAGAGGCAGTTAAGGATTCTAAGCCGGGACAGCTATCTTCAATCACATGAATCCCTCAGTATTTCTGTAGAATAAGGCCCTTTAGTATCCATGGGATTGAATTCCACTGGTGCATAGTTGCATCTGCACAGATATGGCTGGAGCATTGGGTTAAAAATGATCTGGTTTGTTTTTCTTGGACAGAAAGGTGACATGGAAAAAGTCTCCCCAGAAAAGGAGACAGATGGCTCAGCCTGTCAAGGAGATGGCCATGGCTAGGCACTGTTGTTTGCTGTCATTACCCTTATTGCAGTGAGATGCTGCCACGCCAGCCTGTTTGGGTCTGGTGAATTATTTGGGCCAGCATCTACTTCCTTGAAAATGCCATCCCTTTGCTTGTTGTGACAGACCTTCTGCCTTTCCCCCTGTAATGGGATGTGGGAATGACTTTGGCAGACAGGAGGAAGAACTGCAGACTAGACGATGTTTCAGATAAGAGGCAGCTTAGCCCGCAGCAGGAATGGGGGCATGGCAAACATCTCAGAAGGGACCCTCCCTAGTTTCTTGGACTTTAAAGGTGAGGTGGGAGAGATGTACTTTCAGACTTGCAAGATTCTGTTAATGTAACCTTGCAATAAAATTAGAGCTAGTATTCCTTGATGTGCTTCTTTTCTAGACTGCCTCACAAGGCAGACACCCAGGACTGTCTTCTTTCTCTATCTTTTTCTCACTTCTTCCGCTTCCTTTTAGAACATCTTGTTTTCTGACTCTATTTCTCACAGGAAATATAATCAAACAAATCAACTGAGCAGCAATGTATCACTAGGTGCCTAGCCAAATTGGACTAATCTCAAGAAACAAAGCAGGGAAGGAGTGAATGAGTACTTGGATGGAAGACCGGGGCTATATGCTGGGAAGTCCACACACCATCTTGAAAGAAGGCAAATCACTTCTGTATTATTGTCACTAGTTCATCTTGACTCAAATTTTTATTAGACTAGATTTTTATTGGGGAAAAGAATGACTGGAGTGGCTGTTGAATTCTCAGCAGATGCCCTCAGGGGCAAGAACAGCTTGCAATGACCAAGAACTGCAGGAAGAACAGTGTAAATCTGGAGCATGTGGGGTTGCCATCAGGATGCAGGCAATCCTTGGCCCCCAGGCCTAATGTAGTTCCTAGTCCCATTGTTGTGACCCATGGAATCTCCCCAAGAAACACCCCCATTTCAGCACATCCATGATGTTTCCTAGCGCTTTCATGCACACATGCCTGCGTGCCTGCATGTTTGACAAAATAAGCTCTAAGATAGATGCTTATTAACCCATTATGCAATGCATTTATATTGCACACTCCCATCAACCTTCTCCCACCTCCCAAGCCAACTGGGACTGGCAAAAAGTTGATTGAAGTCAAGCAGCATCCAAATTGAATAAATAAATAAAAATTAAAAACAAATGTTTGGACTGAGCCAAAATCTAATTCTGACACACACCCTGGAAAGTCTGAATTACCACAATGCAGTTACACAACAGCTTCTATAGAAAAGCTCTATTAAAAAGGTTTTCTCTTGGTTTGCAGCTCATTCCATTATTTGTTACACATGCAAAGAACAAGTCTCCAACTGGAAATGTCTGGGCATGACCATTTGCTCTGAGCAAGAACAGCAATGTGTAACGTTTTGAGAGACAACAGAATGTTGCAAGTGTGATTATTCTGGACCTCCTCCTCTTTCTTATAGTTCAGTGAATTAGGGAGGTGTTTGCTTGAGTCACTTCCAAATGTTATTTGGGCATTCTGGATTTCAAAATGTTTTATCCCCTTTTGCCAAGGTAATAGCTTCTGCATATCTTCCTTGCTCTCTAGAAGTTGGTTCTAAAATTCAACAAAATGCATCTTAGGACCAACCAAGAGGAACCAAAGAATGTGCACATTTCTGAGTTCTCCAAAACTCTTCATCATTATATTTATTAGCTCTCTCCAAAAAAAAAAGGGGGGGAGGGGTGGTAAAGAAATACAAAAGTCCCAGATTCTTGCCCAAGGAATTTGCTGCTAAAAGTACAGAAGCTGGACCTCAAACAAAGGAACTGTGTGATATAGTTCTATTGTCACAGAATGGACACACAAACAAATATTCTGCATTGACTATTAGTTGTAGTGATGCATTTCTTATGCTACTATAACTATCCTTGCTGTGGAGTGGCAGCAGAGCAAGCATTGCAGAAGCAGGTGGCTGTCCTCTGTTGGAAGCAGGAAGGTGGAATAGATTGAGCCCCAACATTGTTCTATAATAACTCCACCTCCGTGGAGTTGGAACCAAGGGCTGTTGTTCCACATTATTTCCACTCTTTTTATGTCCTCCCTCTCAAGGTAACGATTCCAAGGTGCTCATCACAAAGACATATGCTGAGAAGTGTCCATCTGAAAGAGATTATCCAGACAGGGTCCTCAGTTCCCTTTTTTGCTGTGAATGTTCTTGGTGTAACATACAACCTCCAAAATAAGTCAGATGGTCAAGACAGAAGGCTGAGTTTGGCACTCCTGAACAAGTGCACTCCTGCATTCTATGAACTTAGCTACTATGGACTACAGAGAGGAAATACTTCTGTTGTTTGCCAGTTCTCTTTTGCTAAGGCACCCAACCACAGCCTTCCCTCCCTCCTTGCCAAACTGGATTGTTCTTCTTTTATCCTTTTAAAAATCTTTTGTGGAAAGAAGAAAAAGTGGAAGATAATTATGCATTGTATGATTATACAATGTACAATGTGTATACCCTTGTATAATTCCAGGAGTATGGTATATTAAAATCTTTGTCTGAAAGCATCCTCAGTGTGCTCTTAATTTAGTTATTTGAGCATGCCATGTGTTGGGTTAAAATCTTCCTTTGTTTGAATAGATTTTGTTCTGAGATGATCAGAGGAACAACAGCAACCAACTGCTAAAATGAAGAACGAATCAGGGGCATAGGGGCAACAAGAGAGACCAGAGCAGCCTTGAGCTCCTGTTTGTGAGCTTCCTGGAAGCATCTCCTGGGCTACCATTTGAGATGGAATGCTGGCCAGATAGGCAGAGGCCTGATCCAGCAGGGCTGTTTTCCTTTCCCTTCAAAATAGCTGCTTCCAGCTCTCATAATCTGTCTCATGCTGACTCCTTCTCAGTGAGCTATAAATCAACTTGACAGCATTTCATTGCAGAAAAAAAAATGTATTCTAGACTTGGTAGCAATTGTTGCTATGGAGGTACAAAACAATGAAGCAAATTAAGGTCTGTTCATATAATTATGGCATTGGAATGATCTCAGGGGTCATCTAGTTCGACCCTCTGCTTGGGCCAGGGTGTGCTGAAGCCTTTTAGCCTCCAGTGAAAGAGAACACACCACTTCACAAGACAACCTATTCCACTGATTGACAGCTTTCAAGAGCTTAACCATCAACTTCACCCTAATATTTAATCTGAATCTTCTTCCCTTCAGCGTCAATCACCAGTCCTGGTCTTGCCCTCCAGGGTGAAAAAGAACAAGTCCACTCCCTCCTTTATATGTCAGTTTCTTAGATATTGGGAACCTGCTGTCACATATCTTCTCAATCTTCTCTTCTGCATTCCTTACACCATTCCTCATAGGACTTCAGTTCTCTTACCTGAAGTCTGAAGTCTGGTCTGAAGTCGCTTCACTTTGGACACTGAATTCCAATATAGGGCCCAGGGCCCAGCCCTGTGGCACCTCCATTCAATAGTACTCTCCAAGTTCACTTTCCTCATTGAAAAGCACTCTCCTAAGTAGATCATCACGTACAGAGATTTGTCCAGCAAACCAGGAAAAATCCTGGTGTGCTTGAGGAACTAGAACATCAGGGAAATATGAGCCTGCAGAAGTTATATAGGAGGATTTTATTAACCTGCAATACTACAAATCTCAGGTAGAAAACAACAGGGCAAAACCTCTGATCAAGAACAAGATGCAGAATTAGAGAAGTGTAAAGCATAGGTCCACAGTTGGCTCTCCCTAAGCCGCTCCAGAATTATACTGAGGGATCTGGTATTGATTTACTGATATCGCTGGAGGGAGCAGAATGAAAATTTCAGTCCTTTTAAGTATTGCTTTTGGCATGTAAGGGCAAACCATTTAGTGCAGCTGTGGTGAATGGGCAATGCCCCATTCAGTGAAGCAGAGCATGGCAAACCCTGCCATCCCCTGATAGTCAACTGGATAGCCAATTCACACTTAGACAGGCAGGAGGATGCAAAATCCAAGCCTCGACTGGAGGAGGGGATGGGTGGGCGGGAAGAAAGATTTACTAAGCCTCTATCTCAACACCTTCATTGAACTATTTATCGTTAATCCCAAATCTTTCCTCCTCAGTCTGTGCTAGCTCTGATCCCACTAGTGTGTACAAGTAATTAGGATTTATGACACCAATGTACATCTCTTTACACTTGCTCACATTGAATGACTTCTGCCATTTTGACACCCCCTCCCCTAATGTTCAGAGATTCCTTTGAAGCTCTTCACAGTCCCTTATTGTTTTTACCACTCTGAGTAATTTAGTGTCATCAGCAAACTTGGCTATTCTACTAATCATGCCTGATTCCAGATCATTTATAAAAAGCACTGATCCTAGGACAGAATTCTGGAAGACCTCACTAGTTACATCCTTGCATTGTGAGAAATGTCCATTTATTCCTATTCTTTGTTTTCTATTCTTTAGGCAGTTGCTTATCTACTAAAAGACCTGCCCTTTTATTCCATGGCTGTTAAGCTTACTGAGAAGTCTTTGATGTGGGACTTTATCAAAAGCTTTTGAAAATCTAAGTAGATGATGTCTGCTTGACTGCCCTTATCTACATGCTTATTAACATCCTCCAAAACTCTAGTAAGACAGAGTTATAGTCAGGACCTTCCTTAGCGAAGTCATGTTGGGTATCCTTGAGCAAGGCCTAGGCCACCAGATGTTTAATAATTTTATGTTTAATAGCAGATAAGATATTCAGCTAATAGGCCTATAATTTCCTGGGTCTCCCTGTTCATTCTTGCATCAGAAGCTGACTGTCTTTGTGAAAACTTACATGTTTTACTCCACTGGTTTCAACTTCAGATCTAGCCTTCTGGATCTGTGCCTGATCTCTATGGGAGACTGATATTGAAGATGCTCTTTGTATTTTTGTCAATCCTAAATAACTTATTCCATCACACAGTCATTGTCTGGGGATTTGGCTATGCAAGATAAAAGAAAGTTTTACTTTTTCTTATTTTTAATCAAATTAGTTTTGAAATCATAGGTTTGATGCTTTTGTCTCAATCTGAAAATGAGAGCGGGCTGCTGTTTTCTGGCCATACATGTCAAAGCTACTAATGGCAGGAGGTGACAGAGGAGAGTTGAATTATTATTATTATTATTAGTAGTAGTAGTAGTATTCCCAGTTTACAGGTGAGCAAGTTGCTAAGGCTGAGAGAGGAGTCCCATTTTGCAAGCTGGTATTAAGGATGAGAACCCTGGTCAAGGTGGTTCCTTCTTCCAGGAAGATGGGTAATGCCAGCAGAAGAACTACTTTACCCATAACCAGAAGTTGCATCATGCCCTGGACAGGAGGGAGGGAGGGCTGAAAGGCCCAGCCAGGAAGGTCAAGGCCCCTCCCATGATCAGCCACCATGTGTCTCATCTCCAGCCATCTACAACAAGACCTCTTGTAGAGCTTATTGGGACCACAAAAACGGTGGTGCCGAATTTCAGCAGCGCAATCCTGGATGGGCCTTGAGAGGTGTACCGATGGCGCTGGGGGGTCCTTTCTGCAGGCCTCGTCCATTTTGGCCCTCTAGGAAGGCCAAAGAAGTCTGACCATCAAGAGGGAGTAGTAAACAAATTGGAAAGCTGAGGCTGTCCAGAGTTCTCCACAGGACTGGTTTAGGGGCAATAATCTGGGATCACAGGAGCAGGGGTATGGGGCTGTGATCCTCCCTCAAAGTGTTGGGGGCCACAGAGATTCCTCAGGGTGCCCCAACTGTTTTACTTCAAGCTAAAGTCTTATGAATAGGTTGTAACAGCAGAAATTAGTGTGTGTGTGTGTGCGTGCGTGCACGTGCATGTATGAGAGTGAGTGAGTGAATAACAACGCCATCCGACAAAAGCTGTTGTGCAGGTCTGGACTTCAAGGAGTCAATGTAGGCTGAAGGCTCCTGAGGCGAATTAGCTGACAAGTTTAAACCTCAGCTAAAGAGGTTACCATGTTGGCCCATTGTCTCCCGCATGAGGTAAAATGTTCTGCCTAGGAACCCAGCAGAGGGAAAGCTGTTGCCTAGGTAACAGCTGAAAGGAGGGGACTGGATTGGTCCCTGAGGGGCAGCGACAGCCCTTCCATTGGACGCCAGAAAAGGCATCCAGAAGAGTCTTCCCTCAAAGTTGTAAGGGCTGAGTTTGTCAGTAAGAAGGGAGAGTATGAAGGTGACGGTGGCGAGGTCCCAGGGACAGACCAAGCTGGAGAGACCAGCTTGCCTTTAAAACTCAGGCACCCGAGTGGCTTGGAAAGAGCCTAGTCCCTGAATTTGAGAGAGAAACACTCTACCTTTGCAAAGCAGCATTTTCGCCCCCCCCCACACACACACACACAATACGCACCACAAGTACTTCAGACACAGTTTTTGCCCATCAAAGGAAATGGTTTGGGCTAAAGGAAAAAGATGGTTTCCTAAACTTCAGAAGGAGGCAGGGAGGCCATGCTAAAATGCTAATAGCACCTTTATTAAAAAGCCAATAATGAAGCCTAAAATTCCAGGTAACAATACAAGTGGCAAAGAAAAACATTGTCCTGCAATAAGCAAGACTGAGAGGATGACAACAGCTAAAGAAAATGGTTTCTCTTTGGGGACAGTTGCATAGCAATGGGATTCGCTCAGCTTGGTGATGAACGCTAACCTACAACAGGATGTGTCCTTCATGGTGAAGCCATGGTCCCCAGGAAGCTGAAGAGGCATTTCTCAATATATCACAGTCTTAATCCTACTTTGAAAGACTACATTTTTAGACAAAGCTTGAAATTTGTCAAAACAGAGTGATAAATAAAGCTCAAGAAGCTGTGTTAGTAGCAGAACTGATAGCTAGAGCTTTAAAACCATATTCAGTTGCTGATTCTTCCTGCTTTCAATGCAACAGTAAAGATCATATTTCAAAATGAAGCACAACAAGAAGTTTAAAAGTACTTCTTGCGGACAGCCATATTGGCAGATGGGATAAATGATATGTCGGCTGATACTGAAAAATGTGTGTGTAAAGAGGAGGAGAAGGAGGAGGAGGAGGATTATTTACAAACTGCTCACTCCAGAGGCTCATATCCAACACAGTATAAAACATGATATAATTTTAAAAATTAAAGCATATTGGAAGAAAAGCTCAAGTATTGGTATTTGTTTGCCATATTGATAATTGTAAAATAGTTGAACAGTTTTTATGTTGTAAAAAACTTGAAGGAATAAGTGGTTGTGTTGATGGTTGTCTGTTGCTTACATGTTTATTTTGTGTTCTTCCTGGTTTTAATTGTTTTTAGCCACCCAATCACTTTGATGAGGTGGGCAGCCATATACATTGAAATAAATAAACAAATATATATTTTTAACCCTATCTTGGCGAGCTGCTTGGATCTGTTGATTTCTCCTGGAAATTCTGTGTAGGAATTTTTATAAATAATGCTCCCTTAATGGTTATCAATTAAAGTGTCATTAGGGCAAAAAGTAAGCACATGCTTCTTGCATCACGAAACATTGGTGGCAGAAACAATTGGCCATGAGTTGAAAATTATGCTAGACTAGGTTGTGAATAACATGAAAAGTAGGTCACTTAAGTCATGACCGTTTAGCAAATCTCCTCCCTCATATGCTTATTAAGAAGAAAGGTATTGTGATGAGCGTACGAACTGTAGAATTAGATGTTTACTATATTTTTTCTTGAGGTACAAGCAGAATTTTTTTACTAACCAACAGTTACTTGGTTTGCAAAGCTACCTTGCTGGGTAAATCTGAACATTTAAACAAGGTAAACTCCAGCATGCAAAGCAAACCTTAAATTCCCTTGTCTTCTTCAGAGAAATACATGTACTGAGAGAGAAATTATAAATTTAAACTGTGGAAGTGACAGGCAGCAATATGAAGATGTTTCCAAATGTTCCTGCAACAAACAATAACGGTCATACAATTAATTGCCAAGCATCTTGAAGTATGGACAGAAAAAATTCAATATGATTTTCTGAACATATTCATTGAAAACGGCTACTGGTTGAGAAATCCCTTTATTGAAGTAAAATCAAATAATTCCCATGTCAGACTCACTGAACAGGAGATATTAGTGAATTATGCAACTGACACAATTTGAAACTTGTGGAGACAATTTATCTTTTGCTGCACACAGCAGAGATGGGTTTAAAGAGATTAGATTCCACAGGCCAAGCTGACTGTCACGTTTGACACACTAGAGGGTGTGCAACAGAAAAGCACACTACAGCCTTTTTTTATCTACGCTATGATAATGATCTAACAAACTCACTGCTTTCTTGGCAAATTAACTATTCCTGCCACTTCTCTTCCACCCTCTTCTCTCCAGTGAGGAAATGCAGAGCCACCAATTGCTCTGTCAAATGCTGCCGGGAGAATATGTGAAAGATCACCGGATAGACATAGAAGTAAATTAAATTCTCAAATGTAAAATCCAGAATTAAACTGAAGATCCCGGCCTATTAACTGGTTAAACTGTAACCCTCAATAATTTACAAAATTTACAAAAAATTATGTTTCCTCTTTAATTGAACCATGAAAATTTATCCAGGCCATCCAGTTATCACCATTTTAACCACCAAAATGATACAATATCCTTCAAAATCTAAAACCACTTATTATACTATAAAGTTAGATGATACAGCGGGCTTTGCTCCTCTCCTCTAAACTGTATCCCAAATTTGGCTCAAGGTTTATGCAAATTTAAGACTATAGTTTTAAGAGACTGGGTTACCTGAAGGACTGTCTCATCCCCATTACATCGACCCGTCCCACCCCATCAGGCAGAGAGGGTACGCTGTGGCCCCCATTGATGAAAGAATGTCGACTGGCAGGGCCCAGAAGGAGAGCCTTCTCTGCCATGGCCTCCGCCCTATGGAATAATCTCCCCCCAGAGATGAGGCGGGCACCTACTCTCCTGACCTTCCAGAAAGGGGTGAAGACCTGGCTCTGCCAACACACGTGGGGCGAGAAGTGGGACAACCAACCCTGGGGGTGGCTGGCACCTTGAAGATGCTCCCGTAACCTTTATTTACCATTAGTATCTTGGAGGCCATTATTTATGTATGAACATGTTTTTTACTGTATTTTAATTAATATTTATTCTTGTTCTACTGTAAACCTCCCAGAGTCGCTCTTGAGTGCCATGGGCGGTGACTAAATTTGAAATATAAATAAATAAATATAAAGAAGGCACTTTACAAAGTAGAAATTGGACAGGTTATCCACCCAAAACTAGCATGTGTACTAACACATCATTTTCAAAGACTCAAACCTCGGGAGAGAAAGGACACACAAGGGATCAAATATGGTTTGAGGGTCAAGTAGGATTTGCTGAACTAAAATTCCCAACAGGAGCTGCAGGATAGTTCATGGTGAGGAATGCCATAAAGCGTAGTTCAACAACATCATGGGGTGTGACTTAGGTTACCCTGCACGAGGGAAAGATCAAGTCTTGCAAATAAAAAGAGGAAGAAATAGGACCTCACTGCTTCATAATTATTCGTTCCAACAATAGGAGAAAGGGAAGTATTTCAATTCAGACGGTCCCCAAAGAATGTTGCTATATTAAAGGAAACCCTGCACATGAAGGATATGTTTAAGGTTCTTCAATTAAACCTTAAATTCTTCAAGCCTAGTGTGGTGCTTAGGATGACGTAATGCTGAAATATGCTTCAAGTTCTTTCTAGTATATAATCAACAACCAGTAGAATCATTAAAGTGTTTCTGTGTTTGTGCAAACTTGAAAAGCTGTCAGCGGACTTTTCTAAGTAGGTCACGAAGTCAGAGTCAGATAGCAAAAACAGGAAAACCATGTCAGCCTCAGCCAAAATGTGTTTGTCTGTTGCACCTGCTTAGCGTGGAAATTGTTACTTATTAACTCATTTTAATATGTAGGCTTTATTTTTAACTGCTGTATTAAACTTCAAAGCAGGTGCCGCCTCTGGAATTCTGTGTATGTTTAGAGGACAGCCCTGCAACGGTAGTAAATATACCAGTGTGGAAATCTTCTGTCAGTCTTTTGAGTCAGTTTGTAGTTAAAATGCTAGTTGGGCACAAGACAAAATGCTATTGTCCAGAAAAAGCCAACGTCTTCATGGTAATGACACAAAAACTAATCTAGGTTTTATTTGGCACTAAAAGGGCTGGTCTCCTAAGTTTTTCAGTTTGCAACCAAAGACAACCTGTCAGGGATAAAAAGGGACCTTGTAAGTATTTCTGCAGAGAATATAAACCTTGATTATCTGCCAGGCAGTTTGCAATCCTTGCTTTTCCCACCAAGACTGCAAACTATCAGTTCAAACTTCTCCAGGGTATGTTTAGTGGACAATAACTTTAATTAAATGTCCAGTGCAAAATTTGCATTTAATCCTTAGAGGGAAATATATCTCACCCTTAGCTCCATTATCCTGTAGATTCATCATCAATGGAAATTACACATTTTTGCTCCTGATATTTTCTATCATCTTGGATCCCAGACTTTCCTAGCAATGTTAATATAGTTTGAGGTGCCAAGGACATAAAGAGACAGAACGTTTAAACGTCCCCTGTCCTGGGATATGTGATGTTAAATTGTGTACTTTAGAATAACAGGGAAGAAGGTTCTAGAACAATATTAAGTAAGTATCAAACAAAAGTATTACTGTGACATCCCTCAGGTGATTCCACCACTCTTGGAACTTAGTTTTTCCAAGTGACAGTAATTTAGTCATCTTCAGCATTCAGATAAAGAGTTTCAGTGTGTTCTTTCTTAGATGGTTCTTCACACAGACTCCAGAGAAAGTTACCTAAAACTCTTTATTACATAACCATTTTAGACATATTATTCCCACAGTTCTCCATGTTTGTCCTTAGGGTTTCATGTGGGTTTGATGAAAAGTCACAATATGCATATTGATCACAGTTCAGCCCACATTCCCTGATGAGCCACCTCAGCTATTTTATGTAGGGATTCAACACCATCAGCATGATCTTAAGTCATCAAGTCCATCTGGCCCCTTAACTTTCCAAAATCAGAATTCTAGAGGGTCTTTTGCTGCTTCCTAAAAATTAAAATTTTCTATTTAATCTTTTAACTTACATAAAGCTTATTTCATCCAGGATAAAAAGAGGCTCTCCCAGTGTGATGAAACTTGCCCTTTAGAAGGTTCTTAATGTCCAAAGGGTCAATAATAAGTAATTTCCTAAGGTAGTTAAGACAGGAAGTAGGTGAACCTAGTGTCCATTCAAAGGTGCTGAACCGCAGCTTAAGCAAGATGGTTTTCTCCTGGCTCCCAGAGCTCTCAAACCCAGCAGAGATTGCTATTTTGCGATCTCTTCATGGGCAGGCTTCTGTATGGATCAAACTTGTGGGTGATCCTAATCCTCTCCTTGATCCGGAGAGGGGTTCCAAGGAGCTGATCCCTTCACCAGCACCTCTTTCCACTGTGGCCATCAGCTCTACTTGCACAGAGCTGTCCTCAGTCTGCCATTGCCTCCCAGGAGTCAATATCATTTTGAGTCATGAAGAAACCATGATTTGATACATTTTCCAAAGAACCAAGCAAAAATACTCCAGTATTACCTTCTGAAACTGCTGGTCAAATAGGAGAGAAACCTCTGTAAACAGGACCCTCAATTCCTAACTCAAACGTTCAGCCCAGAAGAATATGATGATCAGTGGAATGAAAATCTCTGAAAGGGTCAAGAGAAACCACACAGCAGCATTCTCCCTCCCTCTCTGCAAAGATCATCCCACAGAGCAATTCGGTTTCTGTTCCAAAATCAGTCTTCAAGCCAAACTGAAAAAGATTTAGAGAGGTCATCTTCATCGTCAGATGTCTCGGCAGTGTTACAAAAGTGGATTGCCATTTCTAATGAATTAACTTAATGTTCATGAAAGGAAAGAATGAACGAATCTATTCCTGTTACTAATTACCAGAGAGATCAGCCGATTTATGCTCCAAATCCAGTCCAGAGGAGTTTCCTAGCTAACGGAAAGCTCATCAAGGTAAAGTTCAGAAACGCTTAAATAATCTTTCCATTTATGCTTCTCTGACAGTGGCATCGGTCTTCCAGGCAGTGTCTTCTCCAGCCTTTGCTTCCTATACTGGGAGCTCTCTGAGCTGCTCAGAGTTGATATCAATTGGATATAAGCCCAATCAGTCAAAGTGCAGCCTCCCACAAACAGCCATATGGCGTCCACCTACTTTGAGCATCCTTGTCAGAAAACGACAGACACGGGTTCGGTTGTCCAGTAGACAGAAGTTTTTTATTGGGCACGTTTGCAAAGGTGGGTCCCTCCCGCAGCAATGGAGGAACCCCGAAACAAAGTCTGACAGGTTTTTTTATACCCCCTATCTGTCCTCCCCCTCCTACGAGGGCTTGGCTCACAATCTCACCTTTTTTACCGCCCCGGAGCGCCGCTAATTAACCGCAAAACCGCAGACATTCCACTTCCTAATCCAATCAGCGCCATACACATTGCAATACCCACTTGACCCGACAGCCGCCCCTGCCGTTTCTCTTCACTCTGGAGCGAACGTGCCTCTTGCCTGCAGTCTTTCCTCCCTCCTGCCGTCCCTCTTCACTCTGGTGCGAGTGTGCCTTCTGCCCATCCTCCCTCCTGCCGTCCCCCCAAGGCTGCCCCATGGTGCACAGCGCTCTCCCCTAGCAAACATGGTTCGTTTGAGGCCCTCACTTCTCCCTGCCTTCTCACAATCCCCCCTTTTTCTTTTCACGCCTCTGTTGGGCCTCAAACCTGGCTAACAGGATTGCTCCCTCGTCCCGGACCCGGGGCTTCACACACTGGGACAGGTAATTCCCACAAGCAGGGAGGCATTGCATTAAGCAACATACTAGGACCAGTAAGGCAATGAAGCCAATAGCTAGCACAGAAAGTTGTTTTAACCAAGCAAAGTTAGGTAACCAACTAGTGAGCCACAACCAATTCCATCCCTCTGGATCCTCGGATATGCGAGAGGCTAAGGTCTTCAACTTGGCTAGTTTTGCTTCAATATAATTCTCATTGTTGGTTAGGTTAAAGCAACAAAGGCCTTGAAAAGATTCACGGCCTTGTCCTGCCCTTAATAGGAGATAGTCTATAGCCATCCGATTTTGAATGACCGCCCTCCTGATCTCAGTGACTTCTTCAGTGAGAGCTGCAATGAGAGAGGATGTAAGGTTGACACTTTTAGCCAGGAGGCAGGCCACCTTCCTTAGGTCCAGATAAGCTCTTCCGCTTAGTGCAGGAACCCCTACTAAGGAGAGGGCCAGAGCCATGGCTTCTGTTTCGGACAAGAGTGTCACATCACTCTCACAATCAGATGGCAGAGCATATAGAGAGGTCAGGTGCCCTACGGCACAAGGGCCCCCTGAACTATAGGCTGGAACATAGGTATAAGCTTCATGTCCACACAACAAAAAGAAACCTTTAGGTAGGTATAGAGGGGTTGAGGCGTAAGGGATATTATAGACCCCTCCACAAGTGAAAGCAGGACCTTTTGAGGGCAATGGGTGGGTACGGTTCTGGATATTGTTGAAATATACACATTGAGTTGCATTGGTTATCCCCAAGAGATTTAGAGCCATTTGCCTTTGATTAGTCCAGGGTCTTGGTATGGGAGAAGACCCAAAATGATAGAACATCCCCCCCCCCCCACGGGGGATCATCCCCAGTGATATCAATATTCGCTATCTGAGTAACATTCTTCAATGCTTCCAAGCTGATGGGCATTCCAAAGAAACAGGTGGAAGTGACACCATTCACAGTCAAGAGTTGCCCCACACAAAAAGTTGTGCTGTTCAAAGCTGTCTGTGCCAATTCTACAAAAAAAAATGTTGTTAGAGCTGTGCGGTAGAGCATCTAAGCAGTGACATAACAGAATAACCTGGATGCAAGCCTTTATGTTGGTCATCTCCTCCCCTGCCTTAGTTCAGTTCCTTTTAAGTTTTACTTTGAGTCCGTCTCCTGGTTGGGCAGTCCACGGTCGGGGGTCGGGAGCTCGCTTAACCCGATGGTAGTGGGTCCAACACCCCCCCCGCCCCCGTCGGGTCCGAACCGCTGATTCAGTTGTCAGGAGAACTTGGTATGGTCCCTCCCAAGACGGCTTCAGCTTCTCATCCTTCCACGTCTTTATCAGGACCCAATCCTCTGGCTTGTGGGGGTGTCGGTCTTCCAGCAAGGGGGCCATTGAGCGAGGAGTCCCTGTTTTCTTAGAGACAAGAGAGATTGTGACAGTACCAAGAGATACTTTCTTAGGAAGGCATCCTTTAGCTCGGGGATAGGCTCTCCCATTGGAGCCAGGAAAGGTCTTCCCATCATCAACTCGAACGGGGAGACCCCCACATCCTTGCGAGGGGCTGTCCGCATTCGAAGCAGGGCAACCGGAAGTGTCTTTGTCCAAGGTAGCCCTGTTTCCAATCCCAGTTTGGTGAGATGTTGCTTCAACACCCCGTTGGCCCTTTCCACTTTCCCACTGGAGTCAGGATGCCAAGGGGTGTGGAGTTCCCATCGAACCCCCAGGCTCCAGTACCACGGCTTTACAGTGTCTACCAAAGCCTGCACCCCCCCGTGAGACCCTTCGTGCAGTTTCTCCACCATCCCCCTCATGTCAGCACGGCTCACTACTGGGGTCCTCTCAATTGTAACCCAATGACCTGCTTCCTCCCTGCAACCTTCCCTTTCCAGCAGCACCTCGTCCAACTTCCCTGGCGCCCAAGCCGGAGGTTCTTCTATTTGGGGGATTGCAATCATGATGGCAATGGGGACACCCTCCGCTGCTTCCTTTGCTACTCGATCAGCAAGTCGGTTCCCTCTTGCCTCCATCGAGTCCCCCTTCTGATGTCCCATTACATGCACCACTGCAATCCTGTTGGGTTCTTGAAGAGCTTCCATCATCCCCTCTATCAGTTGCCGAGCTTTCACCTCCTTCCCAGCAGTTGTGAGTAAACCCCGTTCCAGCCAAATTTTCCCGAAAGTGTGCACTACTCCCCAGGCGTATCGCGAGTCTATGTAGACGGTGAGGGACACTCCCTTTCCCAACTCTAGTGCCCTTTTCAAAGTGTGCACTTCACACAGCTGGGCCGACCAGTCCGCTGGTAGTGCCCCCTTCTCTACTGTCTCTCCCTCCGCCGCCACTATCGCATACCCTGACTTCCTTTGTCCCTGCTCTACTCGGCTAGACCCATCCACAAATCAGACCTCACCCTCCTCCAGCGGGACCTCCTGCAGGTCCTGCACCAGCCTGTAACTATTGTCCTTCTTCACAGCTAAGATAGGGGAGTTGAAGGGGGACATAGCCGGTTCCAACAGCCCTTGCCCCCTCAGCCCATCTATGATGGGCTTCAGCCCGCGCCTCCCATCCCGGGACAGCGGGTATTGGGCTTGCCGCAAACCCGTCACCCCCGGTTTCAAGGGGATGCTAATTGGGGGGATGCGAAACCGACCCGCCACCCCCTCCCCTGCCCATACCTCAGGGTTCACAACCTCCACGTCCGCCTCCCGCAACAAACACATCCTTTCTGCCTGTTCCACATTCCACAATTCCACTCCTAAACTACCCATTAGATCCCTTCCCAGCAAGTTCACTCCCGCCTGTGGGATCAGTAACACATCTGCAGTTACCTCCTTCCCATTCCACTCCAGTCTCACTCCCTCCAGTACGTCTGCCTTGACCGGAGAGCCTCCCACCCCCATCACCGATACCGACGCGCCCCGGGATTTCGCAATCCCTGGGATCGGTTGGCACAGCGATGTTCGAGAGGCTCCGGTGTCCACAAGGAACTGCTGTTCCTCGCCGGTGGGACCCACCGTGATGTTTACCAAGGGTTCCCCGTGGGTCCTGGTTGGGGAACCATGACCCCCCTAGTCGTACAGGGGGAAACTCCTCTCATGTTCTCCCGATGTTCAGCATTATTGGGATTCCAATTTGGGTCCGCCAGAGGGAATTTAGTATCCGCGGCTGGGGCACTCGGGACGTTTGCATTCCTTTGCTCCCAAGCCCCGAGCCCGGCTCGCCGAATCTGGCCCCTCTCTTCTGGCGTATAGAGGTGGGCTAAAATGTAATTCAGTTCCCCCCAGGAGTATTCCACCGGGCCGAGAAAAAGTTCCAATTGTTCAGCGGTGGTATGGGTGTCCTCTTGCATATGAGGGAGGGTCTTTTTTTAATTCCCTCAACTCACTGGGTTTGATGGGAACCGTTACGTAACTGGTGACGGCCACCCCCTGTGTGTTCATTCTGTTCGGGACCTCCCGGACGGGGAAGGCACTGGCCGACCTTAGAATAAAGGGCAAGTTCTGGATGTCTTGGTTCAGCTGGTCCAGCTCTTTCCGCAACCCGGGATAGGGTGGGGGTGCCGGAGGAGGAGCGGTAGGAAGAGGAGGAAGAGGAGGAGGTGGCGGCCCCCATTGGGGTCCAGTCAGCCAGAGGTCCTCCTCATCCTCCTGTTCTTTTTGGACAAAAATTTTGGCTAACTTGGGTCGAGGCCCCTCCCAATGAACATGGAACCAGACTTCTACATCCTGGGTTAACAATTTATGCTCCACAATGTAGTTTTTTTTAGTTGGGTCACCCAGTAATTACTGGGGATTCCAAGAGTATCCCAATGGTAGGGGAATTCGGGGTCCACTAGTGGATATTTTGGCCATTCTTTAGTGCACAAAGTTATGGTCGGTTTTTCCAGACCCCTGGTGAATGGACACAACCAGGGTGTCTCCCATTGTTGCAACAATTGTCCTAATGGAGAATCCGTGGGGATTCCCCCTACTGCGTTTTTCCCACTGGCCCCTGGCCTTACACTCTTACTCTGCGCCTTACCCATCCTTCCTGACTACGTTTACCACCTTACAGAAGGTCCCGGACTCTTCTGTCCCCTTGCGGCGTCCAACGCCTCGTAACCACGCTAATCTCCCCGAGATTATGGGTAGGCTGTACTCACCAGACCTCCCAGAGGTCCCCTCGTCGGCCAACTTCCTCTTTACTTCTGTCTGACTGGCGATTGGAGTCCCGTCCCGGACCTGACTCCGGGGAAAACGGGAGACACCTCAACGGGGTGTTACGGCCGATTACTCACCGGTTCCCCACAGTCCAGTCCACGTCGAGGACTCCTGGCTGGCTCACCAATTTTGTCAGAAAACGACAGACACGGGTTCGGTTATCCAGTAGACAGAAGTTTTTATTGGGCACGTTTGCAAAGGTGGGTCCCTCCCGCAGCAATGGAGGAACCCCAAGCAAGGTCTGACAGGTTTTTATACCCCCTATCTGTCCTCCCCCTCCTACGAGGGCTTGGCTCACAATCTCACCTTTTTTACCGCCCCGGAGCGCCGCTAATTAACCGCAAAACCGCAGACATTCCACTTCCTAATCCAATCAGCGCCATACACATTGCAATACCCACTTGACCCGACAGCCGCCCCCTGCCGTTTCTCTTCACTCTGGTGCGATCGTGCCTCTTGCCTGCAGTATTTCCTCCCTCCTGCCGTCCCTCTTCACTCTGGTGCGAGTGTGCCTTCTGCCCATCCTCCCTCCTGCCGTCCCCCCCAAGGCTGCCCCATGGTGCACAGCACTCTCCCCTAGCAAACATGGTTCGTTTGAGGCCCTCACTTCTCCCTGCCTTCTCACATCCTTAACCAAACAGAAATGGATGTCCAGAACCTCCAAAGTCTTCCTCTCATTCCTCCCACACCCCACACCTCACCCCACCCAGCTTTCCAGAGAAAGTCGCTGCCCAGGACTGGTGCACAATTTTGGAATCTTTGTGAACGTACAGCTCTTGCTTGAGGAGCAGATGGCTGCTCTGGCTAGGAAGGTCTTTGCACAGATTCATCTTGGGTGCCAATTGCACCTGTCTCTGGACTGAGAGGCCCTTTGGACAGCCACTCATGCTTTGGTCACCTCTGATGTGCACTATTGCAATGCACTCTACTTGGGGCTGCCCTTGGAGACAACTTGGAAGTGCAGCTGATCCTGAATGCAGCAACACAAGCAGTTATGGGTGTGCCGGAGTATACCCATATGCTCTGCTCCATGAATTGCACTGGTTACCGATAGGCTTCTGGGTGCAGCTTAAGGGGCTGGTTATCACCTGTGGCACAGGGCCTAGCTACCTGTCTCCTGTAGTATTTGTCCAGAGTTGGCATGCTTCTAGTCCCACCAATTAAACAATGTCATCTGATGGGACCCAGGAAGCAGACCTTCTATGTTGCACTGCTCACCCTCTGGAACAGCACCCCCCAGGCATCTGTATTGTCCCTACCCTGACCTCATTTAAACAGGTTCTTGAAACCTGGCTCTTCCCCCAAGCCTTGCGCTTGGGTGGGTGGATGCTCCTTGGGGGAATGGTTTATGTTAGAGAAGGTGGTTATTTTACCCTTTCCAGACATTCCCTGTTCTTTTTCTTTGCTTGTTTCTGTTGGGTATTGTTTTAACCTATTTTTAATAATGTACACTGCCCAGGGCTGTCATGGAGTTGCATGGCCTTAGAAATGTGATCAATAAAATAGAATGAGTGAGGATTATTTCTATAGAAAAGATTCATTTAACTTGACTTAGGAGCTGCCTGGCGACCTCAGCGACCTGAGTGCTAAGCCAGGACCCTCCCCTTCGGAATCAGGCCTCTCGTGGCTTTCGGAGCCAAGGAGCGCGGAGGAAACTCCCTTCCGGCTGAGCAGCCGGGGCAGCAGCGCAGACCCCTGCGATGCGGGCTTCTGACGGAGAGCGAGTCCGCGACTGGCGTTAATTCAGCTCTCCGCCCTCCCCTTGCGCTAGGACTCTCCTCCAGGCAGCGGGCAGGCGGGCCCTTGCACACGCCCGCGAGCGCCCTCCCCGCTGCCAAAGCGCGTCCGCCGAGGCGCGGAGCGTCCGCTCGGGCAAGGGGCGCTAGCCGGCTCGCTTTCAAGGCCAGCGCAGCGCTCCGTGCCGACCGCGGCCTTTTAAACAGCTGCGCTTCGAAAATCGTTCCGTCACAGCTTAATGCCGGCTTATGGGTATGGCGGTCACAGCGCTCCCGAGAAGGGGGGTCCCAAGACCCGGGGTGGGCGCTGGGGGTGGCTGGGGGAGCGCCTCCTGCCGCGCTCCTTCTCCAGGGGGTCCTTACTTCTCCCTCCGGCGGGCAAAGGGAGGGCCCTTCGAACACGGCAGCCCCTCGGTTGCCTGCTCAGCAGCTGGTGAAGGGCGATTCTGGGGCCACACAGCACGTTCTGCTGTCCTCTTCGCGTCAACCCTAAAATCCCCGTTCCAGTCAAAGGAACTGACCCCCTTTTCTTTAGATTAGGTGCGTGCAGGTGGAGGAGAACTTGAATTTCTCCCCACTTTAGTTCTTTGACCTTTTTTTTAATCAGACACTTTTAGTACTTTTCCTGGCTTTATTCACTTCCCAGTCTCCCTTTTAATTTTTTTTAATAATTAGAATGAAGTTCTAAATTCCTTTTAATTTCTTTTAGTGCTTAGCAATACTTTGCTGGCATCCCAGAGCGCTGTGCACAATTTCAAGCACTCATCCAGGAGGCGAAATCACAAAGCAGGACCAAGGAGGAAGCTTCAAAGGGAGGCCGAAGCCCCACACGGGAAGGGGACTGTCAGGCGGCCAAAGGCTCCGGCTGAAGGACCCGCGCTGAGTCCCCCCCCCTCGATGGCCCTGGTCCCCCCGGGGCTGGGGATGGAGGGCGACCCTTCCTCGGGGAGGCGGCTCTCGGGGGAGGAGGCCCTCCTCCCAGGCGGAGAAACGCGCGGAAGGCGCCAACCTGGGAAGCTCTTCAGGACCTCCAGCCTGAGCTCTGCTTTGGCCCTGGCGACGGACCGAGAGCCTCTCCGAGCCGTGCTTAGCGCAGCTCCTGATGGAGGGATTCCCCTTTTTCTTACCTCCCCCGGATTTGCTCAAAGAAGCACACGCGGTGCCCCAGTTTTGCCATGTTTCCCTGTCCCTTGCCAGAGAAGGGGAACCAACGCTTGTCGCTTTCCCCCAGTTTCAGAAATAATGATACAGGTTTCCTCAGTGAGCAGCTTAGAAACAAAACAGAACAGAACAGAATAACCCTCAACCTTCTCCACAAGTGAACTCGCAATGCAGGAAAAGGGACTCATCATGTCAAACACGTCCCTGAAAGGTACGGAGCTGAGAGTGTCCCAGCCCTGTCAGGCAGACCAGACTCAGAGACAGACACGGGGTGGCCCTCTGGGGCTGAGGCAGCCTTCTCCAACCATCACTGAAGTCCCTCCACCCGGCAAAGCTTCCTCGGGCCACCCACCCGCCAGAGGGATCAGAGGGTGCCACAAGGAAGCAGAGCAGGGCCTCTGTATGCTACAACAACCGCGATCCAGCAAAGGGGGGATGAGAGAGGTCTGAAGGGGAGCTCTGAGAAGGAGAAGAGGGTCTGGGGGAAGCGGAGGCTGGGGGTCTTGCGAATTCTAGGCTGGCCCAGGGGTTTCATTGAATGATAAAGACTAGGGGAAAGACTTGGACCTCATGGCACGACACCCTGGAGATCCGGGTGGCTCCCACCCTGGTGGCGATCAGGAGGGCCTGCAAGACCCACAGTTCTCCCAGGCGTTGGGCAAGGGTGGCTGAAGCCCCTTCTGGAAGTGTGGCAGGTTTCTCTTTGGGGCCAGATTTGCCGTCTGTTATTCTTACGTGCTCTTTTTTTGTAACGTATATTTCTTCTCTTTTTATGCTGTGTGCTGCCCAGAGTTGATCGCAGCCAGATGCCTCCTAAGTCAAGTTAAATGAATCTTATACAAAATAATCCTTACTCAGCCCCAACCGGCACCACAAAATAGTGCCCAGCTAGGGGATCTCTGGTGTCCCCTGCAGCACTAGCACTCCTGGGCTGAGGGGACCTTCGGGGCCAGCTCTCGAACCAAGATCTGCCTTCCCTCAGGGAGGAGTGAGGGAGAAGAGGCCTCCCTTCCCCTGCCCCAAATCCCCCTCCTCTACTTCAAGGCATCCTTCTCTTCCTCTCAGCTTCCCCCGGAGAGAAGAAAGGGAGGGAGGAGCAGCATGGGGTCTGTGGTTTTGCCGAGGAAGGACGGCGGTTGCTGGAGCAGCCGTGGGTCATAAGCCAGGTGGCATGGGGGGGAAGGGGCTGGAGGGCAGCAGGGAGAGATGGTTCAAGTCCCTCCCTCAGCCCCACTTTGTCTCATGGGGTGGGGGCTTTGTGGGGGCTTCCCCCCTTTCCTTGCACTATCACACTGAGGGTGGGGGTATTACCCAGTCAGCCAATCCAAGCCATGATAGCCCAGGGATTGGACCCAGTCCTCCTCATTCCAGCTCAACTGCCTGCTGAATCATCGAGGAAGACTCTGTAAATGGGGTTTTATGAAAGGGATGTTCTGTTTTGTAGGAAATTAGAAAATCAACACAGCCAGATTTGAATGCAGGAATTTATTCAACTACAGCAGGACTGAAATGCAGAACCAAGCTTGCAGAAAGGGAGAAAGGGGAAAGATGGTGAGGCCGAGGTGGGATTATGGACCAGCTTCTGGTAAAGGCCAAAGCATAAATCTACAAGGAAGCTCCATGATGGATGAGAGCAAAACTCAAAGAAAACACATGAGTTTTGGGGACAAAATGTTGCACTTGTCTGTGTGGCAACAATATTTCTCAACAACGGCTTCCAGGTAAGTGCAGTTTTGAGCACATTGTCTGATCACCTTGTGATCTGGAAAGAAAAAACAAAAGAGAATGAATATCTACAAAATGAAACACTGGATCTGTGGTGGCTTCAGAACCAAACGGTGAAACTGGCCCACTCCTCACATTCACGCCTCCCCTCCCAGCAGGAAGGCAGACCTCCTGCTGAACCCTCAGCCGTAAAATGGTAAACCGGCATTCTGGGGAAAGTCCTGCGTTCCGACACGACTCAGGGGCAACGCCATCTCCCGTGGAGATTTCATGGCTTCACCTGCTAGGTCCGAACTTGGCCAGTTCCAGAGGAAACTCCCAGCTCTCCCACTCTTTTCCTCCCTCCGTTCTCTATGCAGTGTTCCCCCTCCAACCTGGGCTGCTCCTGGGATGGAGGGGCTCCCCATTCCAGGCCCCCCTTTCCTGGCATCGGATAGACTGTCTGGCAACATGCTGTGACCGCAGGGCAACCCGGGCAGAGGATGGACAAGTCCTTCGTGACCGGCAACTTTCAGCCACATTTGGGAGCTCTACTTGGCATCCAAGAAGAAAGGCTGTGAGAAAGTGGAAGGGCTCTGCTTACCGTTTGTACGAGCAATAATGCAGGAGTCCTGTCCTGGTGCACACATCTCAGTATGTGTACAAATAAATGTCGTGCAGCATATCAAGGTGTGCCCTGGTTAAAAGGAATAGAAGCAGAACAATCTTGATATTTATTTATTTGATCTTCTCGTTATTTATTAGATAATAGATTGCTTAATGATACGGTCAGCTGTTAAAAACTGCAGGAGAGGGATAAAGTCAACTCTTCTGCAAGAGGCCATACAGTGTGAGCAGGGACAGCCTCAGCGGCCGGTCTCTGTTTGGAAGCTAAGCAGGGTTGGGACTGGTTAGTCCTAGGATGGGAGGCCCCCCAGGCTGTGGGGTAGACTGAGGAGTCTACAAAGTCCCAGCAGTGGCCACCAATCTCAGGTTGGTGTCAAGGAAATTCCAGGCTTGACTTCAAGGAGGCCTCATGGATCCTCTTTCGCCCACCCTCGAAAATACTGAGCATTGGCAAAGCCAGAGGGAGGCAGACGGAGGGCTAAGAAAAGGAAGCATTTTTCATCTCCCTCCCAGGCATAATTCTATGAAGGAATTCACTACACAAAGGAGCTCCTACTTTCAGGGGCAGTCTATCCCAGATTGCCAGCCTGTGCCAGCCACAGCCTCAGCTATGGGCTTCTCTCCAGATTGAGAGCCCCCTTCTCCCCTAAAGGCTTCCGTGGACCCTCCTTATGCAGCACAGAGCGGTGAGAAAGTCCCGCCATCAGCAGGAAGCCCAGCGTCTGGCCTGAAAGTATGAATGGCTACCTCGAATGCTCCCCTCTGCCCCTTCGGTTTAGCTTGACCGTCCCCCAAGTCAAAGCTTAGGGGCCCTACCTGGGTCCGTGCCCACCAGGGCCACCACCACCAGGGCGAGCAGCCAAGCTTTCATCTTGCAATCTTCTCTGCAGCCTGCAAAGTGCAGCCCGGGAGGGCAGCGGGCAACTCTATATACCCTCTGAGGTGTTGTCTTGGGGGGCTGGATCTCCGGGATTGAGAGGGAAGAACGGGAGACTCCGGGCAGAAGGGAAGGGCAGCGGGCGTGGCCTCTTTTCGCCCAGCACCAGATGTGAAACCGGATCAGAGCAGACAAAGAACACCCGGTCCCTGGATTCACGGAGTCCTTCATCAAAGGAAACATTATCGTTCCGTGTGCAAAAGTTGGGCGGGTGGACAATTGGCATCTCTTCCTGAATTTATGGAACGTGGCACAACCTTTGCATAGTACAAAATCAGACAAAACATCTCTGCAAAGTTCAGTGGCTTCTTATGGTCTGTGTGTACTACAATTAACCAAGTGGACAAATGTGCCAAGTCTTTAAATCCCTCAGGTTGTGACTGTGGTTTGTCTACTTTGAAGAAACATGGCCTCCTCTGAGCAGGTCCGTGAGCATGAGAGGTTCTCTCCCAAGCTAGTCTGTGGACTGAAGGAGTCCCAAGGTCCAAAGCTCAGGATGGGGAGGACCAAGAGGCAGGAACAGGGGTGCTCAGACATGGCAGGAGGGTTTCTGGAACAAAACGGCCAGCAGGAGCAGAAGGACAGTGAATGTGGACTTTGGCCTACCGTCCTGGTGGCCTCATTACTTAGAAACTTACTTATTCCTCTACTTTCTAAAAGCAGCTCTCTGCAATCCACGTCTATTAAGCATGCACTGATTCATCCTTGACCCTCCCCCCTATTCTTTTATTTACTGTAACACAATTCCTAGTGCAGTGAACTTTTCCATTTTTTCTGACATGCCCAACTTTCACAGCCATACAACAAAGTTTTCATAGCCATACAACAAAGTTTCCAAACACTCTCGTTTGCCTCTGACCCAGTGTATATTTGGATCCTTCAAGCTGACTGATTTAGCTAACATGCCTTGGCTCAGGATCAGGCAGAAGAACTTTGAACAAATGTTTTAATTCTCGTTCTTTGTGTACCTCCAAGCTTAAAGGAGCTTAATGGAGAAACTTCAGCCATTGTTCATTCAAGGCAAAATGTGCACATCTTGAACAAAAGTATCTTGTTGTCATTGCAGTAGTGGTGATCTCCCCACTCATTTAATGCAAAGTTTGCTAAATCTTTCTCTGCCCCCACGTTTGTCCTGGCCTCTGCCTACGTCCACCTGACCCTAAAAGGATCTCCCCAACTGCCTTTTCCCTACCTATATTTTGGGGCTTGCAGTGGACTGATTTAATTAGGAAACCTTGGCTCCAAATCAGATGCCAGAACTTTGAAGTTTCATTTTAATGCTCTTCCTGGATGTACCTCCAATTGAGCTTAAGAGAGATGTGCACTTTTCTCCACTGATTAAACGCAAAGTTGGCTCACCTTGAACAAAAATATTTAATTTTCAGTGTTGCAATTGTTGGTGTGCCTACAGGCATAATTGAGAAGAACAGAGAAATGCAAAAGTTTCACATCGCATTTGGTTAAATGGAAAGATTTCACATTGTCCTTCAGTTGGTCCGAAAGGAGCAGATTTTTTCAATTTCCGTTGATGGTATCTGATGAAGAGGCTGCACCTCTCTACTAAAGTTATACAAAGGAAAATTTTGAGTAATTGTGAGCAAGCAGGTCCTAAGAGTTCACAGTTGCAGCACAACCATAATTATTTTCCAAATGCTCTCTCTTCCCTCTGACCCAGTGTATATTTTGATGCTTAAAGCTGACTGATTTAGCTAACTTGCCTTGGCTGAGAATTAGATGGAAGAACTTTGAGCAAATGTTTCCATTCTCGTTCTTGGTGAACCCCTAAGCTTAAGGGGACTTAAGAGAGAGACATAAGCTATTCATTCAACGCAAAGTTTCTGCAGCTAGAATATTCTATTCCCATTGTTTTCCCGCCAAGAAGAAATGTGTTTAACAGTCATCTGAAGATCTCTCCACGGATTAAATCCGAAGTTAATTGAATTCCTCTTTCACCCTATGTTTGTTCTGACCAAACAGGGTCTTGGCTCAAAATTAGAAGGAAGCCCTTTGCACAAACATTTTAATTCTCCATCTTGCTGTACCGCTGTGGAACCAAAACGCAGGACCCAAATGCAGAATAATTGAGGCTTCACTGCAGTGTTTATTGAGCAGTATGTACTGGGGGGGGGGGACCCCGCCAGGAGTTAGTGGGAGGCCCTCCCCTCCAGGCAAAATGGATGCCCTGATATCTATACAGTTCTACAAGAAGGGGATGGGAAAAAGAATGCATACGCATGCATATTCCCATGATGATGCAGGCACACCTAAATAAGCAATAGTTCTCAAGTTACTCTCTGCCCCTCTGTTATCTGTTAACTGCTGGTAAAACAAGAGTGTCACAGAGAAGAAGACACAAATTAGTTCAAGGTGCCAGATGCCAGGAAGAAGGCATCCTCCCTCAGGGCAGATGCCCAGGTTGCTATGGGAATGTTTGTGATAAGGAGTTTACAACCGGCCTGGCTCACATCAGCTTCAAGGATGCTTCCACATTCCTTTATGTTTCAATCTTATGAAGGCGATCCCATTCATCTGAGGCCTTGAAAAACTTGTCTTTTTCACCCAAAGATTCCCCCAAAGATATATTTTTCTCACAACTCCAAGAACAATGGAGCTTAAGAGATATGTGTACCTTTCCCCCTGAATTAAATGCAGAGTTCGCATACCTTGAACAATATTTTATTTTAATTATTTTCAGGGTTGCTGTAGCTACTGGCACAACTGGAAGTAACAGAGACGTGGCACTGACTCTGTTGGTTCCTGGTACAGCATCACTCTCCATCCTTTCCATCCTCACGTCCATCACACCAACACACCTCGTACACTCTCTTTAAGAGACTCTTCAATCCTACAACGATCCATCAGCAGGCAAACCATGGTGGTCACTCTGTCCTTCGGTCTACTCTTTATTCTAGGCTGGAAGATTCTCCTTTTTCCTTGTTTCTCTAGGTTTTCTCACACTCTCAAGTCAGATTTATTTACTTATTTGTTTGTTTGTTTATTTAATCAGTGATGGATTTTCTGGGAGCCCTGCTTGATCCTCCCACTTCCCTCTGCTGGCTATCAGAAATAATTTCCTGATTAAGTTTCTAATGGTCAGCGGTGATATCTGTGATCAGAAGGTCTAAGGATAATCTTGACCTCTTGTTGAAAACTGATCTGAAACAAAGGGATTGGGTGACCAGGAGCTGTACAGCAGAATTAAACTAGGTTTGATCCCTGAGGACCTTCTTTATGAAAAACTTTTCCTGGACAAGGGTTTTTGTGGGTGACAAGAGCTCCTTCCTGGACCCCCACAGGCTTGAGGAATTTCTGGTTTCAATTTCAATTTCATCAGGAAGAGGATCTTTTTGAAGGGCATTATTTTGATATACAATTTTATATTTTATATATATACGGTATATATGCTTCACATAATGTATAACCATACCTGTAACAGTGCACTCTATTTTATTTCTAAAGAGTTAACTTGCTTTTGTTTTGTAAAGAGCACTGGTTTCTTCCCCCCACCCCCTTATCTCTTTGCTGAATGCCCGATTGTCTTCGAATAAGCAATTAGCTGAGTACAAGCTGTTTGTTGTACCAAGTTTGCAACAGTTGTGGGGCCCTACATTCTAGAGATAAGAAAAATCTTGTATGCCATTCCCTTGGTAACCAGAAGAAAAAGTTACAGTTAAGTTTACCTTCCTAAGAACCACCTTTCACTTGCTCAGACTGTCCCAAAAATCCCTTGTATGGGTATGAGGGGATGTACTATCTGATTACAGATTTAAATGTCTATAAAGCCTCTGATGTTTGTTTTGTGAGGTGTGGTTCCATCAACATCTTTTGTTAATGTGTTGATTGGGGTCACCCAGCTGTGTCTTGATCAAAATACATCTGTTATCTTAAAGAAGCCTCGTCTCAAGTCTCTTTATTTGGCTTTATTGAGACTTGGGAAATAAAAGTGCCATACATATCCAGTAGTAATGTATGGCTGTGAGAGCTGGACCATAAAAAAGGCCGAGCGCCGAAGAATTGATGCCTTTGAACTGTGGTGCTGGAGAAGACTCTTGAGAGTCCCCTGGACTGCTAGGAGGTCAAACCAGTCAATCTTAAAGGAAATCAACCCTGATTGCTCATTGGAAGGATCAATAATGAAGCTCAAGCTCAGATATTTTGGTCACCTAATGCGAAGAGAGATCTCTTTGGAGAAGACCCTGATGCTGGGAAAGATTGAAGGCAAAAGGAGAAGAGGACGGCAGAGGATGAGATGGTTAGATAGCATCACTGAAGCAATGAGCATGAAACTGAGCAAACTCAGGGAGGCAGTGAAGGACAGGAAGGCCTGGCGCAATATGGTTCATGGGGTCACGAAGAGTCGGACACGACTTAATGACTAAACAACAACAACACATTTTATTTGCAGGAGTTGTTGACCTATGAATCAAGGCACCCCTCACCACTCACTCTCCTTCTGCTCCTGCTGATAGTTTAGTGTCAGAAATCCTACTGCCAAGTTTGAACAACCCTGTTTCCTCCTCTCTGTCCTGCCTATTCTGATTTTTGGACCTTGGGACTCCTTTAGTCCACAGATGAGTTTGGGAGAGAAGGCCATCTTTACTGAAACTAGATAGAGCCAGAGTAACAACCTGAGGAGTTCGAATACTTGGAGCATTTGTCCACTTGGTTAATCATAGTACACACAAACAATAAGAAGGCCCTGAACTTTGTAGAGAGAGGAAAGAGAGAGCATTTGGAAAAGAAATTATGGTTCTGCTGCAACTGTGAACTCTTAGGACCTGCAAAGAAAGCCCTAATGCTTCTTTTTTCACCTTGCTGACAATTACTTAGGATTTTCCTTTGTATAACTCTAGTAGAGACGTGCTGCCTCTTCATCAGATACCATCAACTGAAATTGAAATAATCCCCCACTTTCAGAACAGCCAAAATGCGATGTGAAATCTTTCCATTTAATGAAATACAATGTGAAAGCTCTCCATTTCTCTGTTCTTCTCAATTATGCTTGTAGGCTCACCAACAACTGCAACATTGAAAGTTAAATATTTTTGTTCAAGGTGAGCCAACTTTGCGCTTAATCAGTGGAGAAAAGTGCACGTCTCTCTTAAGCTCAATTGGAGGTACATCCAGGAAGAGCATTAAAATAGTCCTTCAAAGTTCTGGCATCTGATTTGGAGCCAAGGTTTCCTAATTGAATCAGTCCACTGGAAGCCCCAAAATAGGGAAAAGGCAGTTGGGAGATCCTTTTGGGGTCAGGCGGATGTAGGCAGAGGCCAGGACAAACGTGGGGGCAGAGAGGGGTTTAAGAAACTTTGCATTAAATGAGTGGGGAGATCACCACTACTGCAATGACAAGATACTTTTGTTCAAGATGTGCACATTTTGCCTTGTGATGGAAAAATAACAAAATAAAGCTGGAAACTCTCCCCCCTCCCCCTTGCCTCTCCTTCAGCTACCTTTTTACTCCCCCCACTGCCTTCCCTCTCTTTCCTCCACTTCCTTCTGCCATTCTTTGCTCGTGCAAAACAGGATCATCCCCAAGCCATTGCTTGACCCAAGAGTGACCATGCTCCACTGCCAAGAATAGACCTCTTAACCCTGTCCACTGGCACAATGGGAGGGCCATCACCTGTCTGCTTAAGGGTTTGCCCGGTTCTTTTCTCGCAATAGAAAAACAATTTCTTCCCCATTTCACACCTGACCTCAAAAGTTCATAAATCCTGTGCCTTTCCACTGTTCAGGGCCCTCTTTCTTGAAAGCAGGCACCCAAGGATCCTGGCAATAAACCTGGTTCTTCTTCTCAACGTTGTGCTCCTGTCCATGGCAAAACTTCCACAAGAGGGGAAAACCCCAAGGAAGCCACCACCCTGTCAGGCAAAGTGGGGCTGAGGGAGAGACTTGAACCATCTCTCCTTGCTGCCCGTCCAGCCCCTTCCCCCCCAGGCCACCTCCAACAACTGCCGCCCTAAACGTTGTTCCTCCCTCCCTTTCTTCTCTCCGGGGGAAGCTGAGAGGAGGGGAAGGATGCCGAGAAATAGAGGAGGGGGATTTGGGGCAGGGGCAGGGAGGCCTCTTCCCCGTCAGTCCTCCCTGAGGGAAGACACACCTTGATTCGAGAGCTGGCCCTGAAGGTCCCCTCAGCCCAGGAGTGCTAATGCTGGAGGGGACACCAGAGATCCCCTAGCTGGGCACTATTCTGTGGTGCCAGCTGGGGCTGAGTGAGGATTATTTCTATATAAAAGATTCGTTTAACTTGACTTAGGAGCCGCCTGGCTCCGATCAACTCTGGGCAGCACACAGCGTAAAAAGAGAAGAAGAAATAGACATTACAAAAAAAGAGCATGTATGAATAATAGATAGCAAATCTGGTCCACAACACAAACCTGTCCCACTTCCACAAGGGGCTGCAGCCACCCTTGCCCAATGCTTGGGAGAAGGGGGGGTCTTGCAGGCCCTCCCGATCGCCATCAGGGTGGGAGCCACCCAGAGCTCTGGTGTGTCGTGCCAGGGGTCTGAATCTTTCCCCCCTTATTTATTATCTCGATGAAGCCACTGGGGGAGGGGGTTCATCCACGAGGATGAGGTTGGGTGGGAGAAAGAAATGGCAACGATGCCAGGAATACCATAAAGCCGCCCAATAATGATAGTAAAATTGCTGCTGCAGTTAGAGCCGAACTGGGAATTTATACCATCTGTTCCCTGTCTGAAATCAGAGCCTATAACCATTGGTGCAAAATCAATGAAATGGAGACTGACAGGCTCCCAAAGCTGGGTCTGCTAGAGCAGGTAACATCCCGGTTACAGACCTCCTGGATTCTTCAGTGGAGAAATTATGTAAGAAGCGGCGGTCCTCCTGCCTCCCATGCAACCGGAGAACCGGTCCAAGAGAGCCGCTCAAAGAGTCCCGGACACAGAAGCACAGGACAGCCGCCCTTACTTAGCAAGGCTGGCAGTTTGAAGGGCTGAGCCAGTATGAGCCTCCTTTCCAAACTGCCGACTATTTAAAGATGCAGGTGCCAAAACACCATATGTGGGGAGGTATCTGCCCGAGCGAGATGTGACCAGCGTGACACAACGGTTGGAAATGGGGGGCTTCACCATATTCCTCATAGCGAACGCGTTTGTATCCGTGGAGCGTCAGAGACAGGAGACTCAGCACAAATATTATCTGACCGCAATCTGGACGAGAAGGAGAGCGATATGGATCTTGGACCACACATTAAATGAATGGCCCGCCGGGAACCACATCTTAAAACAACATACTTGGTGTGTGGTCAGAATTGGAAAGTAACATCTAAGCCAGCTCAGTATTTGAGTAAAACAATACGGTTGAGACCTGCATGTGTGGGGCTGACTGGGGTATATTGTAGGGGTGACACGGCAGCGTGGTTGCACGCTCACCTATCTGTATACTTAATCACTGTATTTCATTTCCGTTTTACTTAATTTGTTTTTATTTAGGGTTTGATCAATATTTTGTGTTTGAAATTCTGCATTTTGATATGGCCTAAGGGCTAATCTATAAACTTTGATTTGATTTGATTTGATTTGATTGCAAAATGCACCCCCCCCCCCCAAGGTCATTGATATGCCAGAGGTGAGAGAGCAGAGGGCTTTCATGCTCAGGGAAAAGAGGCCACGCCCGCTGCCCTTCCCTTCTGCCCCGAGTCTCCCGTTCTTTCCTCCTAATCCCGGAGATCCAGCCCCCCAAGACAACACCTCAGAGGGTATATAGAGTTGCCCGCTGCCCTCCAGGGCTGCACTTTGCAGGCTGCAGAGAAGATTGCAGGATGAAAGCTTGGCTGCTCGCCCTGGTGGTGGCGGCCCTGGTGGGCACGGACCCAGGGAGGGGCACTAAGCTTTGATCTCTGGGGATGATCAAACCAAACGGAAGAGGCAGAGGGAGGAATTCGAGGCAGCCGTTCATACTTTCAGGCCAGACCTTGGCCATGCTGGCCTTTCATGCTTCAGCCCACCATCACCCACTTCTTGGGAGCAAGATGGAAAATGTTTCCTTTCTTAGCTCTCCGTCTGCCTCTGGTTCTGCGAACGCTCAGTATTTTTGATGGTACAGCCTCTATTTACTTATGGTAAAATAATAATGATCCAAAGAGGGCGGGGTAGGGTGAAAGTGGTCTGAAGCAGAGCTCCAAGGATGGAGAGAGAGTCTGGGAGACACTGAGGTTGGGGCCTTAATTTTAGGCTGGCTACAAACCATTTCAGACATCCGAATCAGCCCCCATCTACCAGGTTGTGGAAGATCTGCTCAGAATCACCAACTGGGCGGGGGGCGGTCTGAGTATGGGTGTGATGTGGGAGAAGAGGCCACCTCAGCAGCTGGTCTGTGTTAGGATGCTAAGCAGGGTTGGGGCTGGTTAATCCTAGGATGGGAGACACTAAGATGGAGCTGTGGGCAATTCTCTATACCCTCTGAGATGTTGTCTTGTGGGGGGGGGGCGGATATAAGGGATTAAGAGGGAAGAAAGGGAGACTCGGGGGAGAAGGGAAGGGCAGCGGGTTGTTGTAGGATGAAAGAGTCTCTCAAAGAGACTTTAAGGGTTCCTCAGAGGGTAGACTACGCCTGCGACAGATCAGAGCTAAACCACCTCAGACGCGTATTCTGACTGTGATTCCGTCACCTCGTGACTCATCTTTCTCTTCACCAAAGACAACAGTCGGGGAATGAGGGGACGTGGAGAGTATTTATGCAGAAAATACCAGGCTTGTTGACCTGCCAGGAGGTTCCAGAGGTTGCTTTTCCCACCAGGAGATTCTCAGGTCAGACTTTTCCAAGCTGGGATCCACAATTTCAGTACTGCTGTAGTTGAATAAACTTCCGCATTTAAATCCGGCTGTATTGATATACATTGATTTTCTAATTTCCTACACAAGACCAAACATCCCTTTCACGAAACCCCCATTTACAGAGTCTTCCTCTGAAATCCAGCAGGCAGTTGAGCTGGAATGAGGAGGACCAGGTCCAATCCCTGTTCTGTCATGGCTTCATTTGGCTAACCGGGTAATACGCCCACCTTCAGATTGATAGGGTACAGAAAAGGGGGAACCCCCCAACACCAAGCCACCACCTGTCAGGCAAAGTGGGGCTGAGGGAGAGACTTGATCTCCTGATTGAGGATAGGAGGGTCCACCTCCTGGGTTAGAGGCAGGAGGCGTGAGGGAACATATGGGATGCCCACCCTGCTGACCAGTGAGAGAGGTCGTGCAGGGGGGCAGAGTGTGAGGGGGGTGTAAGGTTTGGTGGGGGTGGGTCCCAGTGGCACCGAGAGTGTGAGCTGGTGTGCCGGTGGGACTGTCCCTCACCTGTGAGTGTCTGGTTGTGAATGAGGATGAGTGATTGGAGGGAGGGACCTTTACCCCGGATTAGGGACTCCGGAGGTCCAGGATAGGGGGCACTTGGGCCCGAAACTTCTGGGGACTGTGTGGTGGGCTACACTATTGAGGTGGTGACGGGTAGGGCATGATATTGCGGGAGCTGGAGGGCGGGCCATCTTCGGGGAAGACGCCCCTGGTGTGGGCTACCGGTGGCGTGTTCCGGCCCTCCTTGCTCACTCCCAGGTCCTGACCAGCAGGTTCATAGGGGCCCCGGCCTTCGGCTGTTGCTGCTTAATGCTGCTTACCCCAGGTCGGGTAAGAACAAGGCCCCCTCATATGTGACTTGATCACTGAGCAGGGGGCGGACCTGGCATGGTGATTCATTTGCAGGGCCGCGCAGAGGAATTTTCGGAGCATCTGCAGGACAAAATCACTTGGATTTGTTTCAAGTTAGACTCCAAGCGTGGGGCAGAGTCTGGGGAGATACCAGGGGATCATTCTTACCCAGTTATCTGGAAACAGTTTCATCCTGTTGATCCTGAGGAAGTGGACAGGATCCTCTGGACTGTGAAGGCCACCACTTGCCATCTTGACCCATGCCCCTTCTGGCTGATGAAAGCAGCTTGGGAGATGACATGTGGTTGGATCCAGGCGATGGTTACTCCCTCCTTGCAGGAGGGAGGGTTCCTGACTGCCTTTAAGGAGGCACTGGTGCACCCCCTCCTCAAGAAACCCTCCCTGGAGCCCACTGTGCTGGACAATTTTAGTCCAGTCTCCCACCTCCCCTTTTGGGGAAGGTGGCTGAGAAAGTGGTGGCGTCACATCTCCAAAGTGATCTTGAGGAAACGGATTATCTGCACCCTTTTTGGTCAGGTTTCAGGCCCGGTTATGGAACGGAAATGGCATTGGTCACACTTATGGATGGCCTCTGGTGGGAGCGGGATGGTGGAAGTGTGACCATCCTTGCTCTCCTTGATCTCTCAGCGGCTTTCGATACCGTCAACCGCGGTATCCTGTTGGGATGGCTCAGGGATATGGGGGTGGGCAGCACAGTCTTGTGCTGGTTTGCCTCCTTTCTCCAGGGCCGGTCCCAATCGGTGTTGAGAGGTCCCATCCTCGGCCCCTCCTCTGTGGGGTGCCGCAGGGTTTGGTTCTCTCCCCACTCCTTTTCAACATCTACATGAAACTGCTGGGTGAGATCATCCATCACCATGGGATGAGGTACCATCAGTACGCTGATGATACGCAATTATACATCTCCATCCCTGGTGAAGTAAGTGATGCTATGGCTACCCTTTCGTGGTGCCTGGAAGCTGTGGGGGTCTGGATGGGGAACAACAGGCTTCGGCTGAACCCTGGCAAGACAGAGTGACTGTGGGTTAATGGTTCCTCTGTATCCAGGATTTTGTCATTGTTGGTGCTGGATGGGGTAGCACTGCCCCAGACAGGCCTAGTGCCTAATCTGGGGGTCCTCCTGGACTCACGGCTCCTGCTCAAAGAGCAGGTGGCAGCCGTGGCCAGGAGGGCCTTTGCACAACTTCAGGTTGTACGTCAGTTATGCCCTTGCCTGGATCGGGATGCCCTTCAGATGGTCACTCATGCCCTTGTTATCTCCCATATAGATTACTGCAATGCGCTCTACATGGGGCTACCCTTGAAGAGTATCCAGAAGCTACAGCTGGTCCAGAATGCAACTGTGCGAGCTATTTTTGGAGAAGGGCCCATGTAATGCCGTTGCTCCGTGAGCTGCATTGGGTACCAGTTTGTTTCTGGGTCCAATTCAAAGTGTTGCTTATCACCTTTAGAGCCCTACATGGCATGGGACCGGGTTACCTGGTCCCTTGAACAAAAGTATCTTGTTCTTTGTATTGTCGAAGGCTTTCACGGCCGGCATACGATGGCTGGTGTGGGTCTTCCGGGCTGTGTGGCCGTGGTCTTGAAGTTTTGTTTCCTAACGTTTCGCCAGCACCTGTGACCGGCATCTTCAGAGAGCAGGAGCACAGACAGGAGCAGTTCTCTCTGTGCCCAGGGTGAAGTGACCCTTCTGTGGGTATTTATAGAGATCTGGGGGGGGGGGATGGGGGTGTGTGGGGCGGGTTGGGTTACTGAGTGGCTGCTTGTTTTGGTGTCAGCATCTGTGTGTATTTTCCTGGGGATTAGGCAGGGTTTTTTCTTCTACTGAATTGTTAACGAGGAGCTGCTGGGGGTGATTAGCAAGTTCATTGTGTGAACTGTTCACATGTCCTGGTGGTTGAGCTGAGTTCTAACCCTAACCACCTAAACAGCGTCCACCCCAATATACAATTCACCATGGAAAAAGAAGTGGATGGCCAACTTCCATTTCTAGACACGCTGGTCATACGCAAACCAGACCTCAAATTAGGACACAAAGTCTACAGAAAACCCACCCACACAGACCGGTACCTACACAAAAACTCCAACCACCACCCACGTCAGAAAAGAGGCATTATCAAAACCCTCATGGATCGTGCCAATCGGATCTGCGAAACCCAATTCCTAAACTCTGAACTTAACCACCTTAATTGGGTCCTACAAGCGAATGGCTACTCCAAGAATGAAATAAAAAGAGCCATCAAACCAAGAAAGCAACATGGGACTGAAGAAGAAAAACAGCCACCCACCAATAAAGTATTTCTGCCCTATATCAAAGGGGTCACAGACCGCATGGGAAAACTGATGGAAAAACACAATTTCCAAACAATCTTCAGACCCACCAGAAAAGTACAAGAAGTGCTAAAATCAGCAAAAGACAAAAGGGATCCCCTCATCGCTGCAGGAGTATACCGCATACCATGCAGTTGCGGGCAAGTATACATCGGGACCACAAAACGTAGCATCCATACCAGGATAAAAGAACACGAAAGGCACTGCAGACTACAGCAACCAGAAAAATCTGCAGTAGCTGAACATGCTCTCAAGGACACTGGACACAAAATCCTATTTGAAAACACAGAGATACTGGACAACACCAACAGCCACTATACCAGGCTATACCGGGAAGCCATTGAGATTCACAAACACCAGCACAGTTTCAATAAAAAAGAGGAGAGTCTAAAAATCAACAAAACCTGGCTACCAATCCTGAAAAATACAGCCTGCAAAAGGTCAACGAACTCAGCTCAACCACCAGGACCCAGTTTGTTTCTGGGTCCAATTCAAAGTGTTGGTTATCACCTTTAGAGCCCTACATGGCATGGGACCGGGTTACCTGACGGACCGCCTCTTCCCCACGGCTTCAACCCATCCCACCCGATCGCACAGAAAGGGCATGCTCCGGACCCCCTCAGTGAAAGAGCTCCGACTAGTGGGGTCCAGAAGGCGGGCCTTCTCTGCGGTAGCCCCCGCTCTTTGGAATATCTTGTCCCCGGAGGTGAGATTGGCCGCCCCACTCTTGGCCTTCCGGAGGGACTTGAAGGGCTGGCTCTGCCACTTGGCCTGGGGTGGGGAGGGAAGACATCAAGTGTGGGGATGGCTAGCCCCTTAGAAGCCTTTCGTCTGCAGCTCTGGTAACCATCAGCCTCTTGGATTTTACTTGTCTGGTAATGTTTTATATAGGTTTTTATATATTTATTGTTGTTGTTTTAATAATATTTGATTGAAATTTTAAAGTTACAAAGTTAAAAGTTAGAAATGAAAAAGAAAATTGAAAATACAAAATATAAAGAAAAGGAAAAGAAAAAGAAAAAGTGAGATAAAGTAAAAGAAAAAGAAAAAGGATATGAAAAATAGATAACTTCCAATCTATCTCTGGTTTTAGGAATAATAAGACTATCATAAGTGCTAGTTTTTAATACATTAAGTAGGAATAAGTCTTTGGCAAAACATATCCCATTACATTTATACTCTAATCTTCAAGTCCCCATGTAAGCTTCACCCCACCTGCATTTTGCAAATAGTCCATCAATGGTTTCCATTCTTTAAGGTAATAATTATTTGAGGTTTCTTTTAATAAGCAAGTCGGTTTATCATTTTCTGCCATTCCCATCAGTTTTAACAACCGTTCTTGTATTGTTGGTAGTGTGTGGGTTTTCCAAAATTGTGCATAAAGAAGTCTTGCTGCGCTAATCATGTACTGAGTAATTCTAATAAGATGTTTTCCTATTTGAAAATCCATTATCCCCAACAGGAATAGTTCTGGTTTAAATGGAATCTGTATTTGTAGTATGCTCTGCATCAAAGCTTGTATCTGAGTCCAAAATTTCTTTGCAATTTTACATGTCCATCACATATGGTAAAATGACCCCTCTTGTTGGTTACGTTTCCAACAAACGTTGGAAATTGTCCCATACATCTTTGATAGTCTTTGGGGTGTCATATACTATTGATACAACATTTTATAAAAATTTTCTTTCAAATTATAACATAAAGTAAATTGTAATCCTTTAGACTACATATTTTCCCATTCCTGCATATGTATTGTTTTTGTATTGTATTTTTTTATATGTATATTATGTCCAATATTTTTTGCCCATTTAATCATGCATTCTTTAACTTGTTCTTCAACCATTTCTTCTCTTAACAATAATTTATACATTTTTGCTATTAAGTGTTCATCTGTTTCACGTAACTGAATTTCAAATTCCGATTTATTCTGTTCAAATCCAAATTCTTTTTTATCAATTTTAAATTTTTCTTTACATTGCATATAAGAAAGCCATTGAAAAGTATATCCTTCTAAAGCCAATTGCTCTTTTGATTTGATTTTATATTCTCCTTGTTCTTTTTCTAATAAGTCTTTGTATCTCATCCATTTATTTTTATCTGTTGTTTCAGTTCTATAGAAGGCATCCAAAAATATCAAAGCTGCTTGTTTTTCATAATGTTGTTCCAGGTATTCTAATATATCCAAAACATTTTGGATGTTATCTCTAATTTGCCTTTTTGGTAAAAATCCTGCTTGATCCTGATGGATAAATTTTACAAGAATATTCTTCATTCTTTCTGCTAGAATTGTTGTGAATATCTTATAATCCTTGTTCAATAGAGATATTGGTCTATAATTCTTTGTCAAGGTCAAATTCTGTTGATCTTTTGGAATCAAGGTAATATGGGCTTCTTTCCAAGTTTCTGGCATTACACCTGTGTCCAAAATTGAATTCATAGTCATTTGTAAAGGAAGGCAAAGCTCCTCCTCAAAATACTTATAGTAAGCCGCTGATAAAGCATCTGGGTCAGGTGCTTTTCCACAATTAATTTTCTTAAAGGCAGTTGACATTTCCTCTAATTTTATGGGATCATTAAGTAATTTTCTCTGTTGATCAGTAAGAATAGGTAATTTTTGTTTAGACAGATATTTATCAAAATATATTTATTGTTTTAATGGATTTTGTGAGCTGCCCAGAGTCCCCCATTAGGGGGGAGATAAATTTAATAAATAAATCAAAAATAATATAAATAAATCAAAAATGTTTTAAGCCCCAAATGTCAGCGCCATATAAGAGCATAGGAGTAACCTTGGCCTTGTATATGGTGATAATTGATGTTTTTTTCCAAAGACCATAATTTCTGACTTTGATTTATTAATGTTTAGCGAATTTTTATGACAGTAGGGGCCAAGTCTTCTCAACAACCTACGCAATCCAACTTGCGAATATGATAGTAAAATCATATTGTCAGCGTATAGCAAGGTGTTAAATACGTGTTTAGCACCTTAGGCACATTTACTTCGGGGTCCTTCATTAGTCCTGGTAAGTCATTAATATATAGACGAAATAACAAGGGTGCAAGTATGCATCCTTGCCTTCCCCTTGACAAGTATCAGTCCTTCTTGTCAGGGCTCCATTAATCCCAAACCGGACTCTCAGGCTAGTGCTCGTATAAAGGACTTTGATCAACGCCAGCAATCTGGGTTCCATTCTGAGGACAGTCACTTTTCTCCATAATATTTCTCTGTTTACTGTGTCAAATGCTGCACTAAGATCTATAAAGGCAGCAAGCAGTTGTTCCCCTTACTGATATATTCCGTAATTAGATGGTTCACGGCAAAGCAGTTATCCATCGTAGATCGTCTCTGTCTAAAGCCGGCTTGTTCTTCCGTGAGAATATACTTTTCGTCCACCCAACTCTCGACTCTACTCAGAAGGAACCTAGCATATATTTCAGTCGCAATATCTATTGGGCTAATGGACCTATAATTGCTGGGTCCTTTTTATTCCCTTTTTTGTGTATAGGAACTACTATGGCCAACTTCCACCCAGCTGGGACATGGCAGGTATTATTTATAGCTGTAAATAAACCTGCCAAAAGAGGGGCCCACCAGTCAGGATAGTCTTTGAATGGCTCGGCTGGTGGAAAGTCCTCCCCGGGGGCTTTGTTGCTCTTGAAGCCTTTTCTGATAGATTTGATCTCATTTTCTAACACTGGTGGCCAAAGGGGTGAGGCTTCAGTAAGTGATAAATCACTACTTGGAAACTGTTTCTCAACAGGTTCTGATAGAGCAAACAGGTCAGGATGATAGTTTTCCCATTCCTCGGCAGGGATTGGCATATCGAAAGCAAATCTCCCTTCTTTCAGGATTCCAGCTGCAGAACGCCAAAATAGAGCCGAGTTATGACTTTTTGCTGACCGCTCAAGTCCAGACCAAATTGAGACCGCATAGCCTTTTTTCTTTGATTTCATGAGCTTCTTATTTTTGCTTCTTAGCAACATCTTAGCTTGTATCTGTCCAGAGAGATGCCTTTGTGCGTGTCTCATAGCTGCCTTTAATTTCTTTTTCATTAACCGGCATTCATTGTCAAACCAAGGAGATGTACCTATAGGGAAACTTTTGGAGGAGGGTTTAGTTCTTAGATGTTTCTTTCATGTGTGGCACAAACTGGTCACTGGACTATTAAGGCCCAACTGGCAGCATTCTCTGATTGGAGGCGATTCAGTATTGCCTTGGTATCTACTTCGGACCTTATTAACCTTTTATTTTGACTCACCTCTGAGTTAATAGCAACCCACCTATCAGCCACGTTAAGCGATCTTAAATCTGAATGAGCCGAGATTTTCACGATCACTGGCTGATGATCACTTTCTCCTCTTGGATAGACAGTGACCTCTGAAAAGAGGCCAGCTTTCCCTCTCGATACACAGATAAGATCCCGCACAGTGCTTGACTGGGCTGCATGAAAGGTGTATGGATATACATAATTATCACCCTAACCTCCCAATATTTGAAGATTACATTTAAAAATCAACGATGCCAGGTATAAACCAGCAGTATTACTTTTGTTATCTCTTGAAAACCACTGTGGGTGATTATCCAAAAATTCATCTGGAAGTCCACTGTATCGAGCAAAATCGATGAAGAGATTGGCCTAATTTGGCATTAGAATCACCAAGTAATATGATTATGGCTTGAGTATGCAATGCAGTTATTTCTTCCAATATTATTTCTAAACCTAGCCAGTAATCAGAGTTATAATAAGATGTATTTGGGTGAATATAAACGTTTCCCAGTATAAGCTCAAAATCTTTATATCTGAATTTCATGGCCGGTATATGAGGGAGTTTATCCCCATTGCATAATTTCTCACCCTGCCCTTGCAATTCTTCCTTAATAAGAATGCATATGCCTCCAAAGGCTTTCACTTTATTCTCTAATTTTTGGGAAGGAGTATACCAGCATTGAAAACCAGGGAGCTGTACTGATACATCCTCTCCTGCTAACCAGGTTTCTTGTAAGGCTCTTATCTCAAATCCAGAAAGGAATCTCACCAAATCACTGTCAACAGACTCTTTCCAGCCAGCTACATTCCAGGTTACAATTCTGTATAAATCTCTCTGAGACAAAATGTTCTGGGTAGGATGACTGGACAAAGGATAAAGATTCAGACAGCCAGTTTGTTTCGGGGGCTGGAACAATGGGGTCAATACTTCCCGTGTACACACAGTTGTTATAAAGCTCAGCTTTCCCTTCCCTAGGTTGTGACTGTTGATCTTCTCTGTCGTAGGAGTCATTCTTCAACAGACTCTGATCTGGTACTGACGACTCTGTATCTGGGAGCCCAGCAGCTACTCCTAATGCCAGTAGACTCGGGATGTTGTGCTCTCAGAGGCTGGACTGAGCAGCATTTCCACGGAGCAACAACCAAAAGGAAGTAGGGTGTTAAGAGTCTCAGCTGCAGTGGTGGGTGACTGCAGCGTAGATTTCACTGTTTCAACCTTGCTTAAGATCAGTTGTTGTTCCTCTGGGGGGAGAGTGGTGAGCAGTTGAGTTAAATCTTCCTCATCTTCCAAAAAGTCATCTGAAACCTGTGTCTTTCCTTTAATTAGATCTGGGGCATCTCTTTCTTTGTGTTTGGCCCAGTTCACCGCTGGCCTTCGAGGTACAGAGGGAGCCCCCTCATTCTGGATCCCAGAGACTGTTTCTGGGCCTCCCTCCATTTTCATCACGAGCCCCATCTTGGAAAGTCTGTATGATGCAACGAGCAGTACGGATCTGGAAACTGATGCAGGTAGTTTTGTTTGATGGAAACTGGAGTGAAAGATTGTGTGTAACTGATGGAGAACCAGGGTAAGTAGATGAATGGAAGAAAGTAGATGAAGGGAAGAAACAGAAGATAGGAAAATGAAAGGAGAAACATTAAGATGTGCAAATGCTGTTACAAAGAGAGTGGTTAGGACCAGGCTTGGTGCAAGGAGCAATGGTTGAAAAAAGTGCAACAGCTTTAGGTGAGGGTGTTTTTCTGTGACTTCTCTGCAGTAGTGCCTGCCCCCTGGAATGAGACTCCCCCGAGATCCGTATGGCTCCCACCACAATGATGTTCCGGAAGGCCTTGAAAACCCGGCCATTTAATAAGTCTTGGAGAAGGACGGCTGGGACTCTCATTTGTGATCTTTTATGTTGGCTTTGCTGTTGGGATTACCGTCTTGTGATTACTTCGCAGATATTTTTGTACTTGTTTGGGTTTTTTTTGTTTCTTTGTATTGTTTCTCTATTTTTGAGAATTGCACAGATTCGGGTGGAGTCAGGTGGCAACCGAATTGGTTGATGGAATAAACACATCAATGAAAATTTAGTTCTATGGCTACGCAACTTTGCAGTGTCAGAAAAAATGTAAAAGTTCACTGCCCTAGGAACTGTGTTCCATAAAAGAAGAGGAGGGAGGGTCAAGGATGAACAGGTACATGCCTAATAGATGTGGTTTGAATTCGCTAGTCAGTGGCCAGAACGAAAGGGGTTGGGTCATACAGAAAGAACGAATGGGGCTCCAATCCCAAAGCAAAAATGAGGAGGGAGAGTGGCTGGTCCAGAGGAAGGGGAAGGTCAAGCGAGTGGTGGTTGGATGGACTTCATGAGATCCTTCAAAAGAGATGGGTTAGAAGTTGAACGAAAAGAAGGGAGCGCATGAAGTGGCAGGTTGGTGTGACGGAAGCCAGGATGGAAAGGGATGGCAAGGGATACTGAATGGGGTTCATGTAAACTGGATTAAATATATTTCCTCCCCCCCAGCTTTATCCCAAGGTCTTAATCAGGATTGTCTGAGATTTCCTGCTCCTCTTCTGAGCTTTGCAGAAAGCTGCTTTCCCTGAAAGGGAATCATTGGATAGTCCTGTCTCAAATAAGTTTATTAAAGGTTTTAGATAAAACAATAAAGAATACAAGCAAAAAAATAGAAGAGAAAGCTGTAAGAAAATAAAAAGGAAAGCCAAAAAGCAACCTCCCACCCTCAGGATGAGAAGTATAAACCCCTCCATAATCTCTTCACCTCCTCTCACTGAACCCAGATATACTCCTCATCCCAGAACCCACCTCTTGACAACAGGCCCGTCAAATAAGGAGGCCCTTCTCCCATCCAGTCCTCAGCAAAAAGTCCAAGCACAGCTCTGAAATAGGAACATTAGTCAACGTAGATAAAATCCAAGATCCCACACCTCCACTCACAGCCAAAACGAAATCCCATTTAAAGGGCGTGAAATGGTCCCAATAGCCCCATATAAAAAAAGGAAAAGAAAGGTTTCTCATTGTAAGGTTTGCCCTGTTCGACAGAGAAACTCTCGTGACGCGTGTGGTTCACAAAAGAGGTTTACTCATGCGTAACGTAGCAGTCACAAGCAAAGCCAGGACTGGCTTGGTACAATTGCATCACTCGTTATATTCCCCCCTTCCCGCGCTTTTTTCCGCCCCGCGATCGCGTTACCGCTGCAGATTATCGGCCCCCCAATAATCCCTCTTGATTGTCCATGATGGCAGGTTCGGTCAGGGTCCATTGTCCTTGATGGGCAGTCCCCCCCGGCTTGGGTTGGTCCCTCCCCGTTACGTGCAAGCCCGCGGGTTCTGTGCTGCGTTGCGATCTTGTTTCGCTGCCTGCGGCCTCGTTCATTGTTGGCTCGCGCCGTTATCAGTGTATAGTTAAAAGCTTCCGCTGCGGTTTTCCTGTTTGGCTGGGCGCAGGTGGCCCGTTAATTAGCGGCGCTTTCAGTTCCTCTTTGCCTCGCTAGCTGCCGCCGGTGGAGTTCGCGTGGTCTGGCTGCGAGCTTCCCCGAAGCCCCGTGCTGACCGAACCTGACACTCATGACAAAAGGAGACCATTTCTTCTTTACAAAAGACAGGCTCCAATACACCACCTTTTTACCCTAAATAGCAACCTGTCCCACTCAGATAAACCTGCCGTAGCTCAACTCTAAACTATCAGCAAATCCAGAAAAGGCCCTTGGCGGCTCTTTCCAGCCTGGTCACCTTTTATGCTTTTATGACACCCTTGATGAGGAGGTTGGTACTTCAGGCCAAATTACTGTTACCGGGAAAGTCTCGGCTAAAGGTTTCGTAGAATTAACGGAGCAAATTCAGAGGAAAAGATTTGCTTGGTGGTGACTGAGTCACTCTCCTTCCGGGTAACGCCACCTCTTGCCACCCATCCTGGAACAAATGTTGGCTCTTCCTTTGTGGTCGTTTGGAGCTTCGGCCTTAATAAGTAAGAAACTCATTATGAAAATTGAGGCCCAGAGCTGGGAAAGGGCCACATCAACACTCTTTCACTCTCATTGTTGGTCACCTAAAAAAACCAGCCTTGGTGTATCTCGAAGCTCTGATTCAGTATAAATTCAACCCTCGGTATTGAATGAAGAGCAGTTGTTGTCCAGGAAATCTTCCCAGGAAAAATCAGACCTGGGAATTTCCTGGTGGGAAAACCAACCTCTGGAACCTCCTGACAGGTCAACAAGCCTGGTATTTTCTGCATAAATACTCTCCACGTCCCCTCATTCCCCGACTGTTGTCTTTGGTGAAGAGAAAGATGAGTCACGAGGTGACGGAATCACAGTCAGAATATGCGTCTGAGGTGATTTAGCTCTGATCTGTCGCAGGCGTAGTCTACCCTCTGAGGAACCCTTAAAGTCTCTTTGAGAGCCTCTTTCATCCTAGAGTGACCCTTCAGACAGTGGTGGTCACTCTGTCCTGGCCAGTGCTTGGATCTACTTTTCATTCTGGGCTGGAAGATTCTGCTTTTTCCCTGATTCCCTAGGTTTTCTCACACCCTCAAGGAGTCAGATTGATTGATTGATTGATTGATTGATTGATTGATTGATTTGTTTATTTAATCAGCGATGGATTTTCTGAGAGGCCTGCTTGGTCCTTGCAAATCCCCCTTGGGGTCAGACAGAAAGAATTTCCTGGTTAATTTTCTAATGGCCAGTTTTGATATCTGTGATCCAAATGTATCAGGATAAGCTTGACCTCTTACTGAACATTGATCTGAACCAAAGGGATCAGGCAACCAGGAGATGTAGAGCAGAATGAAAGGTAGGTATGATCTTTGAGGAACTTCTTTAGGAAAACATTTCATGGACAAGCGGATTTTGTGGGTGACAAGAGCATAATTCCTGGGCTCCCACAGGCTTGAGGAAGTTCTGGTTTTAATTTAATCAGTATGAGGATCTTTTATTTGCAGGAATTTTTGACCTATGGCTCAGGGCACCCCTCACCACTCACTGTCCTTCTACTCCTGCTGGTTGTTTTGTGTCAGAAACCCTGCTGCCATGTCTGACCAACCCTACTTCCTCCTCTCTGTCCTCCCTATTCTGACTTTTAGATCTTGGGACTCCTTCAGTCGGAAGACGAGTTTGGGAGAGAAGGCCATGTTTGTTGAAAGTAGGCAGAACCACAGTCACAACCTGAGGGGTTCGAAGACAGAGAGCATTTCTCCACTTGCTTAATTGTAGTAGAGATAAAAATATAAGAAGGCCCTGAACTTTGCAGAGAGTTTTGGTTAATCCTGTACTATGCAGAGGTTGTGCCGTCTTCTGTAAATTCAGGAAGAGATGCCCATTGTCCAGCTGGCGAAATTTTGCACACGGAACGATAGTGTTTCCCTTGATGAAAGACTCCGTGAATCCAGGGACCGGATGGTTCTTCAATTGCTCTGATCCGGTTTCACATCTGGTGCTGGGCGAAAAGAGGCCACGCCTGCTGCCCTTCCCTTCTGCCCCGAGTCTCCCGTTCTTCCCTCTCAATCCCGGAGATCCAGCCCCCCAAGACAACACCTCAGAGGGTATATAGAGTTGCCCACTGCCCTCCCGGGCTGCACTTTGCAGGCTGCAGAGAAGATTGCAGGATGAAAGCTTGGCTGCTCGCCCTGGTGGTGGTGGCCCTGGTGGGCACGGACCCAGGTAGGGCCCCTAAGCTTTGACTTGGGGGACGGTCAAGCTAAACCGAAGGGGCAGAGGGGAGCATTCGAGGTAGCTGTTTGGACGTTCAAGCCAGACCTTGGCCACGTTGGGCTTCCTGCTGATGGCGGGACTTTCTTACTGCTCGAGGCAACTGTTTGGACTTTCCAGCCAGACCTTGGGGTCTCCCGTCCTAGGATTAACCAGCCCCAACCCTGCTTAGCATTCAGACACAGACTGGATGCTGAGGTTGCCCCCTGCTCACATTTTAGGGCCTCTTCAGAAGGGCCTTTTGCTTCTAGTGCAGTTTTTAACAGCTGACCGTATCATTAAGCAATCTATTATCTAATAAATACCAAGACAAGATCAAGTAAATAAATATCATGATTGTTCTCCTTCTTTGCCTTTTAACCAGTGGACGCCCTGGAATGTTGCACTGGATTCCTTTGCCTTTCCAGTAAGGAATGTGCAGAAGGAGAGGAATTCTGCATTTCTGTGTGTAAAACGAAAGGTTTAATTGGTAAGCACAGTACTTCTCCTTTCTCGCAGCCTTTCTTCTTGGATGCAAACTAGAGCTCCCAAATGTAGCTGAAAGTTGCTGGTCAGGAAGGACTTGTCTGTGCTCTGCCCGGGTTGCCTGAGGTCACGGCATGTTGGCAGACAGTGGAACTGATGCCAGGAAAGGGGGTCTTGCAAGGGGGAGCCCCATCCCTCCCAGGAGCAGCCCAGGTTGGAGTGTGGAGGGGGGAAACAGTGATTAGAAAAAGGAGGGAGGAAAATGCTGAGAGAGCTGGGAGTTACTTCTGGAATTGACGGAGTCCGGACCTAGCACCTGAAGCCATGAAATCTCCACGGGAGATGGCGTTGCCCCTGAGTCGTGTCGGAACGCAGGACTTTCCCCAGAATGCTTATGTGCTATTTTAGTCCTGAATATTCAGTAGAAGAGGAAGGAGGTCTGCCTTCTTACTGGGAGGGGATGCATGAATGTGAAGAGTGGGTTGGTTTCACTGTTTTGTTCAGAAAGAACCACAGATCCATTCTTTGGTTTTGTAAATAATCATTCTGCTTTGTTTCTCCTTTCCAGTTAATGAGGTGATCAGAAGATGTGCTAAAACTTGCACTTACCCAGAACCCGTGAACATTAAGTGTTGCTCAACAGACTATTGTAACTTATTCATAACTCCACATTGTCCACTCCTATCACTTTTGACCTGATCTATCATGGACCTTCTTTGTAGATTTGTGCTTCGGCGTTTCCACAAGCTGGCTCATAATCCCACCTCTGCTTTCTTTGGAGCCTCACCATCTTTCCCGCTCCTTCTTTTCTGCAAGCTTGGTTTTGCAATTTCAGTCCTGCTGTAGTTGAATAAACGTCTGCATTTAAATCCGGCTGTTAATGTTATGCATTGATTTTCCAGTTTCCCACCTAAGATTGAACCTCCCTTTCATGAAACCCACATTTACAGAGTCTTCCTCCATGATCCAGCAGGCAGTGGAGCTGGAATGAGGGAATTGAACTGGGTCCAATCCCGGTTCTATCATGGCTTGGATTGGCTGACTGGGTAATACCCCCACCTTCAGCGTGATAGTGTAAAGAAAGGGGGGAACCCCCCACAAAGCCACCAACCCGTGAGACAAAGTGGGGCTGAGGGAGGGACTTGAACCATCTCTCCCTCCTGCCCGTCCAGCCCCTTTCCCCACCAGGGCACCTGGCTCATGACCCAAGGCTGTGCCAACAACCACCGCCCTTCCTCAGCCAAACCACAGACCCCATGCTGCTCCTCCCTCCCTTTCTTCTGTCCGGGGGAAGCTGAGAGGAGGGGAACGATGCTGAGAAATAGAGGAGGGGGATTTGGGGGAAGGGAAGGCCGGCCTCTTCTCCATTGCTCCTCCCTGAGGGAAGGCCGATCTTGGTTCGAGTGCTGGCCCTGAAGGTCCCCTCGGCCCAGGAGTGCTAGTGCTGGAGGGGACACCAGAGATCCCCTAGCTGGCTCTTCTGCCCGGAAGGGCAGAGGGAAGTTCCATTGCCAGGGCAACAGTCAGTTAAACCAGGCTTGGGTCCAGACCAAGAAAGTGGTTTGCGTAAATGCGTAAGACAGACTCGCCCCCTTCCTAGTAGGAAGGCCTCCTCCCTCCACCTCGCAGAGAGCCGCATCTTCCAAGGAAGGTCCATCCTCCGTTCCTAGCTTTGGGAGGGACAAGAGCCATCGAGGGGGAGGAGGAGGGGGGGCTCAGCACAGGTCCTTCAGCCGGAGCCTTTGGCCACCTGGAGGTCTCCGCAGCCCAGCCGCGTCCCGTGTGGGACTTCGGCTTCCCTTTGAGCTTTCCTCCTTAGTAGTAAGAGTGTATACATTTTTCGACGGGAGTTGATCAGATAAGAAAGTGCTGAGTCATGGTGACGTCAGCGGAGGTGACATCACAGAGGCCATGTGCTCTCCACGCGCCTTGCCGGATGTCACACATCCAAAAGTGACTTATGCCCCCCCCAAACCGCGTGTTGTTGCCAGAGTGTTGCGCCCGGCAGCTCTCCGCTGCCGCTGCCCGCAACCCCAAGTGGACAGCCAGCCCTCACGTGGAAGCACACGGCTCGCGGGCGCGCAGTGCACTGTAGGAACGGGGGCCTCCCCGACCCCCGTCCGCCGCCCCGCCGAGCCTACATCTCTATGCACGGGCAGCGTGGCAATAAGCCGTCTCGCCAGCAGCCCCGGAGCGCTATGCTTTTAACCCTCGCAAGGCCCCAGCACCCCGATTGTCAGCCGAATCTCTAATCTGCCCATGCAGCCCGCACAAAGACCGGCTATGCGCGCCACACACGGCAGTGGCAGACCCGTTATTCCGGCTTGGGGGGGAGACGTTTTTAAAAGCACAAGCCGCTTTTTTCCTGAAGTTCTGTTTGCATCTGCTGAAATGCGCCGCACGCGATAAAGGCAGCCATTCCCGTTCTTCTACCAGGGAGAAAGAGGTTTTTAGAAGCACAAGACACTTTCTTCCTTAAGTTCTGGGTCAGAGAGAAAGAGGCTTTTCCTGAAGTTCTGTTTCTATCTGCTCGGATGCAACAGGCACACGCGATAAGGGCCTCCACCCCCTATTCCTCTGCCAGGGAGAAAGAGGCTTTGGGGGAAATAAAGGCAGGCGTGTATCTAAACACAGGGACCGATGGACTATGTACAGACATGTTCCAGAGAAGCTCAGGCATGCCCGGTCATGCGCAGGAAAGGAGGGTGTGTTCCACCCAACGGGTTGCCACATAGCTGGCACGTGGTCAGCGTAGCCTCTGCAGTAGCTGCTGGGTTCAGAGACTGAGCGGTTTTGAAAAATAAAAACCTGTATTTTTTAAGATGGAAAACAACACTGATTCTTGGTTTGATGGGGCTTAACTCCAAACCCCTCCAAACGGAGATTTAGAGCTAGGAAAAGGCCCAGCAGACCGTACGCCCTGTTTGAGGAGAAGGTCAGTAGCAGGAGCACATTTAGATAAGAATATTTGGGATAACATTTACCAAAAGGGTTATTGATAAATAAAAAGCCAGTTTAACTGTACCTTATTTCCTTTTTTCAAAGAAATGACATGGCCCAGAGATGTTAGCGTGGGTCCAGTTCTGAAAGCATGTGTCCTAAAAATATTACACGATGGTTTAAGGGACGGCCTGCGAGAAGGAGGGGTTCAAATGGAAGGAACCAGTGAAGCAGAGGTTATTGAAAGACTCTACTATCCTATCCAAGTCTGAGGGGCTCTCGCTCATTCTCAACACCGCCATCAAACTGGATAGAATATGTTTCACACAGGAGGCCCTTGGTCAGCTTGATGCGCTCACGGAATGTACTGAGAAGGACACGGATCCACTGTTGGTAATGGCAAAATTTTAAAAAAACTGTCCGGCGAACTAGACAAATTATCTTTTACAAGAGACCGCCTTGGCAACCTTTGGGCATTCATAAAATGTTGCCAAGTCCACAAAGTCCAAACCCCAATTCAGAAGAATTCTCATGAAACCAGGCCTGGCTCAGATAAATGCTCCTCATTTAACTCAACCCTTATGGAGAGCACCCTGCGGACACCTGCAGGCAACTCGGGCTTCAGAGCGAGAGCGAGACACACAGCTGGACGTCGTAAGTGGGACCTGCTTGGGCCTTTGCATAGCAATCTCTCTTTTTAAGACAAGCTGCTGATTAACGGGGTTGATGTGAAAGTCAAACTCAAAGAAGCAGAAATGAATTTTGCCTGATGAAGGACGGCAATGAGAATTACAAAGTGCAACTCCTGCCAGCCTCTCTCTCTGTAAAACGTGTAAAAGTAGCGCCAGGAGTGCGCCTGGGTCATGTGGAAGCTTTGCTGTCCTCCAATATCCCAGTGATCCACTGGGAGTGAAGGTTTACAGCATTCCAGCAGGCAGCCTTGTGTGTAATCAGGAAAACCTGTTTCTGGGTCACCTACCTAAATGACTAGTGGTTGGTTTTGTGGACAATGCATCCTTAGCAGGGATTATGAAAGAAACCTGTTCAATTTTCCACCCTGCAATGTCAATTGTTGTGCCCTATAGTGTGACGGCGAACAGATCTCGGCAAAGCCTCTTCACCCTGATTATGAGCGTGACATTTATGTGAGAGTGTACATGCAGACGGTGCAAGCGTCGGGCAAAGGTATGAAAGATAGGCCTCTGTTAATTAGCCGGGAAGAGTTTAGCCATGGTTATACTTTGCACTCTTTTGACCTGAGCCCTGACCAGGGGTGCTCTGAGCACTATTCTTTGATCAGGAATGGTAACCTCAGAGCAGAAATTAGATTGGCACAACCCCTCCCCAATACCATCAACATGATTCTCTATGCAATCTTTGAAAACCTGATTGAAATAAATCACACAAGGAACGTGGAGGATTTTTGATTATATGTGAGTATGGACACCCTGCAGCTCCTCCGCTTGTTCTCTGGAAATACATACTTTCTAGGGGTCTACCCTTGTGACCTGCTACCCAAGAGACAAACCTCCAAAAGGCCTTTTGGATTAACTGTAAACACCCAACCTCAAACTCTACCTGGTGAACACTGGCTGGCCCTCTACTTCCCATCTCCCAGATATGGTGAATTTTTTGGTTCTTATGGAAGACTGCCAGATAGCCCAGACTTTCCTGGATCCCTAGTGAAGTTTTTAGAGCTGCAAGCTGAGAAGTACACATTTCACCAACTTCAACTGCAACACCCCCACGTGGTGACTGTGTTTTTTTCTAATGAACCGGTCTAAAGGCGTGGATTATGAAAATATTTTAAAGCGGTGCTCTGAGGACAATATTAAAAATGATCAAATGGTAAAGGTATTTGTAAAACGTGTAAAGCTGGGGAGGGGGCCTGGTGTCTGTACTCATTACCATTGTATGCAGACATGTCTGCCTTCCTACAAAATAGAGAAAAAGACTTAAACTTCTTTGCTTGCTTCACTGTGTTTTATTCATTTTACAAACTCAGCCAGTCACCAAACCTGAGCGTGCTTCTAGCATTTAGCATCCAAGGTCTAGAGGGGGTGCCAGTAAAAAGAGGCATCCGTGGCCCCAAAGGGGTGGCCAGAACAGTGTCAGGGGTAGTAGTGGTTTCAATCACAGGTGCTGTGGATTCTTTCGGTTTTTCTAACTGCTCTTTTGCAGCTGTAGACCCCAGCACATATGTACTGTAGGTACATTCAGCTCGGCCATAGCGTTCATAAATTTGTCCCGTCCTTTGGGTTTCCACTTCCCGGTGAGCGATTGGTGTTGCGAGGCCCCTTTCACCAAGTCTAAAATATTAGTACCAGGAACAGGTATGCCCTTGTATAAAAAGGTGCCACGATCATCCCAGGATGAGATGTTCTGATACTGTCTCATTTTGTTCAGCAAAAGTTCTGCATTTTTCTGTAATGTGTGCTTACACCACCTAGGACCTCTTGCGTTGTCGCGTCCTGTGGAGATGGTCGTTCCGGCGATGTCAGAGGTGCCCCCATAGGAGGTACCCTGCCCTGTAGTTGCTCCATCTTATGACGTGACACCAGATACATTTTCTTAGCATGGTCCATGGTTTATCCAGTTGATAGGCTGGTCAGCAATGGAATAGCGGCCCCTCGTAAGGGCCCAATAAATCCTCCTGACTGGCGAATGATCTGTTTCTTCTTTTGAAGAGAGACCTTTCTACCACTCAACTTTTTCATGACACCTTTCTTTCTCTTTAATGTGCGGAATTGTGAAGGTTTCAGAGGAAGGTTTCCTCTTAAAGTGTTCAGGGCTATTTCTGCTATCCCGCCTACCAGATCTTTATTAGCGCGACATAAGATGGCCTTTCTCTGTTGTGGACCGGCCTTTACGAAGATTTTTTAAAACCCCCAATTTCTGCGCACCCTCTCTGACATCCTGGATGAACTAACGCTACGATGCCCGAGCTGTTGCTTTTTTACTCAGCAAACCACTGGCCAATCAGGCGGAAAGAGGCCTGTTCTCAACCTGCAGGTTTCTGGAGTAGTGGCTGCCAAATCTGCCAAAAGGGTTGCGAGTAGCACCTTGGAACACCTCTAAAAAGTACTGCGTGTCAGTTGGGTACATCTGACATGTTGGGAGGGGTCAAGGCACCGAATGACAACCTCCTCAGCAATATCTCCCCCTCCACCTCTGGGGCACTCGCGCTCCGTCATTTTCATGACTTGCCCCTATGCCGAATACAGGCCTCCCTCAGCATCTCCACATCTTGTCGGCAGTAGTAAGCCAGGGCCTTCTTTAGCTTAAATACGGTACCTGCATTAGCAGCATGCCATTTCAGGAATTCTTCTCTCTCACCAGGCGCCATGGTTTCAGGACTGTAATCCTTAGCTTCAGGGAGCGTTCCAACGTAGTCTTGATTGGCCCTTGTATTAAACAAATGGGGGAAGTGCCCCTTGCTGCCCTGAAACCCCACAGCTTTCGGTAGCCTGCTTAATTTAAGGGGCAAAAAGGAGCGGCTATCAATAAAGCGAATCTTATACCCCGGAAGGTAAATATATAGAAGTTTACCGCCCTGACTTAAAAGCTCAACGTGGAACTTTTCACAGATCGGCTGTCTCAGGACGAGGTAGCCGTCATAACCTTTGGAGCTGTGTGCGAGAAATGTGCAGCCTTTAAACTTGTGGTTTATAAATTCCCTCACAAACTTCTCCAGACACTTTACACCATACCTGCCCCATCTCATTACCTCTTTGTCATCATCCCCCAACATATCCATGGCGTACACAGAATTTGGTATAGGTGCCCCTGTCTCTCAACAGCGTTCAAAATTGTACACGACGTATCTTGCGCCTATTTGTGGTTCCAGCAGTGGTTTCAGAAAACATAAATGCCCTTCCAAGCTTTCAGCCCGTAGTTTGTCTTCTTGCATTGTTTCTGTGGGGTACAGACACAAATACCACAGCCATCACAATATACCTTATTCTTACAGAAAACCTTTCCTTCTGTTGCCAGCTCTGTGTGTCTTTGAAGACAGGCCTGACACTCTTTCTTCAGGCATGCTCGGCAGAGGTATCGGGTTTAACAAAGTTTGCATTAAATCAGTAGGGAAATCACCATGACTGCAATAAGAACAAGATAGCTGGTGTGGGTCTTCCGGGCTGTGTGGCCGTGGTCTTGAAGTTTTGTTTCCTAACATTTCGCCAGCACCTGTGACCGGCATCTTCAGAGTGCAGGAGCACAGACAGGAGCAGTTCTCTCTGTGCCCAGGGTGAAGTGACCCTTCTGTGGGTATTTATAGAGATCTGGGGGGGTGGGGTGGGGGGGGGGTTACTGAGTGGCTGCTTGTTTTGGAGTCAGCATCTGTGTGTATTTTCCTGGGGATTAGGCAGGGTTTTTTCTTCTACTGAATTGTTAACGAGGGGCTGCTGGGGGTGATTAGCAAGTTCATTGTGTGAACTGTTCACATGTCCTGGTGGTTGAGCTGAGTTCGTTGACCTTTTGCAGGCTGTATTTTTCAGGATTGGTAGCCAGGTTTTGTTGATTTTTAGACTCTCCTCTTTTTTATTGAAACTGTGCTGGTGTTTGTGAATCTCAATGGCTTCCCGGTATAGCCTGGTATAGTGGCTGTTGGTGTTGTCCAGTATCTCTGTGTTTTCAAATAGGATTTTGTGTCCAGTGTCCTTGAGAGCATGTTCAGCTACTGCAGATTTTTCTGGTTGCTGTAGTCTGCAGTGCCTTTCGTGTTCTTTTATCCTGGTATGGATGCTACGTTTTGTGGTCCCGATGTATACTTGCCCGCAGCTGCATGGTATGCGGTATACTCCTGCAGCGATGAGGGGATCCCTTTTGTCTTTTGCTGATTTTAGCACTTCTTGTACTTTTCTGGTGGGTCTGAAGATTGTTTGGAAATTGTGTTTTTCCATCAGTTTTCCCATGCGGTCTGTGACCCCTTTGATATAGGGCAGAAATACTTTATTGGTGGGTGGCTGTTTTTCTTCTTCAGTCCCATGTTGCTTTCTTGGTTTGATGGCTCTTTTTATTTCATTCTTGGAGTAGCCATTCGCTTGTAGGACCCAATTAAGGTGGTTAAGTTCAGAGTTTAGGAATTGGGTTTCGCAGATCCAATTGGCACGATCCATGAGGGTTTTGATAATGCCTCTTTTCTGACGTGGGTGGTGGTTGGAGTTTTTGTGTAGGTACCGGTCTGTGTGGGTGGGTTTTCTGTAGACTTTGTGTCCTAATTTGAGGTCTGGTTTGCGTATGACCAGCGTGTCTAGAAATGGAAGTTGGCCATCCACTTCTTTTTCCATGGTGAATTGTATATTGGGGTGGACGCTGTTTAGGTGGTTAGGGTTAGAACTCAGCTCAACCACCAGGACATGTGAACAGTTCACACAATGAACTTGCTAATCACCCCCAGCAGCTCCTCGTTAACAATTCAGTAGAAGAAAAAACCCTGCCTAATCCCCAGGAAAATACACACAGATGCTGACACCAAAACAAGCAGCCACTCAGTAACCCAACCCCCCCACACACCCCCATCCCCCCCCCCCCGATCTCTATAAATACCCACAGAAGGGTCACTTCACCCTGGGCACAGAGAGAACTGCTCCTGTCTGTGCTCCTGCTCTCTGAAGATGCCGGTCACAGGTGCTGGCGAAACGTTAGGAAACAAAACTTCAAGACCACGGCCACACAGCCCGGAAGACCCACACCAGCCATCGTATGCCGGCCGTGAAAGCCTTCGACAATACAAAGAACAAGATACTTTTGTTCAAGGGACCAGGTAACCCGGTCCCATGCCATGTAGGGCTCTAAAGGTGATAAGCAACACTTTGAATTGGACCCAGAAACAAACTGGTACCCAATGCAGCTCACGGAGCAACGGCATTACATGGGCCCTTCTCCAAAAATAGCTCGCACAGTTGCATTCTGGACCAGCTGTAGCTTCTGGATACTCTTCAAGGGTAGCCCCATGTAGAGCGCATTGCAGTAATCTATATGGGAGATAACAAGGGCATGAGTGACCATCTGAAGGGCATCCCGATCCAGGCAAGGGCATAACTGACGTACAACCTGAAGTTGTGCAAAGGCCCTCCTGGCCACGGCTGCCACCTGCTCTTTGAGCAGGAGCCGTGAGTCCAGGAGGACCCCAGATTAGGCACTAGGCCTGTCTGGGGCAGTGCTACCCCATCCAGCACCAACAATGACAAAATCCTGGATACAGAGGAACCATTAACCCACAGTCACTCTGTCTTGCCAGGGTTCAGCCGAAGCCTGTTGTTCCCCATCCAGACCCCCACAGCTTCCAGGCACCACGAAAGGGTAGCCATAGCATCACTTACTTCACCAGGGATGGAGATGTATAATTGCGTATCATCAGCGTACTGATGGTACCTCATCCCATGGTGATGGATGATCTCACCCAGCAGTTTCATGTAGATGTTGAAAAGGAGTGGGGAGAGAACCAAACCCTGCGGCACCCCACAGAGGAGGGGCCGAGGATGGGACCTCTCAACACCGATTGGGACCGGCCCTGGAGAAAGGAGGCAAACCAGCACAAGACTGTGCTGCCCACCCCCATATCCCTGAGCCATCCCAACAGGATACCGCGGTTGACGGTATCGAAAGCCGCTGAGAGATCAAGGAGAGCAAGGATGGTCACACTTCCACCATCCCGCTCCCACCAGAGGCCATCCATAAGTGTGACCAATGCCATTTCCGTTCCATAACCGGGCCTGAAACCTGACCAAAAAGGGTGCAGATAATCCGTTTCCTCAAGATCACTTTGGAGATGTGACGCCACCACTTTCTCAGCCACCTTCCCCAAAAAGGGGAGGTGGGAGACTGGACTAAAATTGTCCAGCACAGTGGGCTCCAGGGAGGGTTTCTTGAGGAGGGGGTGCACCAGTGCCTCCTTAAAGGCAGTCAGGAACCCTCCCTCCTGCAAGGAGGGAGTAACCATCGCCTGGATCCAACCACATGTCATCTCCCAAGCTGCTTTCATCAGCCAGAAGGGGCATGGGTCAAGATGGCAAGTGGTGGCCTTCACAGTCCAGAGGATCCTGTCCACTTCCTCAGGATCAACAGGATGAAACTGTTTCCAGATAACTGGGTAAGAATGATCCCCTGGTATCTCCCCAGACTCTGCCCCACGCTTGGAGTCTAACTTGAAACAAATCCAAGTGATTTTGTCCTGCAGATGCTCCGAAAATTCCTCTGCGCGGCCCTGCAAATGAATCACCATGCCAGGTCCGCCCCCTGCTCAGTGATCAAGTCACATATGAGGGGGCCTTGTTCTTACCCGACCTGGGGTAAGCAGCATTAAGCAGCAACAGCCGAAGGCCGGGGCCCCTATGAACCTGCTGGTCAGGACCTGGGAGTGAGCAAGGAGGGCCGGAACACGCCACCGGTAGCCCACACCAGGGGCGTCTTCCCCGAAGATGGCCCGCCCTCCAGCTCCCGCAATATCATGCCCTACCCGTCACCACCTCAATAGTGTAGCCCACCACACAGTCCCCAGAAGTTTCGGGCCCAAGTGCCCCCTATCCTGGACCTCCGGAGTCCCTAATCCGGGGTAAAGGTCCCTCCCTCCAATCACTCATCCTCATTCACAACCAGACACTCACAGGTGAGGGACAGTCCCACCGGCACACCAGCTCACACTCTCGGTGCCACTGGGACCCACCCCCCCACCAAACCTTACACCCCCCTCACACTCTGCCCCCCTGCACGACCTCTCTCACTGGTCAGCAGGGTGGGCATCCCATATGTTCCCTCACGCCTCCTGCCTCTAACCCAGGAGGTGGACCCTCCTATCCTCAATCAGGAGATCAAGTCTCTCCCTCAGCCCCACTTTGCCTGACAGGTGGTGGCTTGGTGTTGGGGGGTTCCCCCTTTTCTGTACCCTATCAATCTGAAGGTGGGCGTATTACCCGGTTAGCCAAATGAAGCCATGACAGAACAGGGATTGGACCTGGTCCTCCTCATTCCAGCTCAACTGCCTGCTGGATTTCAGAGGAAGACTCTGTAAATGGGGGTTTCGTGAAAGGGATGTTTGGTCTTGTGTAGGAAATTAGAAAATCAATGTATATCAATACAGCCGGATTTAAATGCGGAAGTTTATTCAACTACAGCAGTACTGAAATTGTGGATCCCAGCTTGGAAAAGTCTGACCTGAGAATCTCCTGGTGGGAAAAGCAACCTCTGGAACCTCCTGGCAGGTCAACAAGCCTGGTATTTTCTGCATAAATACTCTCCACGTCCCCTCATTCCCCGACTGTTGTCTTTGGTGAAGAGAAAGATGAGTCACGAGGTGACGGAATCACAGTCAGAATACGCGTCTGAGGTGGTTTAGCTCTGATCTGTCGCAGGCGTAGTCTACCCTCTGAGGAACCCTTAAAGTCTCTTTGAGAGACTCTTTCATCCTACAACAACCCGCTGCCCTTCCCTTCTCCCCCGAGTCTCCCTTTCTTCCCTCTTAATCCCTTATATCCGCCCCCCCCCCACAAGACAACATCTCAGAGGGTATAGAGAATTGCCCACAGCTCCATCTTAGTGTCTCCCATCCTAGGATTAACCAGCCCCAACCCTGCTTAGCATCCTAACACAGACCAGCTGCTGAGGTGGCCTCTTCTCCCACATCACACCCATACTCAGACCGCCCCCCGCCCAGTTGGTGATTCTGAGCAGATCTTCCACAACCTGGTAGATGGGGGCTGATTCGGATGTCTGAAATGGTTTGTAGCCAGCCTAAAATTAAGGCCCCAACCTCAGTGTCTCCCAGACTCTCTCTCCATCCTTGGAGCTCTGCTTCAGACCACTTTCACCCTACCCCGCCCTCTTTGGATCATTATTATTTTACCATAAGTAAATAGAGGCTGTACCATCAAAAATACTGAGCGTTCGCAGAACCAGAGGCAGACGGAGAGCTAAGAAAGGAAACATTTTCCATCTTGCTCCCAAGAAGTGGGTGATGGTGGGCTGAAGCATGAAAGGCCAGCATGGCCAAGGTCTGGCCTGAAAGTATGAACGGCTGCCTCGAATTCCTCCCTCTGCCTCTTCCGTTTGGTTTGATCATCCCCAGAGATCAAAGCTTAGTGCCCCTCCCTGGGTCCGTGCCCACCAGGGCCGCCACCACCAGGGCGAGCAGCCAAGCTTTCATCCTGCAATCTTCTCTGCAGCCTGCAAAGTGCAGCCCTGGAGGGCAGCGGGCAACTCTATATACCCTCTGAGGTGTTGTCTTGGGGGGCTGGATCTCCGGGATTAGGAGGAAAGAACGGGAGACTCGGGGCAGAAGGGAAGGGCAGCGGGCGTGGCCTCTTTTCCCTGAGCATGAAAGCCCTCTGCTCTCTCACCTCTGGCATATCAATGACCTTGGGGGGGGGTGCATTTTGCAATCAAATCAAATCAAATCAAATCAAAGTTTATAGATTAGCCCTTAGGCCATATCAAAATGCAGAATTTCAAACACAAAATATTGATCAAACCCTAAATAAAAACAAATTAAGTAAAACGGAAATGAAATACAGTGATTAAGTATACAGATAGGTGAGCGTGCAACCACGCTGCCGTGTCACCCCTACAATATACCCCAGTCAGCCCCACACATGCAGGTCTCAACCGTATTGTTTTACTCAAATACTGAGCTGGCTTAGATGTTACTTTCCAATTCTGACCACACACCAAGTATGTTGTTTTAAGATGTGGTTCCCGGCGGGCCATTCATTTAATGTGTGGTCCAAGATCCATATCGCTCTCCTTCTCGTCCAGATTGCGGTCAGATAATATTTGTGCTGAGTCTCCTGTCTCTGACGCTCCACGGATACAAACGCGTTCGCTATGAGGAATATGGTGAAGCCCCCCATTTCCAACCGTTGTGTCACGCTGGTCACATCTCGCTCGGGCAGATACCTCCCCACATATGGTGTTTTGGCACCTGCATCTTTAAATAGTCGGCAGTTTGGAAAGGAGGCTCATACTGGCTCAGCCCTTCAAACTGCCAGCCTTGCTAAGTAAGGGCGGCTGTCCTGTGCTTCTGTGTCCGGGACTCTTTGAGCGGCTCTCTTGGACCGGTTCTCCGGTTGCATGGGAGGCAGGAGGACCGCCGCTTCTTACATAATTTCTCCACTGAAGAATCCAGGAGGTCTGTAACCGGGATGTTACCTGCTCTAGCAGACCCAGCTTTGGGAGCCTGTCAGTCTCCATTTCATTGATTTTGCACCAATGGTTATAGGCTCTGATTTCAGACAGGGAACAGATGGTATAAATTCCCAGTTCGGCTCTAACTGCAGCAGCAATTTTACTATCATTATTGGGCGGCTTTATGGTATTCCTGGCATCGTTGCCATTTCTTTCTCCCACCCAACCTCATCCTCGTGGATGAACCCCCTCCCCCAGTGGCTTCATCGAGATAATAAATAAGGGGGGAAAGATTCAGACCCCTGGCACGACACACCAGAGCTCTGGGTGGCTCCCACCCTGATGGCGATCGGGAGGGCCTGCAAGACCCCCCCTTCTCCCAAGCATTGGGCAAGGGTGGCTGCAGCCCCTTGTGGAAGTGGGACAGGTTTGTGTTGTGGACCAGATTTGCTATCTATTATTCATACATGCTCTTTTTTGTAATGTCTATTTCTTCTTCTCTTTTTACGCTGTGTGCTGCCCAGAGTTGATCGGAGCCAGGCGGCTCCTAAGTCAAGTTAAACGAATCTTTTATATAGAAATAATCCTCACTCAGCCCCAGCTGGCACCACAGAATAGTGCCCAGCTAGGGGATCTCTGGTGTCCCCTCCAGCATTAGCACTCCTGGGCTGAGGGGACCTTCAGGGCCAGCTCTCGAATCAAGGTGTGTCTTCCCTCAGGGAGGACTGACGGGGAAGAGGCCTCCCTGCCCCTGCCCCAAATCCCCCTCCTCTATTTCTCGGCATCCTTCCCCTCCTCTCAGCTTCCCCCGGAGAGAAGAAAGGGAGGGAGGAACAACGTTTAGGGCGGCAGTTGTTGGAGGTGGCCTGGGGGGGAAGGGGCTGGACGGGCAGCAAGGAGAGATGGTTCAAGTCTCTCCCTCAGCCCCACTTTGCCTGACAGGGTGGTGGCTTCCTTGGGGTTTTCCCCTCTTGTGGAAGTTTTGCCATGGACAGGAGCACAACGTTGAGAAGAAGAACCAGGTTTATTGCCAGGATCCTTGGGTGCCTGCTTTCAAGAAAGAGGGCCCTGAACAGTGGAAAGGCACAGGATTTATGAACTTTTGAGGTCAGGTGTGAAATGGGGAAGAAATTGTTTTTCTATTGCGAGAAAAGAACCAGGCAAACCCTTAAGCAGACAGGTGATGGCCCTCCCATTGTGCCAGTGGACAGGGTTAAGAGGTCTATTCTTGGCAGTGGAGCATGGTCACTCTTGGGTCAAGCAATGGCTTGGGGATGATCCTGTTTTGCACGAGCAAAGAATGGCAGAAGGAAGTGGAGGAAAGAGAGGGAAGGCAGTGGGGGGAGTAAAAAGGTAGCTGAAGGAGAGGCAAGGGGGAGGGGGGAGAGTTTCCAGCTTTATTTTGTTATTTTTCCATCACAAGGCAAAATGTGCACATCTTGAACAAAAGTATCTTGTCATTGCAGTAGTGGTGATCTCCCCACTCATTTAATGCAAAGTTTCTTAAACCCCTCTCTGCCCCCACGTTTGTCCTGGCCTCTGCCTACATCCGCCTGACCCCAAAAGGATCTCCCAACTGCCTTTTCCCTACCTATATTTTGGGGCTTCCAGTGGACTGATTCAGTTAGGAAACCTTGGCTCCAAATCAGATGCCAGAACTTTGAAGGACTATTTTAATGCTCTTCCTGGATGTACCTCCAATTGAGCTTAAGAGAGACGTGCACTTTTCTCCACTGATTAAGCGCAAAGTTGGCTCACCTTGAACAAAAATATTTAACTTTCAATGTTGCAGTTGTTGGTGAGCCTACAAGCATAATTGAGAAGAACAGAGAAATGGAGAGCTTTCACATTGTATTTCATTAAATGGAAAGATTTCACATCGCATTTTGGCTGTTCTGAAAGTGGGGGATTATTTCAATTTCAGTTGATGGTATCTGATGAAGAGGCAGCATGTCTCTACTAGAGTTATACAAAGGAAAATCCTAAGTAATTGTGAGCAAGGTGAAAAAAGAAGCATTAGGGCTTTCTTTGCAGGTCCTAAGAGTTCACAGTTGCAGCAGAACTGTAATTATTTTCCAAACGCTCTCTTTTCCCTCCAACCCAGTGTATATTTTGATGCTTCAAGCTGACTGATTTAGCTAACTTGCCTTGGCTCAAAATTAGATGGAAGAACTTTGAGCAAATGTTTCCATTCTTGTTCTTGGTGTACCCCTAAGATAGAACAAATGAGATCATTTAAGCATCGGGGTATCCAGTTTACTGAAACATTGTCTTGGAACTCACATATAGCATCAACAAGAATAACAGCCATGAGATCTATGAGGGCTATTTGTTCCTTCTTCTATTCAAAAGGAGGACGCTTATTTCAACCTGCACTTAAGATCTTCCAGGGGAAAACGATATCACAGTTGATATATGGGGCCCCAATTTGGGGGTTTAGTAAATTAGAAGAGTTAGAAGTGGTCCAGAATAAATTTGTGAGATCAATCCTAGCCTTACCTTCACATATACCAGCGGCAATGTTGAGATTAGAAGTCAGCCTCCCATCGATTATTAGAAGAGTAAAGAAGGCAATAATCCTATATTATAGGAAATTAGTTCTTATGCCCAATAATTATCTGGCAAAAATGCCTCTATGAAAATTTCAGTAGCAACAGATGGGCGGTTTTGTGTCAAAAACTATTTTTTCAATTACCCCTAGATCAGGAACTGTTTAACGACACAAACTATCATACACTATTGAGGGACTTTTTTTTTTTAAAGATTTTAGACAGGATAGAGATCAGGTATGCAGGCTTAAGTTGGCCAAGTGGTATCGTCTTCTTAAAAATTGGCAAGGAATGTCATATTACTTACCATATTCCCTACCCCAGTCCCTGAGACAAGCTTTTACAGAACTCCGTTTTCAAACTATGCCAACAGCCTACTTAGATGGAAGGTACAGAGGCTTACCAACTACACACCGTTTCTGTATTTGCAATACCTCACAGGTGGAAGATCTGACTTGTAATCTATTACATTGCAGATTATACCAAGAACCAAGAGCTAGATTTATTATGCCTTTGCTAAGTCAATTGGATCAGACTAATCTAGAAAAAAATCTATTTTTTGTTGTCTGATGAAAATGAATATGTAACGAATCAAGTTGCATTGTTTGCAATGGCTGTAAAAAAGATACGGAAGCAAATTTTGACAAATAGTGTGGCATATACTAGAGGGGATGGACTGAATTGATATGGATTGCTGTAATTTTAAAGGAATTTTGCTAAAACCTAAGGCTGCAAATAAATGTATGGAAAAAAAAACATGCCCTGGCTCAGAATTAGATGGAAGAACTTTGAGCAAATGTTTCCGTTCTCCTTCTTGGTGAACCCCTAAGCTTAAGGGGACTTAAGAGAGAGACGTAAGCCATCCATTCAATGCAAAGTTTCTGCAGCTACACTATTCTATTACCTTGTTTTGCCCCCAAGAAGAAATGTGTTTAAAAGACATCTGATGATCTCTCCATGGATTAAATGCAAAGTTCATTAGCTTCCTCCTTCCCCTTATGCATGTTGTGACCCAAACAGGATCTGTCCAACTGCCTCCTTCCAATGTATATTTTGATCTCTCAAGCTGACTGATTTAGCTAACAAGCCTTGGCTCAAAATTAGATGGAAGCACAAACATTTTAATTCTCAATCTTGCTGTACCTCCAAGGACAATTGAGCTTAGGAAACATGTGTACCTTTCCCCATGAATTAAATGCAGCAAAGTTGGCACACCCTGAACAATCTTTTTTTTAAATTATTGTCAGGGTAGCTGTAGCTATTGTCATACCTGGAAGTAACAGACGTGGCACTAACTCTGTTAGTTCCTGGTACAGCGTCAGTCTCCATCCCTTTCCATCCTTGCTTCCGTCACACCAGCGCAAGGCAAGTTAGCTAAATCAGTCAGCTTGAAGCAACAAAATATGCACTGGGTCAGAGGCAAACGAGAGCGTTTGGAAAATAATTACGGTTCTGTTACAACTGTGCACTTTGAGGACCTGCAAAGAAAATTGCATATTTTTGTTCAAGGTGTGCCAACTTTGCATTTAATCAGGGGAGAAAAGTGCACATCTCTCTTAAGCTGACTTATACTTGGAGGTACGTTTTTTTCCCTTGTGCCATTGCTCTGTTAAACACTACATGACTTGAGATGTGCTGGACAGTGGCTTCTTCCTTTGAAAAAGTTATTTTACTGTGTAGTGTTATTGTTTATTATTTTCTGTTGCTATCCAAACGCACTGTTGATCTTGCTGTTCGTCACCGAAGACAAATTCCTTGTATATATTTTATACTTGGTCATTAAAGTATTGTATTTGTATTGTTAGGAGTGGGTCAGAAGCCACCACAGATCAAGTCTTTGCTATTGCAAGTAACCATTCTGTTTTGTTTTTCCTTCCCAGGTATTGAACACTTCAGAGGATGTGCTGAAAATTGCACTTACCTGGAATCGTATCAGAAAATTACTTGTTGCAGTAATGATAAGTGCAACCTTTAGCTATAAAAACGAGGCTGATTTCTTTGAGTTTTGCTCTCATCCATCATGGAGCTTCCTTGTAGATTTATGCTTTGGCCTTTACCAGAAGCTGGTCCATAATCCCACCTCGGCCTCACCATCTTTCCCCTTTTTCCCTTCCGGTTCTATCATGGCTTGGATTGGCCAATTGGGTAACACCCCCACCTTCAGATTGATAGTGTAAAGAAAGGGGGAAACCCCCCCACAAAGCCACCACCCCGTGAGGCAAAGTGGGGCTGAGGGAGGGACTTGAACCATCTCTCCCCGCTGCCCGTCCAGCCCCTTCCCCCCCATGCCACCTGGCTTATGACCCACGGCTGCTCCAGCAACCGCCGTCCTTCCTCGGCGAAACCACAGACCCCATGCTGCTCCTCCCTCCCTTTCTTCTCTCCGGGGGAAGCTGAGAGGAAGAGAAGGATGCCTTGAAGTAGAGGAGGGGGATTTGGAGCAGGGGAAGGGAGGCCTCTTCTCCGTCGCTCCTCCCTGAAGGAAGGCCGATCTTGGTTCGAGAGCTGGCCCTGAAGGTCCCCTCGGCCCAGGGGGCCAGTGCTGGAGGGGTCACCAGAGATCCCCTACCTGGGCACTATTTTGTGGTGCCGGTTGGGGCTGTGTGAGGATTATTTCTATATAAAAGATTCATTTAACTTGACTTAGGAGCTGCCTCACTGCAGCTAACTCTGGGCAGCACACACCATAAAAAGAAAACAAGAAATATTCATAACCAAAAAGGAGGATGTAAGACTAACAGACGGCAAATCTGGTTCACAACACAAACCTGCCACACTTCCAGAAGGGGCTGCAGCCACCCTTGCCCAGTACCTGGGAGAAGGGGGGGGGTCTTGAAGGCCCTCCTGATCGCCATCATGGTGGGAGCCACCCAGATCTCTGCTGTGTCATGGCAGCGGGTCTGAATCTTTCCCCTCTTATTTATTATCTCCATAATAAGAGATAAGGGGTGCTCATGCACCAGCATGAGGTTGGGTGGGAGAAAGAAAAGGCAACGATGCCAGGAATGCACTAAAGGCCCCCAATAACGATACTAAAATGCCCACACACAAACCAATGTCATTGATATGCCAGAGGTGACAATGCAGAAGATTTTCATGCTGCACCTATTCTCTACCTCTTCTCCCACATCACAGCCTTGTTCAGACCCCCTCCTTGATGATTCTGAGAGGGTTTCACATCCGGTTAGACTGGCGCTTATTTGAGCCTCTGAAAGCTTTGGGGTCAGAGCAGCATCCAGGAGGGCCCCAACCTTGATAGTAACTTTGAAGAAGTATTTCAATGCTCTTCCTGGATGTACCTCCAAGTATAACTCAGCTTAAGAGAGATGTGTACTTTTCTCCACTAATTAAACGCAAAGTTGGCACACCTTGAACAAAAATATGCAATTTTCAAGGTTGCAATTGTTGGTGTGCCTACAGGCATAACTGAGAAGAACAGCGAAATGGAAAGATTTCACATCGTACTGTATTTGGTGAAATGGAGATATTTCACATTGTATTTTGGCTGCTCTGAAAGTGGGGGATTATTTCAATTACAGTTGATGGTACCTGATGAAGAGGCAGCATCTCTCTACTAGAGTTATACAAAGGAAAATCCTAAGTAATTGTGAGCAAGGTGAAAAAAGAAGCATTAGGGCTTTCTTTGCAGGTCCTAAGAGTTCACAGTTGCAACAGAACCATAATTATTTTCCAAACGCTCTCTTTTCCCTCCAACCCAGTGTATATTTTGATGCTTCAAGCTGACTGATTTCGCTAACACGCCTTGGCTCAGAATTAGATGAAAAAACTTTGAGCAAATGTTTCCATTCTCGTTCTTGGTGTACCCCTAAGCTTAAGGGAACTTAAAAGAGAGACATAAGCTATTCATTCAATGCAAAGTTTCTGCAGCGACAGTATTCTATTACCTCGTTTTGCCCCCAAGAAGAAATGTCTTTAACAGACATCTGATTATCTCTCCACGGATTAAATGCAAAGTTAATTAGCTTCCTCCTTCCCCTCATGCATGTTGTGACCCAAACAGGATCTGCCCAGCTGCCTCCTTCCAATGTATATTTTGATCTCTCAACCTGACTGATTTAGCTAACAAAACTTGGCTCAAAATTAGATGGAAGCACTTTGAACAAACATTTTAATTCTCAGTCTTGGTATACCTCCAAGGACAACGGAGCTTAAGAGATACGTGTACCTTTCCTCATGAATTCAGTGTAAAGTTTGGATACCTTGAACAACAATATTTTATTTCAGTTATTGACATGGTTGGTGTACCTGCTGGCATAAGTGAAAGTAATAGAGACGTGGCACAAACTCTATTGGTTCCTGGTAGGTCCTAAAAATTCTCAGTGGCAAGAAACCATTCTTGTATTACAGATGATCTCTTTGACCTGTAGCATCCTGGTTCCATTCTTTCTTTTCTTTTGTTTTTAGGGCTGAGCCATGAAGTAACTCAGTTTCTCTTCACAAGCCAGAATGTGCCTTCTGTCTACTTTGCCCTACCCATCCATGTTATACCCAACAGTTGTGAAAGAGGCTGCTACTCTTTTCGGGCCAGTCTGTGCAACTTTTCCCTTGTGGGCCAGAATCCTTGCTCCTTCCCTGAGACTCTGGCCTGTCCGGCCACCATCAAAGAGAGCTTTACCTTTTTGGAAGGCCCTCCCCGAGCCTTCAACTTGTTCTACCTGTGGGGTGACTTGGTGGTCAGTCAAAATCATTCTCCTGTGGGGTGTGAGAGAAAGCACTTGTTCCTTAGAAGAAGAGAGCCCTATCAAATCCACAAGAATTCTTTCTTTCTTTCTTTGTATTTCTTTTATTTATTTGAATTTATTAGCCACCCAACTCCAGCTGAAGGAGATCAGTCCACTGTGTACACTCTGGCCAGTTCACTTCTGGCCTTTGAGGTACAGAGGGAGGACCCTCCTTCTGCAGAGGGAGACCCCTCATTCTGCATCCCAGAGACTGTTTTTGGTCTCCCTCCATTTTCATTACAAGCCCCACCTCGGGAAGTCTGTCTGAAAGGGGTCTGGTCCTGTTGAAGGGATGACGATGATGTTGCTGTCTGTTCAATTGTGTCCGTTTCTCAGCGATTCCATGGAGCAGCTCTCCACATTTTCTGATCTTCTATGTTTTCTTTCAGTTGTTTTATGCTCTGGTGGATGTCAGCTCGATGGTGTCTAGGCATCAAAAGGTAGGCTTTTTTTATGGAAAATGGAGTGAAAGATGAAAAGCAGAGGAAGTAGATGAATGGAAGGAAGGTTAAAGAAGATAGGGAACTGAATGGAGAAACATGCCAATGAGGATGAGGCTTGGTGCAAGGAATAATGTTCAAAAGAAGTGAAACAGCCTTAGGTGAGAGGGTTTAGCTAAACACATCAGTGAAAACTTTGTTGTATGGCTATGAAAGTTGGGTGTGTCAGAAAAAAGCTCAAAGTTCACTGCCCTAGGAACTGTGTTCCATAAAAGAAGAGGAGGGAGGGTCAAGGATGAACAGGTGCATTCTCAACAGGTGTGGCTTGAACCCCCAAGTCAGTGGCCAGAACGAAAGGGGTTGGGTCATACAGAAAGAACGAATGGGGCTCCAGTCCCAAAGCAAAAGTGTGGAGGGAGAGTGGCTGGTCCAGAGGAAGGGGAAGGTCAAGCGAGTGGTGGTTGGATGGACTTCATGAGATCCTTCAAAAGAGATGGGTTAGAAGTTGAACGAAAAGAAGGGAGCGCATGAAGTGGCAGGTTGGTGTGACGGAAGCCAGGATGGAAAGGGATGGCAAGGGATACTGAATGGGGTTCATGTAAACTGGATTAAATATATTTCCTCCCCCCCAGCTTTATCCCAAGGTCTTAATAGGATTGTCTGAGATTTCCTGCTCCTCTTCTGAGCTTTGCAGAAAGCTGCTTTCCCTGAAAGGGAATCATTGGATAGTCCTGTCTCAAATAAGTTTATTAAAGGTTTTAGATAAAACAATAAAGAATACAAGCAAAAAAATAGAAGAGAAAGCTGTAAGAAAATAAAAAGGAAAGCCAAAAAGCAACCTCCCACCCTCAGGATGAGAAGTATAAACCCCTCCATAATCTCTTCACCTCCTCTCACTGAACCCAGATATACTCCTCATCCCAGAACCCACCTCTTGACAACAGGCCCGTCAAATAAGGAGGCCCTTCTCCCATCCAGTCCTCAGCAAAAAGTCCAAGCACAGCTCTGAAATAGGAACATTAGTCAACGTAGATAAAATCCAAGATCCCACACCTCCACTCACAGCCAAAACGAAATCCCATTTAAAGGGCGTGAAATGGTCCCAATAGCCCCATATAAAAAAAGGAAAAGAAAGGTTTCTCATGACAAAAGGAGACCATTTCTTCTTTACAAAAGACAGGCTCCAATACACCACCTTTTTACCCTAAATAGCAACCTGTCCCACTCAGATAAACCTGCCGTAGCTCAACCCTAAACTATCAGCAAATCCAGAAAAGGCCCTCGGCGGCTCTTTCCAGCCTGGTCCCCTTGTGGGAGTCCAACTTCTTGGAAGCTCTTCATAGGCAGGTAGAGGGGAGTTGGCAAGGGATGTGCACGGACTGAAGGTCTTTCTGAAAAAAGGCTCCTTTGCAGCTTCGGCACTCGTGGGGAATTCCCCCGTCTCCCGATGCCCCCCACCCCGAGATCACTGTGTTGTGGTCTGTCTGTGAGGAAAAGGAACAATCGTAAGGGGAAACGGCTTGTTTTCTGCACCATATACTCATGTGAAGGCAGCGCGCCCTCCTCATCTCCTCCTTAGCCCCTTTACGAAAGATCACAAACAGTTTTAAACTTGTTCATTAATTACTGCTTTTTTTGCAGGTTAGAACAAGAAGTGAAATAAGTAAGTAGTAGTAGTAGTAATAATAATAATAATAATTATTATTATTATTATTATTATTATTTCTTAAATGTATATGGCACCCAACTCCAAGCTGGTCTCCCACCTCCCTTCTCCCTCCTGTCTTTTATGCTTTTATGACACCCTTGATGAGGAGGTTGGTACTTCAGGCCAAATTACTGTTACCGGGAAAGTCTCGGCTAAAGGTTTCGTAGAATTAACGGAGCAAATTCAGAGGAAAAGATTTGCTTGGTGGTGACTGAGTCACTCTCCTTCCGGGTAACGCCACCTCTTGCCACCCATCCTGGAACAAACGTTGGCTCTTCCTTTGTGGTCGTTTGGAGCTTCGGCCTTAATAAGTAAGAAACTCATTATGAAAATTGAGGCCCAGAGCTGGGAAAGGGCCACATCAAGACTCTTTCACTCTCATTGTTGGTCACCTAAAAAAACCAGCCTTGGTGTATCTCGAAGCTCTGATTCAGTATAAATTCAACCCTCGGTATTGAATGAAGAGCAGTTGTTGTCCAGGAAATCTTCCCAGGAAAAATCAGACCTGGGAATTTCCTGGTGGGAAAAGCAACCTCTGGAACCTCCTGGCAGGTCAACAAGCCTGGTATTTTCTGCATAAATACTCTCCACGTCCCCTCATTCCCCGACTGTTGTCTTTGGTGAAGAGAAAGATGAGTCACGAGGTGACGGAATCACAGTCAGAATACGCGTCTGAGGTGATTTAGCTCTGATCTGTCGCAGGCGTAGTCTACCCTCTGAGGAACCCTTAAAGTCTCTTTGAGAGCCTCTTTCATCCTAGAGTGACCCTTCAGACAGTGGTGGTCACTCTGTCCTGGCCAGTGCTTGGATCTACTTTTCATTCTGGGCTGGAAGATTCTGCTTTTTCCCTGATTCCCTAGGTTTTCTCACACCCTCAAGGAGTCAGATTGATTGATTGATTGATTGATTGATTGATTGATTGATTGATTTGTTTATTTAATCAGCGATGGATTTTCTGAGAGGCCTGCTTGGTCCTTGCAAATCCCCCTTGGGGTCAGACAGAAAGAATTTCCTGGTTAATTTTCTAATGGCCAGTTTTGATATCTGTGATCCAAATGTATCAGGATAAGCTTGACCTCTTACTGAACATTGATCTGAACCAAAGGGATCAGGCAACCAGGAGATGTAGAGCAGAATGAAAGGTAGGTATGATCCCTGAGGACCTTCTCTATGACAACCTTTCATGGACAATGGGTTTTTGTGGGTGACAACAGCATTCTTCCTGGACCCCCAGAGGCTTGAGGAACTTCTTGTTTCAATTTCATCAGTATGAGGATCTTTTCTTTGCAGGAATTGTTGACCTCTGATTCAAGGTACCCCTCTCCACTTACTGTCCTTCTGCTCCTGCTGGTAGTTTTGCTCCAGAAATCCTACTGCCATGTCTGAGCATCCCTGTTCCCTCCTCTCTGCCCTGCCCATTCCTGACTTTTAGATCTTGGGACTTCTTCAGTCCACAGACGAGTTTGGGAGAGAAGGCCGTGTTTGTTGAAAGTAGACAGAACCACAGGCAAAACCCGAGGCGTTTGAAAACTCAGAGCATTTCTCCAATTGATTAATCGTAGTACACATAAACAATAAGAAGGCATTGAATTTGCAGAGAGACGTTTTGTTTAATTTTGTACTTTGCCCAGATTGTGCCACCATTTGTAAATTCAGGAAGAGATGCCAATTGTCCAGGTGCCCAACTGAATCCAGGGACCGGGTGGTTCTTCATCTGCTCTGATCTGGTTTCCACTTTGGTGCTGGGGGGAAAGAGGCCACGCCTGCTGCCCTTCCCTTCTCCCCTGAGTCTCCTTGTTCTTCCCTCTTAATCCCGGAGATGCAGCTCCAGCAAGACAACATCTCAGCGGGGTATATAGAGTTGCCCACTGCCCTCCCGGGCTGCACTTTGCAGGCTGCAGAGAAGATTGCAAGACAAAAGCTTGGCTGCTCGCCCTGGTGGTGGCGGCCCTGGTGGGCACGGACCCAGGGAGCGGCACTAAGCTTTGATCTCTGGGGACGGCCAGACTAAACCGAAGGGGCAGAGGGAGGCATTCAAGGCAGCCATTTGGACATTCAAGCCAGATCTTGGCCACGTTGGGCTTTCTGCTGATGGCGGGACTTTCTCACCACTCTGTGCTGCCTAAGGAGGGTCCACGGAAGCCTTTGGGGGGAAGAGGGGCTCTCAACACTCAACACCCTGGCAACAATGTGAGTTTGGGGCGAGGGGCCATAAGTCACTTCTGGGTATGTGACATCCGGCAAGGCGCGTGGAGAGCACATGGCCTCTGTGATGTCACCTCTGCTGACGTCACCATGACTCAGCACTTTCTTATCTGATCAACTCCCATTGAAAAATGTATATACTCTTACTACTCTCCTTGTTCCTGCTTTCCCTGATCATTCATTCATTCATTCATTCATTCATTCATTCATTCATTCATTCTTCACTTTTGTCATCGCCCATATCTCTAGAAGCGACTCTGGGTGATCTACAGTAAAAGAATGAATATTAATTAAAATACAATAAAATAGTAGACTACAAATCATAAATAAGAAAAATCTTCCAAGATTGAGGGTAAAATTATTAGCCTCGGAGAGCATCCTCAGGGCACCAACCACCCCCAGGGTTGGTTATGTCTCTTCTCAGCCCATATTAGTGTTTGATAATGTTTGAAATTGTGTACAACGCTCTAGAATACCAGCAAATCTTATTGCTAATTAATAAAAGAAATTAAAATCAATTTAGAAATTGATATATATTTATATATATATATATATATATATATGTGTGTGTGTGTGTGTGTGTGTGTATGTGTGTGTGTGTGTGTCTTGTGTGTGTGAATAAAAGTGAGACAAAGGATTGAATAAAACTAGGAAAAATACTAAAAGTATTTGATTAAAAAATGAAGATCAAAGAACCAAAATGGATAGAAATTCAAGTTTTCCTCAACCTGCATCCGCCTAACCTAAAGAAAAAGGGGCCAGTTCCCTTGACTGGAACGGGGATTTTAGGGTTAACGTGAAGAGCACAGGAGAACATGATGTATGGCTCCAGAATCATCCTTCGCTAGTTGCTGAGCAGGTAACCAAGGTGCCAACTGTGTTCAAACTGCTTTCCCTTTGCGTGTTGTGCCCAGTACCAGTTGGAGGGAGAAGTAACAGCCCCCCTTGGAGAACGAGCGTAGCAGGAAGCGCTCCCTTAGCAACAACCAGCACCCACCCGTTGGGTATTAGGACCCAACTGACCTGCAAACACGCTCCCCCACCTGAGAGTGAGCAGTTGATTTGAATGAAATCCACAAACCAGGCCCTGGGGCACCTTTTTCAGGAGTCCTATGGTCAGGAAGGACACGGGTTTTGCCTCACACCAAGGTGCAGTGTTTTCCCCTTCCCCGGATGGTGAAGGCGTTGCAGCCATTGGGGGAATGCTGGGTCCTCCCACGCTTGGCATCAGCGCTTCGCCTCATAGAGAAGCTTGTGAGGAAAGGGGCAGTTTGGGATCAGCAAGAAGAGGCTTTCAGTTGGAAGTTCCTCTCAGTTCCGCACACGAAAATTGCACAGACTGGTCTGAAAAGAGTTGCAGCCTCTTTTGCAACTGTCGGGTGTAACCCAGATGGGTAGGGCAGATACATAGGAGGCAAGTTCTGGCTTGTGAAGAGGAACTTCATGGCTCAACTCTAAATACAAACAAAAAAAGGAAAGAAGGAACCAGGATGCTACAGACCAAAGAGATCATCTGTAATATAATAATGGTTTTCTTGCCACTGAGAATGTTTAGGACCTACCAGGAACCAACAGAGTTAGTGCCACATCTCTATTACTTTCAGTTATGTCAGTAGGTACACTAATCATTGACAATGATTAAAATAAAATACTATTTTTCAAGGTATGCCAACTTTGCATTTAGTTACTTGAGAAAAGTATACATATCTCTTAAGCTCAGTTGTCCGTGGAGGTAGACCAAGAGGGAGAATTAAAATTTATTCAAATTGCTTCTATTTAATGTTGAGCAGATTTGTTAGCTAAAGCAGTCTACTTGAGACATCAAAATATATATTGGAAGGAAGCAGTTGGACAGATCCTGTTTAGGTCAGAACAAACATAGGGGGGAGGAGGAATTTAATTAACTTTGCATTTAATCCGTGGAGAGATCATCAGATGTCTGTTAAAGACATTTCTTGTTGCAGGCAAAACAAGGTGAAAGAATCTTGTAGCTGCAGAAACATTGCATTGAATGAATAGCTTACATCTCTCTTTTAATTCCCCTTATTCTTAGGGGTACACCAAGAACCAGAATGGAAACATTTGCTCAAAATCCTTCATTTGATTCAGAGCCAAAGTATGTTAGCTAAATTGATCAGCTTCCAGCATCAGAATATACACTGGGAGGAGCAGGACATCTGAGCTCTTCTCTTCTGGGATCCTGCAAGGGATTATGATGGATGGAATGGAAAATAAGAATTGCTTGAGAGGCATATGTCACAGACCTTCTGACTGGTCCTCTGTGTTTCCTCTTATATGTTCCTATTCCATATACAAGTCTTCTGGACATGCCAATGTAGGGATCCTGCCACTTTGATTGGGCAGTATTGTCAGAGAATCCATCAGCTACCTCCTAGGGAAATTTGTGGAACAAGCTGGATTGTAGGAAAGACAACATCTTCCCTTGGACTCCAAATGATTAGAAGTGCTTCGTTGTCTCTAAAAGGCCTTCAGATACCTTGCAAAAGTTTACTTTGGGAGACCCCACTGCTTATTAGTGATACACAATAGGGTGGACACCTGAAAGTCTAGAAGACAGGAACAAAAGCTGAAATGATCTTGACAGGTTAGTGAAAACAGAGGAAAATCCAGTTCTTTATTATGTAAAACTAAATCATTTGGTCGTTAAGAATGTGATCATCAAAATTATCAGAGGCACTGAAAGGGAATCATCAGATTTACCTCCCCCACCCTACCTTCCCTCTCTCCCCTCCCTTCTGAGGGAAATGAAGGATGTCTCAGTTCCAAATCTTATTCAAAAGGGCCTGGAATTGATCAGCAGCTACTCATTTGAGCTATAAATCTAGTGAGGTGATCAATCAGCCAAGATTGCCAGCCAAACATGTTCAAGGATCTTTTCCACATCCTTGAAACTCAACACCTCAACCAAATGGACTCAACCAATACCTTTGAATGGAATGATGTGCTAGATACCTCTACTAAGCTAATTACACTAACAAGAGAAGCTTAGGTCAGGCCAGATATAAACCACTTTATCTTCACCATGTCTTGCAAATGAATTAGAGCAAGGAGTTGAGGTCTAATCTGGTGCTCTCCCCTGTTCAATGGACTTAGTTAGTCCATTACTTAGTTAATCCCCTTAGTTTCACTGAGGGATGATCTTTGCTTAGAAGTGAGAGAAGAAAGACAGAAAAGATACCATGGGTGAATTATTCCTACCGATCCCTTCAGCCTTTCTGTCTCCAAAAATCATCGTTCACAGGATATCTTAAGGTCTTTTAGATCCACTGAAGCACTTGTAATCATCTGGAGTCCATGGGAATATCCCAGCTTGTCCTTCAAATTTCTCTAAAAGATTGTCAAGAGCAATCCAGTGCTACAGACCGATCAGTGTTTGGGACTCCCAGATACCATGTCCAGAAGACTTGCATATGGAATAGGAACGTATCAGAAGAAACACAGAGCACCAATCAGAAGGTCTGTGACATATGCCTCTCAAGCAATTCCTATTTCCATTCCATCCATGATGACCCCTTGCAGGGTCCCAGAAGGGAAGAGCTCAAATGTGCTGCCCCTCCCGGTGTATATTTGGAGGCCTCAAGCTGACCAATTTAGCTAACATACCTTGGCTCAGAATTAGACGGAAGAACTTTGAACAATTGTTTTAAGTCTCATGCTTTGTGTACCTTAAGCTTAATGGAGCTTAAGAGAAACTTCAGCCATTGATTCAAGGCAGAGTTTGCACATCTTGAACAGCAATCTTTTATAGTTATCATTGTGCCCCAAGTAAGATTGAGATGAACAGAGTTGTTGCAATCTCTCCACCAACTAAATGCAAAGTTCATCCCTCCCCCTATGTTTCTCCCCCACTGCCCTCTCCCTATGCACATTCGGACGCTTCAAGTTGATTGATTTAGCTAATAACCCTCGGCTCAAAATTAGTCTGCGAACCACCAAATACAACTGAGCTTAAGAGAAATGTGTACCTTTCTACGCTTATTAAATGCAAAGACTGCACACCTTAAACAAAAGCACTGTATTGTCACTCTTGCCCTATAAGTGTGCCTACGGGCATAATTGATGAACAGAGATGTGGCACTCACTCAATTGGTTCCTGGCAAGACCTAAAAGTTAACAATTGCAACAGAACCATATTTATATTCCAGATAATCTCTTTTGCCTCTAACCGGATGGATGGATGGATGGATGGATGGATGGATGGATGGATGGATGGATGGATGGATTAAAGTGAGCCATCAAGCAATGCTTCACAAGCTGGAACTTGTCTCCTCTGTTCTTTCTCCTGACTCACCCAGGTTATACCCCACAGTTGTGGAGGTGGCATCCATTCTGTATTGGCTGGTCCATATGTGTAGGGAGGAGAGGAATTCAACAAGACTTGCTCCGAAGAAAATGCGATGTGTACTGTGAGAGAAGGAGAAGGGTCCCGTCTCCTGGTTGTGCTAATAACCATGGCTTTAACGTTCTCCTCAGCTGCTACGTGCATTTTAATTTTTGTATTATGCTGGGAATTTGTTTTTAATTTGTTTTATGATGGTTCACTGCCCAGAGTCCCTTGTTGAGATGGGTGGCTATACAAGCTGAATAAATAAATAAATAAATAAATAACCGATATGGGGGGAGGTGTGCCTTTGAGTCAGTTTTTGACTCCTGGTGACAGCCTGGACAAATCCCTGCAGTTTTCTTGGCAAGATTTCAGAAGTGGTTTGTCATTGCCTCTTTCCCAGGGCTGAGAGAGATATTGGCCCAAGATCACCCAGCTGGCTTCGTGCCTAAGGCAGGACCAGAACTCACAGCCTCCCGGTTTCTCTTCCGGTGCCATTAACCCCTTCACCAAGCTGCTCTCATTGCCTTTGAGTCAGTCTTGACTGCTGGTGACAGCCTGGACAAGTCCCTGTTGTTTTCTTGGCAACATTTTCAGAAGTGGGTGCCATGACCGGTTTCTTCTTCCCAGGGCTGGGAGAGAGGGACGGGCCCAGGGTCACCCAGCTGGCTTCGTACCTAAAGCAGGACTATAACTCACGGTCTCCCGGTTTCCAGCCTGGTGCTTTCACCAAACTGGCTCTCTTTAGACTACTTTATGAAATTATTCGTGGCCCAGGAAACCCCTGGTAGAATTTGCCTCCTACGTTCTTCACCCTGACCCAACCAAGGCTAACATCATGGTCCTTGTGCAAGGTTTCCAGAATCTTTTCCCTTTCTCTGAAGTTCACTGGCCTATCCCCTCACCGACAAAGATTTGTACTTCTTTCACAAGCAAACGTTGTCTTTAAATAACGTGTATTAACACCTAGTTAACATCAGCCTCTTGGAAGCATCATATAGGAAGTTTGTTTTTTAGCATATTTTAATTAATTAATTAATTAATATTTATCTGTTTTAATTAATGCTTATTCTATTCTTACTGTAAACCTCCCAGAGTCACTCTACAGTGAGATGGACAGTGACAAATCTGAAATATAAAAAAATAAAAATAAAGTCGTCAATCTTCCATGTTGAAAAGAGGGTATGACCCAGGATGACAATTTTCCATCAATGAGCTCCCTTTCTATTGGCATAATGGAAGGGCTGATCAACATTATTGGACTGACTGACAGATGATTATTATTATTATTATTATTATTATTATTATTATTATTATTATTATTACACCACAACCTGAATCAACCTTCAGAGGTTTACATGATACAGGCAAAATCAAAACATCCAGGGTAAAAATTAAATTAAGAATTCTTTTATTTATCTGTTTATTTATTAAAATGTTTAAACCACCCCATAGCCAAAACTCTCCAGGCAGTTTACAATAAAACACAGTTAAAAATACAGTTTGAGTAAAAACAGATACAATAAAATGCAAAATAAAATCATCATATAAACTAGGCAGCTGCGAGGAAGTTCATTCGGCAACTAAAATGATATGAATTAAAATGCAATTAAAAGCCAGTTTAAAAGCCTGGGAAAATAAAAAGGTCTTCAGCCAGTGCCAAAAAGATGCTACTATGGGTATCGGTTAGGCATTTCTGAAGAAATTGGATAAATAAATTAATAGATAAACAAATAAATAAGGTCTGGGCAGGTATAGATGGGAAAAGGTGCTCCTTGAAGTAGCCTGGTCCTAAGACATTTAGGGATGAAAACCAGCACTTCGAACTGGGACCGGAAACAATTAAAATAAAATACCTCCCTGCCCCCCCAGCTAATTAATTGATAAGAAATTAATTAGAATGTGCTGAGGAACAGCTGGAACTTCAGCATCTTCCTGAATACAGTCATGGAGGGGACCGTTTGGTTCTCTACTCTGGTTCCAGGGAGCCCACACTGCGACTGAAAAACAGCACCTCTGGGCCTCCACTCCTTTTCCTTCCCAAAAGCATAGATTCTCCCAGGATGACTTAATAGGTCAGGCCAGTTCTGGCTACGGTAAGCAGTCCTGCAGCAACCTGGATTGCCAATACCCGAAGGGCTTCATAGGACACAACTCCCGCTTTAAATTGCACCCAGAAGCCTACTGGAAGCTAGTGTAAGACCCGCGGCACAGTGTAAAATGGCAGCACCACCCAGTGCCAGTTAACACCCGGGCAGCTGCATTCTGGGCTAACTGTAGCGTAGAAGAGATCTTTAAAGGCAGCCCCATGTAGGGTGCAATGCAGTAGCTTAGCCAGATGATACTGAGGCGTGACTTATTGCTGTAGGCACCTCTTCCACCAGGTTGCACCAGGTTACTCCGCTCTGAAGCCAAGCAAAGGCTCTTCTAGCCTGGCTGGAGAAAAGCAGTTTCTGCAGAAACAACGTGGCTCTCGAAGTCCCCAGCTTTTTTTCCCTGGATCTGCCCGTTTTTTGCGGTAATTCCAGCCATTTATCAGAGCTTGGGGGGGCTGTGTGTTTGTTTCCCGAGGAACAAGCTAATTGTTCTTCTCATTTTCTGTTTCTCTTTTCTCTTTCTTTTTTTTTAGACCAGTAGTTCTCCAAAGAAGGGTTTCTGAGCATGCAAGGAGTGCCAGGGTGGCATGTGCCCCAGAGTCCTAACGGATTCTCCTGGTTCCCAGAGGCTTATGGAGCTTCCCAAGGTCCTGGTGAATAGTCACCGAGATTTATTTTATACTTTTTATTTTATTTTATATTTTACTTCACTGTACTCTACTTTACTTTACTTTCAATTTGCATGGCTGCCCATCTTACGTTACATAACCCTGGGTGGCTCACCACAGTCATACAAGAACAGAAACAGTAAAAATAATGAAAAGCATAAAAACCGACAAAACAGAACACTCCCAAACACAGCACACGTGCAAATATGTGTAACAGCTGCAGAACCTCCCTGGGCTCTAGCCCCACATCACCCCAAGGCTTGCTGGAGCAGGTAGGTCTTGGCTGCCTTTTGGAAGGCCGTGCGGGTGGGGACGTGCTGAATCTCAGGGGGGAGGGTATTCTGAAGGACGGGGGCTGCTTCCAAGAAGGGGCACTGCCTGAGTCCCTCTGGGGGGCAACATTTGAGGAAGTGCGCCCAGCCTGGAGTGCGCCCACCTTGTCAGATCTAGTGAACCGGGCAGAAACCCTCAGGGAGTTCCCGCCGGCATCCTGGCCCTGGGCCACTTAGGGCTTTAAAGGTGATAACCAGCACCTTGAATTGCACCCGGAAAGAAACTGGAAGCCAGTGCAGCTTGCAGAGCAATGGTGTTACATGGACACACTGTGGGGTGCCCAAAACTGTGTGTGCCTCTGCATTCTGGACCAGTTGTACTTTCCGAGTGGTCTTCAAGGGCAGCCCCATGTCAAGCACATTGCAGTAATCCAACTGGAAAGTGACAAAGGTACGAGTGGCCACGAGCAAGGCCTCCTGGCCCAGGAGTGAGTGTAATTGGCACACTAGATGAATCTGTGCAAAGGCCCCCCTGGCCACAGATGCCACCTGCTCTTGAGCAGGAGCCGTGAGTCCAGAAGGACCCCCAGTTGCACACCAGCTCCATCTGGGGGAATGCAACACCAGCAAGAGTAAAAGGTGACATTTCACCTGAACCAGGGGGATCAAAAACCTTCCTCTTCATATATATACTGTACTTCTGACTCCAGGCCCAGGGAAAGCATTCTGAAGTGATGGCAGCCTTCCACAGAAAATTGAGATACAGAAATGGTGGCAGTCTTCAGCAGAATTGGACTGAATAGCCGCTTCCTGCTTGACGATTTGGAGGAATTAATTGGCTTATTGAGGAGTTTTGGGAGATGAAGCGATGGAGGATCTAGACGGCCCAGCAGGAGAGTGAATCTGACCCAGCACAGACAAGAGCGCAGATCTGAGCCTAAACAGTGGTAATAAAAGCAGCAAAACACCAATATTTCTCCACTCTTATTGCATCCTCAGACTGTTCTCTGGTGGCCGTGTTTAAAATTACACGGATCCTTTGAAGAGATTATGAGCCACGAGAGAATTTGTTCAGCCATTGTGAGGAATTTTCAAGATAAAATCTCTCAGATCCACTTGAGTTTGGATGCCAGGTGGCAGGTCCTACTGAAGTGACTGAATCTGGGTCTTGCGAGCTTATCTGGCAGGATTTGAACCTGTAAATCCTGACATGGTTCCTCGTAAAGTTGGGCCTCATGAAGAAAGACTCCACAGAGGTGGCTGAGACAGGGTGGTAGTTAAAACATCCTTGAAAGAGAGGATAATGCCACCTGCCTTGAAGGAGGTGGTAGTACATCTCCTCAAGACTTCACTTGACCCACACCTTGAACTGCCATCTAGTTTACAACCTCCCTTTCTTAGGGAGGATGTTGAAAATGTTCTGAAGAGTTCTGAAGATCATGGAGAGAAACAGATTACCTGGATCCTTCCCAGTCAGTTTTCAGGCCTGGATACACTTCCAAGTCCACATTGATCTGTGGCAAGATGAGGACCATGAACATACAATAATCCTGAGTTTTAGGACCATTGATCATGGTATCCTACTGGGCCTCCTCCAAGGGTGGGAATGTTATATATAGCAGATTAGGCACCATCAGTATGTGGGTGATATTCAATTGTATCTTCAACCCAAGCCTGAACGGGATATGTGGTAGAGGTCTTATCCTGATGTTTAGAGGCTGTTAAGGTCTAGGTGGGGATAAAGAGGTTCAGGCTTAATCCCAGAAGGATGGAGCGGCTATGGGTTTAGAAATCCTTTGATACCAAGGACATTCCATTCTTAGTTCTGGATGGAGCTTGTGGGTGCTTTTAGACTCACAGCCTGAAGAGAAGGTGCCATCTGTGGCTGCAAGGGCCTTTGCACAATTACAGCCAGTTACGGCCTTTCCTAGATCAAGAAGCCCTGCTCATGATCACTCATGTTTTAGTCACTTTTATCTGGACTATTGCAATGCACTCTACATGGCACTGCCCTTGAAGCCTACCAGCAATTTCAGCTGGCCCAGAATGCACGAGCTCATGGAGTGGTGGGAGCTTCCACGTTCTCCCATATAGCATCTCTACTGCAAGAGCTGCACTGGTTATCAGATTTCTTCTGGGCATAACTCAAAGTGCTTGTGGCCACCTTTGCAACCTTATGTGGCTTAGGACCTGGATATTGATTAGACCACCTTTGCCCAGTGGCTTCTGCTCCCCCAGTAAGATTGGAAAAGATTGGCTCTCTCCAGGTCCCATCTCTCCAGGTCTCTCATCTCAACCATGCCCCCACCCCCCTTCTCTGGCACAGCTTCCCTACCCACATTACTGTAGATTGGCTCCCACTTATTAGATTCTTCAGAAAGCCATTAAATCCTGCCCTTTCCAAAGACACTTGGCAGTAGACCTGTGACTCTTGCTATGGGTGTGGATACGGTTAGTTGTGCCTCCGAAGGCTGTTCTTTTGTGGAGATAATCGCTTTTTCCATCACTGCCCCAATTCTCTGAAACTCCCCCCCCCCCAAGTGGGGCTTCCATCTACTTCAACCCTCCTGCAAACTGGTAAACACTTTTCTCTTCCAGTTGGCACAGGAAGAGGATGCCTTGTCATATGCAGGTGGAGTCTGTGGCACACATGGTTTATCTGTATGGATGTGGCGTTTGTATATATTGGGGGTTGGTGGGGAGAGTTTAAACTGTTGGTCCTTAACTGCCTAGAATGTCCAAGAAGGAGCAGCACATAGAGGAAAAGGAGGAGGAGGAAGAGGAGAGGAAAAGGAAGAGGAAGAAGAGGGAGGGAGCAAGGAAGGAAGGAGGTGGAGGAAGAGGGGGAAGGGTTAAGAGGGAGGGAGGAAAGGAAGGGAGGGGAAGGGAAAGGGGGGAGAAAAAAAGAAGGAAAGAAAGCAGTTTTATTCTAATATTGGACCGCTTAGACCTTGCTTGAATTAGAGAAGCAGGTACATTGTGAATGCACTCTTGGAATCATCTCCAAAGGGCTGCAGGGCCTTAAAAACCAGCTTCTCTGGCCGACAACCAGAATGGCAGAGAAGGGACGATGGAGAGGACCTCCCTGCATCATTCCCATTTTACGGAGAGCCGTCTTTCCTTGGAATTTCTTTCTTTTCTGCTTTCTCTTCCTTTTGGAGAGCCACCCAAATGCATCCCTCTAGCCACTCCTTTAATAGTCCGTGCTTATTACTGACAGGCTGTGCTAATCTCCTGGCTTCTGCAAGTCTGTATTTTTTAAATGAGCGCACATTGTGGTCATCTGTTCTAAACTGCCTTAAAAGTTAATTTCAAACAAAGAGGCGTCTTATAAATCAAGCGGGTCCCTATCGATTTACATTCCTCGTGTGACGTAGCAGGGTTAGGGTTAGCTCCACCTGAGAGGGCAGGCAAGACCATCTCAATGGTGATGGACAGAGGGAAGTCTGGCAGGAGGCCAGGGAGGGGCTGGACTTGGGGACACTGGACCCTCTGCCTGAAAGCCAACCCACCGTCCGGCTCTCAGCTTCCACCCTCTGTGCCTGGCTATCAGATCCTCAGTGGCCCTATGCTCTGCTGTCATTTTTGAATGCCAGGTCAGTGTGTAGTAAAGCGGCCCTCGCCCATGATTTTATCATGGATGAAGGCGCTAACCTGGCATGTCTGACTAAAACCTGGTTGTTAATGAAACAAGCAGAACTTCGATCTTGTCATCACAGCCACCGTCTTGACTTTTAGGTGCAACGCACAAGATCAGGTAGAGCTTGGATGACATCAATGCAGCTGCCACCTTGACTCTTTTAACTACATCTTGCAGACACCCCCATTATCAGGAGTCAACGGTTTGGCTAGACGACCTCCAAGGTCCCTTCCAACCCTATGATTCTGTGACTCTATGAAATCAGGGCTGATAAAGAGGAGGATTGAGTTTTCCCCTGTTTGCTCTGTGGATAGGGATTTACAGACCGGGATACTGATGTACACTGAGACAAAACTTTATTAATATACAGCCCAAATCACAGGACCGAAGCAGCAAGATGAAGCTTCAAATATCAAAACAAGCTGCAAAATCATAGAAGAAGAACCGTGATCTTAAAAGAAGATCACACCACGTGGGAGCCTTCTAAGTTGCCTCAATCACATGCTTTTGAATCCAAGCTTGCAATCCTGTTGGTGCTGACCAGGGTTAACCTTCATCAAACTCGCCTAAGGGTTAATGTTTCCCTAAACTCGTGCAGAATTGAGTGTCATGCCATTTCCAGACCAGGCAGCATCTGCCCAGTGTTTGGCAGAACCATCGTTGACTCGCCCCAGCAAGTGGAAAAAAACCATCAGTGAGAAGGAAATGTGGTTAATGATGCCCTTTACATGCCCCAAAGCAGGAAGTTATTTTTAATTAAGCCAGCTTTGCAAAACAATGTTATCGTGTGGCAAGAGGAAGAAGGATGCCACGTCAGCCACCTGCTTGAGGCTTTGATAGCCTTTAATAAATGCTCTCCCTATAAAGCTTCACCAGATTGCTGTGGTGGGGCAAAATAGGTTCTGCGCTGCACTTAGAGACGAGTGCGTCCTAAATGAAAATACGGCTAAATACAAAGGCCTTCTGGAGTTATATGTACAAAAGGAAGCTTCACGTTCTGTAACAGGCAAGCAGGCAACCATTTTCCCACAGGAGAACCAAGAGTCCATTCTGCAGGCATCGTATCGGAGCCTAGGATGAGCTCCTCTGTGATGCTTCGGGGGGCTGGAGGTGTGTGGAAATTTGCTAGTCTCTCTTGTTATGAGCTCTCCCTTATCCAGATTGGAAGATGTAGAGGAAACTGGACAGGATCCCCAAAACCAGCACCATGCTGCTCATTTTCACGCTGACGGCCCCGTTGAAATTGCACAAGGAGGAATGGCAACATTTAGTAGCCGTAGATGAAGAGCCTGTTTCCATGAAGTTTTCTTCACAAGCTGGAGTACACCTCTTGGTAATCCGGTAGTCATCAGGCTGACCTTATGTGGCAAAATAAAATCAACTAGTTACATAAAATACAAGAAATTAGAAGCCCCAACTGGCAAGGGAATAACCACCCAGAAAGAGAATTTCAGCCCAATCTGGACTCAGCTTCCCGTTCCTGCTGGATCCTCTCCTGCTGGGTCCCATGGGAGATCTCTGTTCTATTTGTACCCACCTTCTGAGCCTCCCACTTCACAGCACATGGGAAGAACATTAAATGCCTATGCTCCTCGTTTCCCTCTTGCATCCATTCCCCCTCCAACTTTCTTAACCACTGTTGAACCTCTGTGGTCCAAAACATTGAGGGTCAGGTCTATCTGAGTACGCCACCCTCTTGTCAGCCAGGCACGCCACTCATCTCTTGGAGCAGAAGAAAGCTGGATATTTAAGTAAGGCTGAAGGCAACCTTCTTACTGGCCTCTGTTCATCATATATTTTAAGTCTGGGCCCAAGACCTATGAACTTCGACATAATGGAATCCCGGCCCCAGGGATTAAATACTAAAAGTTCAATACTTTTAACATGAAAATAGTTTTAATATTAGGTCATTCCCACAAACTGCTCTCCGGTTCATATCAAGAGTTACCCATTTTAGGAGTGACCTCATTTATCAGTTAGGGGCATTATTATTATTATGGTTGGTCATACAGTCAGCCAGATGTTTTGACTGGATTTAGCATTTTTTCCACCTATCGAGTCCTTCCCAAGGACCTGGGATGGGCACATGTTGTTGTGTGATGGTGTTAAAGGTATCGTCACAGGATGTGAGCTGTTCCAAGTGAAGCTGCCTTTTGCAATTGACCAATGGTGATTTTGTCAATGCCAGTGGTGTTAAAGTACTGCTCCAGATGTTTTGGGATTGCACCCAAGGTGCCTATTACTATTGGGACTCTCTTGGCTTTCTTTTGCCATGGTAGTTCTACTTCTGTTTGGGGGTCACAGAAAATCACAAAATATAATAGGTCTTTATGTTTTGTGATTTTCTCCAGTTCTTTCTCTTCTATTCTCCAGTTATTTATTAATATAATATAATATAATATAATATAATATAATATAATATAATATAATATAATAATTTCAGTTTCAATGATACATACCATTTCTGCCACGGTTAATTGTTTTGATGGTGGTGCAAGAATTGTCTGTTTCTGCACACTTCTTCATTGACATGCAATTCCAGTTGGAAGGTTCATTTTCACAGTAATAGCAAACAAGGGAATGCACTGCGTGAAAGACAGAGAAGCATATTGACACAGGACTAGCCAGGCCAAACATCTCTCGTGCGCTGAGAAACATTCCACGCTACGAATCCAGTATTCCTGGCCCTTTTAGTCCAGTTCCAACCTAGAATGGCTGGGCATTTTAAATCCAGCACACCTTAAACCAGAATATATTTGCAGCCTTTTCTTCTTTCAGACCTTGCCATAATTAGGAGGAGTGATTGTTAGATGATTAGACAGAACAAGGACACTTGGAAAGGCGTTTTGGGTGGATCCTAAATTCAGAACACTGTCATACAGGCTTCTTACAAAAACAAGCTCCTAGCATTTTACAAGAGCAATGGTTGTTGGCTGATAGTAAATGAAGCTGTACAGGTAGTCTTCATTTAGCAACTGCCTCATTTAGCAACCATTTGCAGTTACAACAATGATGAAAAAGTAACTTTGTGACCAATCCTTGCATTTACATCCTTCACAGGCCTGTAAAGCACAGGAAAGCTGAAGTCAGATTGTAAGCACAGTCACGGTTTCACTTAGCAATTGTTTCACTTAACGACTGAGTTGCCGGTCCCAATTGTGGTCACTTAACAAGGACTACTTGTAGTCCCATATATTTTGTTCTTGGAACTGCATTCCACTGAATACTATTTACTTGCTTTTGTATAGACATGCAGAGGACCAAATTCCATAAGGTCCCTCGCTTATTCCAGGGTACTCATCTTTGTGTAAGTTTCCAAGCTCAACTGAGGGACATTTTTATAAACAGTAAGTTCACCCCCATTTTCAGCACAGAGCTACCATATTGGGCTGCTGCATTCCAGATGACCACCAGATGGCAGCAGCAAGACAGACTTTTCTGAATCTCTTTGAGGCCATCTAGTGGTGATCTGAATGTTTGAAGCCTAGGCGTGTGCTAACCCTAATAATCTAACCCAGATATTACGATGCTCAGTTTTATTGGTAGCATGAATGGTTTTCTCGCTCTCTCTTGGCATCTTGAACCTGAGTTAGACCACTGGGCTTGGTGACAAATAAAACATCTCACAACGGCCTGGAAATGCTGTCCGTGCAGGCTGCGGTACAATCAGTGAAAGGGAAGGTGGCGTTCAAGAGATATGTTTTCTTAAAGGGGAAATGCACTGTGAATTCACTTTATCAGATTGCAGCAACACTTTTAAGGTAAACCCTTCCTCATTTAAATATACAATAGCAGCTTTAACTCCGATTTCATTCAATTTTCTGACTATTCCCAAGTCAAAGCCCATTCTCAAACCTATAAAAGAGTGAAAAGGGTTTTCACATGCAAATGGACTGAGATTGGCTACAACACCTGAAATCCTGGAAAAAAGAAAAAAAACTGAGAAATAGTTAAGATAGGAAAACATAGTGCTACAAGCAGAGATAGGAATCTAGACATAGAACCTAGAGATAGAAATGGATAGATTAAATAAGACAGAAATAGTTGTAAATTTATAATAGGAAGGCTGTAGATTAAGACTGGTAGGAAATAGAAACAAGCACAGAATTAGCATTAAGATTAGAAGTGAGAAACAGGAGTTTAATTTGATATAATAAAACAGTTTTTGTGGGGGGGGAAACAAATGCAGTCTTTGTGTCTCTGATCTGTACCAGGTTAAGAAAAACCGTAGCAGAAAGACAGAATTGTTTTCCCCAATTCTGGTTACAGAATCAGAAACAACTCAGGATGGATGATCCTTGAGATTTCACAATAGTTGGAGCTCAGTACCCATGGAATCCTGCTTCTAAAAGGCCACTGTACGGGGAGAAAAGGGCTAGATTAGTTGGGCCTCTGGTCTAATTCAACAACCTTCTTCTTATGTCCTCATGTTGATCAGCATCTTCTACTACAGGGTTTCTCAACCTTGGCGACTTGAAGATGTGTGGACTTCAACTTTACATGGAGACCTCCTCCTTGTAAATTTTCGTTTCAGCCCTGCTACTTGAACAAGCAGAGATGGGCGAGAGAAGACAGCTTGGATATCTCGAGATTTGCTAGGAAGGTCTCCAAAGGCATCACTGAAGATATGTGGACTTCTGGGAGTTGATCTTCAAGTCACCAAGGTTGAGGAACCCTGTTCTACTATATTCAGTAATGATGCAGCAAGAGCCTGCAAAGCTGTTCTGGAGAGTGAGTGCCACACTCTTGAAATCTAAATCTAATTGCCAGCTGTCCATTTTCACTTAGATCTGCAGCACCTGATGGAATTCTTAAGGAAGCTTTGATGTGTAAGATCTTCTTGTTTGTTTTTCTGCCCTGCATACTTTGAAAGAGCTCATTAGGCACAATTTGCTGGGCGGAGTTGCTTCTGGAATGAAAAGTCCCAGAGAATGATTCAAAGGAAGAAGAATTCCCTGGGGTGGTTTCACTTAGGTAGTAGGTGCTGGGACTGGCAATCAACCTGTTGGTGAAACCTGTTTGCATTAGGTCATTTCATAAAGCACCAGAGCTGGGAAGCATCAAACACACAATGGAAGATTGGTAGTAATTCTACTCATCCTCCTGATTTTGCTGGGGCACAAATTGGGTCATGTTAAAAAAAAAAATAGTTGGTCCTTGAAATTCAGGGCTGAATTTGCTTGCAAGGGGAAGCTTTGGGTGTTTCAAGATCTCCACAGAGGACCTCTTCCCTAAACTTGAAGTGAAGGCTTCAGCCGAATGGAGACCTCCTCCTTGTGAATTTTCATTCCAGCCCTGCTCCTTGAACAAGAGAGATGGGTGAGAGAAGACAGCTTGGATGTCTAGAGATTTACTAGGAAGGTCTCCAAAGGTATCATTTACTTATTTAGCCATATCTGTAGACCACCCCAATCAATTAAGACATTGGGCAATGAAAACCAAGCAAAAAGAAAGCCACCAGGGGGAAAAAAATTAAAAACCAAGAATAGAAGTACAAATTCATATCAATCGCATGGGCCACGATGATAGAAAGGTTCAGTTGTGAAATGCAAGGAGCAAAGGGGCCAAACGTATCTGTCAATGAAGCCGCTCAGCTCCTACAACAGTGTTTTTCAGTGTTGGCAACTTTGAAGATGTATGGACTTCAACTCTCAGAATTCCCCAGCCAGCAAGTCCATACATCTTAAAGTTGCCAACACTGAAAAACAGTGTCCTACAGAAAAGGCCTGAGACCTAGCCCACACTTCTTTCATGGAGGAGGAGTCCTAAAAGGCTCTCCCCCCTGCAATTTTCTTGGGCATAATTTATTAATTTTGCCAATTAGACAAGCCTATGGATCTTTGATAGCTACGTATGTGTAGCTCTGTTTTTTCATGATCTTCTAAAGCCAACCTAACAAAGGGACCTCATGTTCATATTCTCCCTGATCCGTTCTGGGATAGAGTAAGAATAAATAGATAGGGTGCATTAACAAATTCTCCAATAATGCAGAACATAAGAGCATTGACCTCACATAGAGATCTTTCCTATGTAAAATATAGCCCTTGTTATTTAAGAAACTTACTTTTTTTTTTTTACAGATGAGTTAGATCTTTGTTCAGTTTCCCCCAATTTGTGTTTAACCTGTATTTTCATATCCCTGAGGGACAGAGCCATTCTGAAACTGACCAAAGGGGATTAAAAGTTGTTTGTGAAACTGACTAGAGGCTTAGAAATTTACTTAAGGGAGGAAAGGAAGGGATCTGTGGGCAGAAAACATTTCATTGCTTTTTTATTTTTTAAGAAAGATTACATCAGGTGAAATCCGGTGCGCATGCCGAAACAGAAAATTGCACTAAGAATAGACTTGAAGGCAGTGGGGTATGCAAGGAGGGGCCAAGAAGAGTCAACCCCTCCATGATCAAAGCCCCACCCCTATTTTGTGTCTGCCACATGCAATCAAGACCACCATCTTGACTTTTTGGACCTCCCTTGTGGATGCCCCTGCTTGAAAGGTAGCAAACAGAACTGTAGCCATAATGCAACTGGTTAGAAGGCGTTGACCTCTTGCTCTTATTCCAATCAGAAGCATTATTGTGTACTATTATTTGTCATGCCCCGAATAAGCAATCTGCAGTCCATCAGCTCCAATCACAGAAGAGGCTGGTTGGGAGAGATGTTTCTATCAGATCATAAATACTATACCAGAAGATCTAACTGGAAATTATAGGCAAGATCATTCCTTCCCATATCTGTTGGCTTCCTGTTTAGGTCAAGAGGTGGCCTTGTGAGCAAGTGTGTCATGCACCCAAAGCCACAAAGCACATTTAGAAGCCTCCTGCTTTTTGGACAGTTCCAAAATGGCTGTGCAGAACTTGCAAAGGGTGTTTCACTTCAGCAAAGGTTCTGGTCCACCTCTGCTGTGGAAGTTCACAGGATGACTTTGAACCAGTCACGCTCTGTCTGCCCAATCTACGTCACAGGGAAAAATTAGGGAGGGAGCCCAGGTGTGACAGTTTGGGCTCCTGGAGGAAAGGCAGAGTACAAATCTAACAAATAATAAATTATAAACTTGGTTCTCCTGTTTCTAAAAGCTTTGCTTCAACTTGCTTTGAAGTGTCATCCAGCAATTTTGGAAGAGATTTTTGCAGCTGAAATAAATTAGCATCGTTTCCATGACTTGATGAAATGAACCATGTTCTCTGCATGGGCTTTAGCACCTCCTTGAGACCGAGTGTAGCCACCTCACACTGCTCTAATTTCCAATATTTACGACTTGTCCTGAAATATATTTATTGTCAAGAATGCCCCATTTTGGCCAGTGAAACTTACTCAAAGATAAACCTGTATTTCTCTTCAAGGTTAGAACTCTTATTGATGGTTACGCTCAAAGTAGAAGAATTATATGCTGCTTTATATCATCCCAACCCTGAAGGAGTTAGTGGTGGTGTCATAAATTAAAACAGAAGATTTGGCCTAACTCTGAATAGACTTACCTATGATCACATCAGAAAGCCAAATCTGAGGAAAGATCTCTTTCACAACCCAAGAATAAGAGGCAACATGAGGAGAGATGTTTCATGAGATGAGAAGTTTCATAAGATGGAAAAGGTTTCTTTAAGCTAATTTTTACAACTCTGTCTTTAGCTTTGTTCTACGCATTCTTTTTTTCAAAAAAAGGTACTCGTTTGGTTATTCTATCCTCCTGTTTCATAAAGCTCTTTAGGATGGATTTATTGAACTAGCTTGAAATTTGTCTTCCTAATTTAGCCATACTCTCTTCCCCTTTTTTCTTCCATCTATCCTTTTACTCTTTTTTTATTATTAGGTGGTAATTGCACATCCTATGTGCAATTACATTTTAGATCCATTCTCCTTACCTAGCAGGAACACATATGTGCAATTCAACGCCTACACACGTTGCTGGGCCTTAATTGTCCACCAGACTTTCTTGCCTACAGAAAATTACAGAGTAGATGGACTTAATGGGTTGATTGTGCATGCTGTACAAAGATTGTGGTATAGAAGGCAGATCTGATGACAAAGGTGCATGCAGGGCATGGTCCAAAAAAGTCAAGAGGGTGACCTTAACAACGGGATTGAAGCTTTTCCTGTTTGTTATGAGCAACACCCATAAAAACAGGTGGGGCTTTGGTTGCACCTCGGTGGCCACCCTCTTCACCTCTTTGACTACCCCCGCCTGATGATCTCACTTCTCACCACATCTTACACCTTTCTCTCTCTTCTAGTGCGGTTCTTGCTTAGTACAGTTTTGCTCTTATTGTATTGTGTTTGTTCCATTTATTGTATTGTGACTCCGTTCTGGAATGGGCAGCACCAAACTAAATCAAATCAATGAACGAAAAGATAATTAAATAAATATATGTCAAGCAGGGAAGAGCTGACTACATCAGCCTGCTCAGGTGGACCATAGACCAGAGGGTTTTTTTTACTTTTTCAGGCCACAGAGCCTGTTAGATTAAAAAAAAAAAAAAATGAGAAAGTACCTGGAGCCCCTGATCAAGAGGCAGAGGACTAATGATAAAAATTGGCCGAGTGGGGTTTTTTTTTTAACCTTCGTCTTTTAAGGAAACCCTCCTGGAACCCCAGGGTTGCATGGAATATGCTTTGAAAAACCTTTCTGTGGACAATCCTTATATAGTTGAAATGACTCTGTTAGAGTGGGCAAACTGTGATCCACCAAACAGAGCAGAGGCGTCAATGGGGGGTTAGAAAAGACAAGATGGTGGCCATGCTCATGTGGTTGAAGCTATGTCCCCTTTCTATGTGTCATGCATGCATGTAAGAAAGGGGCCCAGCTTGGAGCAGGCACAGCCACCATCTTGACCAGACATCCTGAACCTAGAGGCTCCATTTGTCCCCTAATGCCCCTTTTTGCCACTCACAGAACCATTACAATTTGGCAACGAACCGCAAAGAAGTGGGCCTTTTGCTGCAAGTAGCAAAGTGCCTAGGCTGGAAGCTAAGCAGGGTGCAGCCTAGTTAATACATGGATGTGGGACCAGCTGTAGGCCAGACTGGGAAGCCAAGAGCTACTTCAGAGGAAGATATCGATGAACCATATCTGTGCTGTTGCTTGGAAAAATACATGGAAGTTCCTGGAGATACATTTGTCCTGGAGGAGACATTTCCATCTTGATGTCTTGAAGGAGACACGTCCGCCTGTCTGTCTATCTAATCATCTATATTTATCTGTCTTCATAAGAGGGAAAACATAGGACAGATACAGAGGTCTTCATTTAGGCTTCCCATATCTTAATTTTAAAAAATTATTCCCGCCCCCAAAAAAATCTCAGTCATCCCACTTTCTGATGTCAACCTAGTACTGAACTTTAATGGCAGCCCCCAGAAAGAGAGGAAAAAAGGTGCAGTCTTCCATCTGGTAGAGCTGGCGACCTTTTCTAGGAAAGCCATACTAACATCTAACAAAATCCCATGTTTTGCTATCTCACCCCACGGTTTCATGAGATGGTTCTCCAATGTGACCCAGAGAAACCTCTTCTTTGGCCTCCTGAATCTAACCAGCCCAGCTTTCTGCAAGAGGGTGACCTCTGTCTTGCTGGCCTGGAATTCCTCCCGTTCAGAGCCAGCACAGTCCCCAAACTGATCTAAAATATCTGCCTGAGCAAAAATGTTCGAAAAGCTGCTATCTTTCATCCAGGAGACAGAAGGGGGCTTGCGGGGGGGAGTTCCTCAGATTTTTATTTTATTTTTTTTAGTTATTTAAGGATCTTAGGAATTAGAACTCAGAAATTTCAAGGTCTGCTTGCATTGTGGAAGGTTATGGCAGCAAATATTTTTATGGTTGGTCGCACCGTCAGCCAGATGTTTAGACTGGATTTGGCATTTTTGTCCACCTATCGAGTCCTTCCCAACGACCTGGGATAGGCAGATTTTGTTTGATGGGGTTAAAGGTATTGCTGCAGGATGTGAGCTGTTCCAAGCAAAGCTGCCTTTTGCAATGGACCGGTGGCGATTTGGTCAATGCCAGTGGCCTTCCAATGGTGCTTCAGATGTTTTGGGATTGCGCCCAAAGTGCCTATTGCTGTTGGTAGTATCTTTGCTTTCTTTTGCCAGTGTAATTCTACTTCCATTTGCAGGTCTTTGTATTTTGTGATTTTCTCCAGTTCTTCCTCTTCTCTTCTGCTGTCTCCAGGTCTTGCAACGTCCACCATCCAGAATTTTTTCTCTTTCTTATCAACAGCTGTTAAGTCTGGGGTGTTGTGTGGCAGGTGCTGGTCTGTTTGAATTCTAAAGTCTTATTAATTAAAGTTTTGCTATTATTACTACTACTACTAGTAGTAGTATTTTGCTGATACTATCTGGAGATCTTTTTTTCCTTTTTGTATTTTATTCTTTTGCATTGCATCTTATTTACCTTCTGCCTACTGAGCAATAAATAAATAGGTGTTTCTCATTTGTCATATTTATTTTTATTGTTCTTGTTTTTTTTAATGTAAGCTGCCCATAGTTGGGCAGCCTGAAACTGTATTAAATGAATAAATGAATTTTTTTTAATCCATTCAATCGTGTCTAATTCTCAGAGACTGCCTGGACAAGTCCCTGCAGTTTTCTTGGCAAGGTTTTTCAGAAGTGATTTGCCACTGCCTCCTTCCCAGGGCTGAGAGAAAGTGACTGGCCCAGGGTCACCCAGCTGGCTTCGTGCCTAGGCAGGACTAGAACTCACGGTCTCCCAGTTTCTAGCCTGTTGCCTTAACCGCTACACCAAACTGGCTCTTTAAATAAATAAATTTCTATAAATCTTACATCATCATATCCAAGATCAGCAACAGAATGTACAGTTTCTCACAGTCACATTAAGTTCTATTATAGAATTCGTCTACCAGTGGAGCTTCCAGACTGAGATGAAGTCTATCTCACAAGGTTATTTGCAATGGAGATGGATAAACAGCAGGAGAGAGCTACCCAATGTACCATCCCCTGGTCGACCCTGAATGGAACTGTGATGCAAAGCTAGATGAATCTTTGGTGTCACCCATCTTATTTATTTATTTATTTGATTGATTGATTGATTGATTGATTGATTAGATTTACATAGCCACCCATCTCAAATACATGACCCTGGGCATCTTCTTATGTTCTTTTCCTTTTAGGACATCCATGACACCATCCTACAGACCCAAAGCATTTAAGAGCTGCTGTATCAATTTTTAATTAAAAATCAAAGCCATCTCCCCAATTAGACACCACATTTCAAAGATCTGAGCAGGCTTATCCCAGTCTCCCAATCTGCAATCATTCTTCAGTGTTAGCCCTCCAAATTATTTTCCTGACTTTCTCACTTCCCTTCTCCTGGTTTCTATTCATTGTATAATGGAATAAAATTATTGTACCTCTTTCTGTGCAAATGGCAGCCACCAAGAAGGCAAGGAACAGTGTTTTCATGGTTGCAAAGTTCTTCAGAGCTTCACCAGCAACTCCTGCGAAGCGATGGCTCTATATATACCTTGGAGGTGTTTCCTTTTCATTGTTATGAACACATCAGTGTGGGTTGCCCGGATTGCCATAACAATGATCTGCAGGGCAGAGCACAAGTAAATCAGCAGCAGAAAGGGAGGATCCAGAGTTCAGTGGATAAACACCTGCTCTCCTAGCGAGACGTCCCAGGCATTTAAGGGAAGCGATGGGGAAGAATTCTTGCTCTGCCTACAACCCAGGAGAGCATCTGTTCATCCAAAGAGATCATGCCGAGTTAGATGGAGAAACAGCCTGAAAAGTGCCTTTTCTGTACTCTAAAGGAAACGATTGGCAAGGACGTTGGAATGTATTTGTTTGTTTGTTTGTTTGTTTATGCCACTTCTACAGTCACCCATCTCAATCCAAGTGGCTCTGGGCGGCTATAGAAATTATGCTAAAGAAATGGCTATAGAGATCTTCCCTACGTCTGGAAGTCACCATGAGTAAGCAGGGATCAGCACATGACTGACCTAGTGCAGGTCCGGATGCAAAGCAAGGTTGAGCCTGGTCAGGGGTGGGCTTGGGAGGCCACAGGGAATCCCAAGGCTGTGGATGACACTGGGAGGTTAAAAATGTTCTGGAAGGAGGCAATAGCACCCTCCTTCCCAGTGTTGCTCAGTACATGGAGGCACTTGAGGGAGATCTGATGTCGATATGAGTTCATGAGGCTAAAGGTGCCAGGAAGAAAAATATCACCTGATTCAATAATATTTCAAAATAATAAGAGGGGTCTCCTTGCAACACATAGACACATCCTAGAACGCTGATATTTGGAATGGATGGGCATTTAAAACACCCTGCCCTGGATTTTACCTGCGATTGCTATGTCACAATCTAGTAGTTTATTGATTTATTTGTCACAGTTATATAGCTGCCCATCTCACACAAAGAGACTCTGGGCACCATACAACAATTAAATAAAACAGCAAAGAGATAAAAAGCAATAATTATAAATAGATACGAAGTAATTATTAAAACTATTGCTAAAAACGGAACTGTTACAGGGGGCCAAAAGATTCGTTCCCATATGACTTGCATTTTACCTTGATGCTTTAATGTATAATTCTGAATATGTTTGTTGTGAACTACCAAGAATCCAGGTGATTGTGACTGATACAAATTGAGTGAATGAATGAATGAATGAATGAATGAATGAATGAATGAATGAATGAATGAATGAATTTCCCAGCATCCCTACTCAGCACTGATGGGGAAGAATGCTTCTATTGTTGAGGCTGTTCTTGTCGTGTTCAGTTGCTTCTGACTCTTTGAGATGCAGTGAATACAATTTCACCTGGACTGTTTGTCCATAACTGGGTTGGGGGCTGTTTATTTTTGTTTTTGTTTTTCTGGGTTCTTGTGAAGTTCCTGCTTGGGGTAGTTTGTAGCCATCCAGAGCCACGGCCACTTTTTGGATGATCTTCACTTCCTCCAAGCCTCAGGTCTTCTCAAAGGACTCTTGCCTTCCATTATGAATCCAGAAGATTTCAACTTTAGCTTCATTATTTGTACTTCCTGTGAGCGGCCTGGTTTGGTTTTATCTAGGATGGAATGAAGTTGAATTACCGGTTAGCTTGTCTTTGTGGGCAACTGGGGGTACGTTTGGTTTATCCCACACTTCTCCGTTTACCGTTTAACCCAAATCACGATGCAGAGCTGGAATTCAGACTTTGGCAAGGCTACCCTAAGAACCAGCTAACGTTGACTTCTTGATTCATTGTCCTCAGTAGATGTCCGTCCTTTTCACTGAAACTCTTTGACCCAGAACATCAAGGCGTTGTAATGTGCTTTTATTTGGATATGGATATCCAAATGTTGTTTGCCAATCTAAAGGTCTGTGTTGGTTAAGTAATTGTGCCTTGCCATTTCTTTGCACAAAAAAGATTTCCAGGCTACACATATATGCTCAAAACCCACCTCCAACCACTCCCTTTGCAGCCTTGATCCCCATGGTCATCACTGCACCTGCAAACACCTCCTTTGGCACTTCTTACACTTAAAAATAACTCTTCTTTTTTTAAGTGGGAAGCTGTAATGCAGACCAGAAACTCACCAGCTCCCAACCTTGTTTTATATCCCAGCATCCCTCTGGGATACAAGGGGGCTCCAGAAGTTTTCTTAGAAAAGGTGGGAAGATGGCAGCCCCATCTTCTGCTTAGAAGTGGGTCCAGTTCTCAGGAAAGGCAAAGACAAGCCAAAGTGGTGGGGAGCAACAGACAACAGCTACAGGTGGGAAAGAGCCGTGTGGCAGGTCAGTGCTTCATGCCTGGCAGCTGTTTTCTGAAAGGGTTAGGGTACCCACTCTCCATGACAGATATTCTTTGAAGACACCGTAGAGACATAGAATCACAGAATTGTGGAGTTGGAAAGGTCCACAGGGACTATCTAGTCCATCCCTCCACAATGTGCAAGAAAACCAATTAAACCTTCCTCAAGAACTGGCTGTCCAGCCTCTCCTTAACATCTTCCAGAGATGGAGACATGCTGCTTTAATTTCTCAATTTGGCTGGCATCATCCTGGCAGAGTTTCTGTCGATACAGTTGTAACACGCTGGCAGGCTGACAGGTTGGGAAGGCTGTGCTGGCATCTTGCTTGGTGTATCTGCTACTTGATTGACTGATTATCTCTGGAGGAGGTGGGCGGCATTTAAATTTAATAAATAAATAAATAAAAATGTGCCGTCAAGTTGGTGTCAGCTCCAATTATATGCCATCAAGTTGGTGTCAACTCCTACTGATCTACTGATCACATAAATAATTTCCATGATGATCTGGCTCTAACCTGATCCTTCAGGTCTTCCAAGGGTGCACCCATCGCCACTGTAACTGAGTCCATCCATCTTGCTGCTGGTTGTCCTCTTCTCTTTCCTTCCTCCTTTCCCAGCATTAGAGTCTTCTCCAGAGAGTTAGGTCTTTGCCTAATGTGTCTGAAGTGTACTAATTTGAGCCTGGTCTGAAAACTCTGGATTGATTTCTTCAATGACCCATCAGTTTGTTTTCTTGGCTATTCATGGTATTCTCAAGAGCTTCTCCAATACAAAGAAAGAAAAAGTAGAAAAAAGGAAAAAGGAAAGAGTGAAATTATTTATTTTATTTTATTCTTTTTCTTTTCTTTCTTTTCTTTTTCTTTTTTTTCCTTGCACTTTTTACTCCTTCTTTTTACTTTCCTTTCTTTGAGTTTAGTTTGTATCAGTTTTTCTTCTCCAACACCAAGTTCAAAGGCGTCAATACTCTTCCTCTCCTGCTTCTTCAAAGTCCAACTTTGGCTTCCATAGGGTGTCGCAGGGAATGCCATGGCTTGTGTGATTCTGATCTTTGTAGGTACAGACACATCGTGACATCTGAACATCTTTTCCAAGGCCTTCATGGCTGCTCTGCCAAGTGCCAGTCTGTGGCGTATTTCTTGACTGCTGGTTCCTTTACTGTTGATGGTTGACCCTAAAAGGCAGAAGCTCTCCACCACTTTGATATCTGCATTGTCAGTTCTAAAGCTGGTTGTTCTACCTGGTGTCATCAGTTTGGTCCTGTTTATATTTAATTTTAGTGCCATTTTTTTGCTGTGCTCCTTGACATAGTCAAGTATCCTCTAAAAAGATTGCCAAGGCAAGGGCTCTGGCAGGGATAGACCAGGAAAATATCATGCCTGGGTTTGGCGACCCATATCTATCTATGAGTGAAAACCCAGGGAAGCCAAACTAATCCGTAAAACCTGGTCACAAGAGAATCCTACATCTGAAAAAGCTCCTTTCCACATCAGTTCCCTGGGTTGAGCCAAGCTAATGAGACGCTGCCAAGGTGCCACACAACTTTTCCTTCAATTTGATAAGGCCTGAATCTTTCCACTGAACAGCTCAAAACCCTGCACACTTCCCTGCTGAAGATGTTGTGCAACATAAGCGCATGACACAATACTGTCTTCCAAAGCATTGTGTCATGCAGAGAGTCTGAAACTGTGTTCCACACCGGAATCTCCCTTGGAAACTATGCCTGGCATTTGTTGTTTGGATCTATCAAGGTTTCTATGGTGTGAAAATATCTTTAAGTGTTCTCTGGACTTCAACATGAAACCAGGAGTAGATAGAAGATACAACCGAGAGAAGTCTAGAAAGGGTGTGTCTGGTCAGAAACTTGGTTCTGGCCCTTCATTTTGGCATCTGGCATGTGGCAGTACAACAAAACACAAGTCCATGATTTTCCCAGAGGCCATCAGGATGTGACTGAGGAGAAGTCAGAGCTGTCCACAGATGCAGCAGAGGATTTAGCTCACCAAGGATAAACAGGAAATTAGCTGTACAGGAAAAAGCAACAATGCCTCAGAAATCAGAAGAAAAATAATGGAGTCTAAAGGAGATCTAATGCAATGGCTAAATGAAAAGGACAAGGTGGAACAGCTGGTATTAAAGCATGAGATGAATTGCTTTTCTGTGCAAGTCCTATAGAAGGATATTTAGCCAATTCTGGTGGTTTAGGAGCAATTCCAGTTCTATCCAAAAGCCTAAGAATTGTCCAAATATTGATGTAATACACAGGTGGCTCGAAGCAAAGCCGTTTTTGATAAGTTGAATGCTGTGAGGTCAAATGATTCATTATTATGTATTATTATTTATATCACACCACAATGAAAGGTCAGCCTCACCTTGCTTTCAGTCATGCAAAATACACTCCAAGAACTTCTTTAAGATATTTGCTCCTAAACTTTTGCCATCCACCAACCACCTACTTCAAATTTATTTCATTCCAAATAATGATACTTTTTGGCTTAAAGTCAAAGGGAAATAACTCAGCTTTACTAGTTCTGTGTGACCTCTCAGCAGTTTTTGATATCAACTCCCAGCATATTCCCCTGAATTGAGTTGTGGGGTTAAGGCTTTGGAGGCACCATCAGGCAACGCTTCTAGATAAAGTGGGGGGCGGGAGACAAGTTTGACATTCCTTGTTCTGTCCCCCTGCTGCTTAATATCAGTATGAACTTGCTGATGACATCCAGCTCTCGAGCTTCTTGATATCTAACTGGCTCCCTTGAATACTATCTATGTTTTGATAATGGAATGGATGAATGAGAAGCAGTGGAAATTAAATCCAGGTTCTGTTAGAAGAAAAGAAAGCTATGGGTTTGGGTTGAATGGGTCCCTTCACCCAGAAATCCAGGGTGATCTCTCTGGATTTCTGGGTAGCAATGGTGTTGAGCTACGACTGTTCCTCAGCCACTGAGATCTGTCAGTGGTTACCCATGCTTAGAGTATAACAATGTGGTTTACATAAGACCATTCTTGAAGAATGCCCATAAGTTTTGGTTGGACTAAAATACAGGACCTAAACTAGTAAGAGGGCACTGTATGGAGATCATGCCATCCTTATGTCGAAAGTCCAACACTAGTAGCCAGTTGATTTCAGGGCGAAATTCAGGGTTTTGTTCTGGAAACCCCAACTGACTTAACGCCTGCCTGCCTGACAAGGAGCCTGTCATAGTTCAGTCCTCGCATCAGTAGAAGAGGCATTTTAGAGTTGCTTTTCCAGAAGTCCACCTCCAGGGCACTTGGGAGAAGATCATCTCCCTTAAGGTTCTTAAGCTGTGGAATTCCCTTTCTTCATGAATCATGACAGACCCTTATCATTTCCATTTCTTAGGAATGAGTCAAGATCTTCCTCTTTAGCCAGACCTTCTGAGTTGGGTTAAGAATTATTGTTGTTGTTATTTATGCTGGGTGTTACCTGCTTGCTATCCTTCATGGTTCTTATTGTTAGCCAGCTTAAGCTGGAATACTGAAATAATGAATAATAAACATCCTGAGTTGAGCAATTTTGTTTTGTGCAACCTGTGTGTGTGTGTGTGTGTTTGTGTGTTTTGTTTACTCCTGTCCTTATCTATGACTCACCCATCACATTGGTAGGCACCAGGGTTTTTGGATGGGCTCAGGAACACCCTTGAAACTTGTTAAATTGCTTGAGCTCATTTTCCTCAAGCCATTCTTGGAAGTGACTATTAATCCTGTCCTAGAAAAGGAACCTGGTGAGTTTTGCAAGGATGCTTCGCCAAGGGCAAGTGTACTGATGAATATTCAACAGAATAAATGATCCATCCATTTCTTCGGTCATGCACAAGGCCTCACTAGCTAGGGATGATGGGGGTTGTAGTCTAACATTTCTGGGGAGGGCCAAATGACAGGATGCTGGGTTTGAATGCCTCGATATGTCTGTTAAACTTTTTTTTTGTTATTGTTAATAATTTTATTGAAGTTTTTAATAAACATAGTAAAAACTAATACAAATTAACTAGAAGAAAAAAGAAGAAGAAAAGTTCAGAAGCTGCAGAAAAAATGAAAAGAGAAAGAGAAAAGCAGAAGAGAAAAGAAAAAGGCAGCACAGACAATAATAAATTAGTGGCTTCCAACCTTCATCACACCGAGCATAGCTAATATAATAACTTTTCACCCTCTTTTAAAGTTACAAATAAAAAAAAAATCTCTTCTCCCCATAGCCTAACTTTTATCTATACACAATCCAGAAATCATCATCTTTCAAACCGAGTTCAGCAAAAAGTCCATTAGGAGTTACCAGAAATATCAAAAAAATAGTTTATCCCTGGTCAAATAGTCCAACTTTATATTCCTTCTTTTTGCTCTGCACAGTCTTGACGTTTAAATTATTCCAATGGCATCGCAGGATTTGATCTTTCATCCCTCTTTGGCATTTGAAAGGAGTCTTCAAAGCTTTCACCAGCCTCCTTTGTAAATCCCATGGAGTGTCGATGTCCAGGATTTCTTATCACGGCTGTTCCACGTCCAGATCCTTTTCTTGATTTGTCTTTTGTTTTCCCATTTTGGTCATCTCAATTTTGTAGTCTTCCAGGCCTTCAAACTCTATAATATCTATGTCAGGTTAAAGTTTTTAAAAGTTTTTCCCATCACCTTCTAAAAGTTTATCCACTGAAACCTGTATCCTTTCTGAGATATTAGCTATTAATATTTCAGTCCATGTTTCAAACAGCTCTTTAAGGTAAGAAAAGTTATAGCCGGCTTAGCCATTTTAACTCTTTTCTGCCTGGTCCTTTAGTTCCCTCTAGTGTCCATTTGCAACCTTCATCAAGCCTCAGTTCCTAATATGGGTTTAGTTCCATTTCAGTAGTTTTCTATGAGTTATTAATTTAATTATATACTTGTTTTTCAAATCTTACATCAAAAATAATCATATTCCAAATCTCTCTGGTCTCCCAATCCATTTAAATCTTAAATCAAAATCCTTTTTGTTGCTGCTGTTGTTTGCTTTTTGCCAATTGTATATTATTTTAAATTAAGTCTCTGTTTAAAATTTCTTAAATCCAAAGAAGAAGGTAAAACTCACCAGGTGTCAAATTAGGCTCATCATTTTGAAGGTCTCTAATATCCATAAAGTGGTTAAATTGAACATTTCTGAATGTGATTAGAAAATGAGTTTGGCTGGCTTAGTGTCCTTATAAAAGGCTCTACCACTGCTGAGAACAGAGATGTTGTCTCCCTCAACTCCTGATGTTCAAACTGTGAGAGACCATTGTTTTATGGTCTCCTTGCAAGGAGCTACCATTCAGAGCACTCATGGGGAATCTCCTGATCTCTCCTTCTCTGGAGAGATTCGAAGGACCGGTCTACTCGCCAGTCATTCATTCTTCACAGCAGTTGTCATCTCCACTCATGGAGACCTCTTCAGTCAGCCATGACTTACACTGGAAGCCTGTCTGTTAAACTCATTTATTGTCTTACTGTCAAGATTTGGCTAGGAGATATGATCTTTTCATTGGGGGTACTTCAGGACCAATGTTCTTGGATACATTCATTAAGAACTTGTCTATCAAGGGCTCCTGGTCTTAAAGACTCAGGATTACCTCTTGAGGACAATATGCCTCCAAATTCCACTTGCAGGGGAATGACAGTGGGAGAAGGGTATGTCTGATTGGCCCCTGACCTAAGATGGCTCTTGGCCTGATCTAGCCGGACTGTTTTTACGATGTGCAAGATCAATCAGGTAGTTTCAGATTCTTTGTGCTACTCTTAACTATGATTTGAAATCTTCAGATATAATGCTTCTGTTCTTGTGTCCTTATGCCCCAAATGGAACTGCAGTTGACTGGGTGTGTTATTTGCGCAGCCCATTTTCCTGTGATCATCATGGGCCACGTGTGCCTTCAAAAGATCTTTAGCAGCAAATGCCATTTTTGTCATCCGTTTATTTCCATTTTAAGTATAATTAAACGCTTCTATAGCTATGATATGTTTTTAAAGAAATTCAAAATACCAGCACAGCACTTCTATGAAATGTCACAGTATTATCTTCTAATGCTATTTAAAAAATAACCTTGTTAAGCGGTGTGATTAGAAAGTTCTTTTTTCTTTTAGCAATTGAAAAAAAATAGTATTGAGGGATGCAGTTCTAAGCCATGATAATATTATTAAAACAAGAAAGGAGAAAAGATCCAAGTTATACATAACCATAATTCATTGCGGGAATTGACCGTCACCCACATTTGAATGAGTGGTCAGTCATTTGCACAAACTTCACAGCTCATCTCTGGCCAGGTTTCAGATGGCCAGGAAACCCTGAGACTTTAGGCTAGATTAGAAAGTCCAAAAATTCCCTAAAAGCAGCAGTGACAACCCAGTTTTAAAATATTGCCAGGAAAACTCTATGAATATTTTTTGGTCATCAGAAGAAATCATGCTTGACTTGAAAAAGACTTGACTTGACTTGACTTTTAGGGGAGAAAAACATTTAAGGCAGATGAATATTGATGGAAGCAGGATACTGGATGACATGAAACTTTGGCCTGACCTAGAACACTTAGGCTGACATGGCTGGTATGTTTTACACTAATAATTACAATAACCAAACCTTGGCAAAAATCATAGTAAAGGATCTTGGACATTTTAAATAAGAAAAAATGCATGACTTCCCTTTGCCATGTGGTAGAAAGATCAAAGTTTAGCTGTTTTCCTCTATAATTGCCTTTTGTGCCATGAGCCGTAGAAGCTCAGTTCTCAAGTCCTTGCAGAGATGATTCTCAGATACCTGCATCACAGGAAAGCAGTGCTAATGAGCTGGGGAACTCAGGCATCTAGGAACAGGCTGAGAAGCCAGCACACACGTTTTTCCAGAAGTATTTGTTTCAAATCCTCTTAGCCAGCAAGAGCTGGCAAGCAAGTAACACTTAAAACTCAGGTCAGATGAAACTATGCAGTGTTGCAGGTATGATATTCCTAAGGCAGTTGGATTAACGTATATTCCTGTCTCCTGGAGTTGTGGTGGCTTCATTGTTGGAGGTCTTCAAGCAAAGATTAGAGAGCCATTGCTGTCAGAGCCTGCACACTCAGTCCCAAGGTCCAGTAAATCTTCTGGAGTCTAATTAGTCCCATTAAAGATGTCTTTATTAAGAGAAATGTACAGCATCTATAGGTTGTTGAGTCTAAGCATTGCTAAGCAAAACCTTCCCTTTTAAGCCCCTTTTCCCCGCCTTCTACTTTCTTTTCCCACTTGAAATTCCTCGCGCCTTTCTCCGGTCTCACGGTTGCTTGACCTTGTTGGCGCCTCTGCAGAGATAACAGCAGCACCTGGCTGGGCATCTTCCTCCCCCCTTCTCCTTGCTTCTATGGCAGGACCAAGCAAGCAGGCCCCTAATTAACACTTTAACCATTTAACTGTCAAGTATGCATTGCTAGTCTAAATTAAATGAAACTATGATTTCTAGCTTGCGTAGATCCTGACAATTGCTTTGGGAAGGTTTGAGGATTCCTGCCCTTGGCAGGAGGTTGGACCAGGAGACCTTCATGATTCCTACCAACCCTGGGATTCTGTGATGATTCTATGAAATCCACAGGAGTGGGAAGAGGATAAAAAACTATGGGGCAGACCTCCCACACCCTGTTGACTAATTTCCAATGGTAGTTTTGGAACCAAAATGACCTACTTACATCTACATTCATCATCCTGAACACTTTGGTGAAGGGTAATAGAAACCACAGATGTTCTAGCTTGTCCTTGCCCAACTTCACACTTTCCAGATTACACAACGGGCTTAACCAGGTCAGTTACAAAACCTTGCGATTGCATTCGCACAGCTTGTGTGTGAAAGCTGCGTTAAATCCTTTCTGGCTGTACTGCCCAGTCTTTACACAATGTTTGTCAACCTTTGCATTAAAAGAGAGTGGGTTTTTTTTTCCAAAAAAAGGGCAGGGAAGAAAACTTTTGAGCAATATTGGCAAGCGGGGGGGGGGGGGCGGTTGGAGCTGTTTTGCTTATGATATAAATTTCCAGTCTTTTCTTTCCATTTCTTCTTCTTCTACTTTATGTTATTTGTGCCTTCAACTCAGTGTTGACTCTTGGCAACTGCCCGGACCAGCCTTGGCAAGGTTTTGGAGGTGGTTGGCCCTTGCCTGCTTCCCAGGGCTGAGAGGGAGGGACTGGCACAAGGTCACCCAGCTGGCTCCATGCCCAAGGCAGGACCAGAACCCACAGTCTCCCAGTTTCTAGCCCAGTGCCTTTAACCACTACACCAAAGTGGCTCTCAACTTTATTGTTATGATGATTAATTCTGACGTCACATTGCTAATATTGTTGCAAATCATTCCCACATCATTCACACTTCTCTCTCCTGGCACCTGCCTTATAAAAGAGGCTCCCCGGGGGATCCAGACAGCCGCGACCCTGTTGGCCTTTACAAAAGTGATGAAGACCTGGGTTTACCCCCAGGCTCTGGGGCCAGGCTGGGCATGAAGCTGGCCTGGGATGGTCGGTGGATGAAAGTGAGTTTTATCGGGGCCTCAACCTTGTTTCAAACAGTTGTTTTATTGCCCTGTGTTTTTATTTTGTTAGCCGCCCAGAGTTCCCTATGGTGGATGCGCAGCTATCTAAGTTTGTGCAACAATAAATAAATAAATATGCATGGCTTTGCTATCAATCTGATTTCACATAGTAATGTATCTATTTTTAAAAGCATGGCATTTAAAAACACAAAAGAATGATCAGTAGGGTGTTCAAAGCACTACGCAGAAGACAGATTGCCACAGGAATCTTGACAGCCATCCCATCAGGGTAGATTATTATTATCCCCCTATTCCAGATGGAAAGACTGAGGCTGAGGTTACCATATTCTCCAATGTGCTTAATGTGGCTACTGAATTAGCTCCATAACTTAATATCCTGAACCATCAATGGTCAAAATGGATGAGATTCATGGGACAGCCACATGTTCTCTCCAAATAATGAAGGCTAAACCTGTTAAGCTGAGCCTGTTGCACAAACGCCGCATCTGGGTCTTTGGTGGCTGAGTGTGTTATACGAATGCCGCTGGGGGAACCTATTGGATAACTTTGAGCACTAAACCAACTACTGAACTGTGCCCAGCTTTCAGTTTAAGTGACCGTTAATCGATAATAGCCAACTATGGTAAGGAGCTACCATAAGAAACATAGTGATTTCCCTGTGTGATGCACACATTTCCAATATTGTATACTCGTGTACTTGGAAACTGCTTTAGATGGCTATATTCCTGGCTTAGAGGGAGCACAGAGCATGCTCAGAAGGCAAAGATGATCAGCTGTTGAGAAAGGGGTGAATCACTAATGGATGAAGTCTGGGCTCGGTGGGCTAGCGGGCAGGTGGGCTGGGGTCAGGTGGGTCATTTTGCTGCTGTTCCTACTTGCACTCTTTCAGTTGTGACCGTGCAAGAGAACCAAACCTCCTCCTTCAAAAGGTCCCCCTAGTCGCTGCTCCTGACTTGAAAGTTGCCACCATTTGAAATCCCAACTTAGTGGAAAATTTGATTTTCTTAAAGCAGTGTTTCTCAACCTCGGCAACTTTAAGATGTCTGGACTTCAACCCCCATAATTCCCCAGCCCACTGGCTGGGGAATTATGGGGGTTGAAGTCCAGACATCTTAAAGTTGCCGAGGTTGAGAAACACTGTCTTAAACTCCACAGCTTGGAGGTGGAGTTCATTCAGACCCACAGACACTGTTCACACAACGCCCCAGCCAGCCATCTTTTAGTCTAACATGGCATGTAACACAAATTCCATCCCTACCATTCACTGCTGGATAGCGCATTATGGAAACCCAAACATTTGCCTTGATAAACCATGGTTAAGTTAAGCACGGGCAAGTGTGTCATGTGAACAGTAAAGATATACCTAGATTCATCTTTAGATTGTCCAGTGAGAATGCAGTAATATAACTGTGTTCACTGTAATAAATATAACTTTTCACTGTAGGGCATTTCAGAGGTCCTTTGAGCTGGAGAAGCTATGGTGGATAATTTTTGACAGGACGTCCCTAAATGAGCACATCGCCAAGTACCAAAGATGGAAAAGTGGAGTGGCTAGGCAAATGACTTTGCTACTCAGTGAGTCTCATAACATCTGCCTGTTTATAAAAACACAAATTGCAAAATGGGAGGATGGGGCTTGTTCTAGAGACGTTCCTGATCAGCAGAGAAGATCTGGCTCCATCTCTTCTCCCTGCATCCCTATGCTGGGAGCCCTGCCAAGAAATTAAAGCCCAGAAGTCCTGTTCTTCTTTGATAACTTCTGCTGAGTTACTCTTCTTCAATGTCCATCATCAGAAGATCAGGAAAGGACACCAGTTGGCAGTTCCCATCACTGAGTTATGTTCCTCTGCGCTAGATGTCCCCAAATATTACACCAGGAATATTGGCAGCAAGATGTCCCAAATGAGGCAAAGCCTAGCATCATGTGCAAATCTGGGCAAGAGGATGAGCATTTCTTGGTGATTCTCTTTCTGAAGGTCATCCAGCCTGAAGGACACAAGGAAGAAGGTAAAAGTGTTATGAGTGGGGATATTTGGGGTACAAATTCTTGATAGTTGGACAACATAACTACAGGAGCTGAGTACTGTTCATTGACAGCAACTCCACCCAATTTGCCTTCACCCAATTTGCCTCCCCCAATTTGAAGATAATAAATAAGGTGGGTAGTAGTTGGTGATGGGTTTGGAGGCTAATTCCGATGAAGAAGGGTTAAAATAACTGGGGGTGTTTAGCTTAAAGAAAAGGAGGCAGAGAGTCTTCCAATTCTTGAATAGAATAGGGAAGAGGGTGTAGGTTTCTTTTCTATAGTGCCTGACTGTGGGACTGTGAGGGAGTGAAGTTGGCGTTGCTGTCTGCGCTTGGGAAAAGTAGCTGCAGCCAGGCCGAAATGCTTCCCACCCCGTTTCCCTCACACATTCATTCACTCACAGCTTTACTCACAAGCATCCAAGCCATTGTTCCAGCTGCCTGTGAGAATTGAGCCACACCCTGCCATTTTCAAAGACATGCCAATGTCCAGAGGCAGCCTCACCCCCACCCAGGCTCTAGGCTCAGAAGAGCAAATGCCAGGACAGAGCTGGGAGAGGTGTGTGTAGGAGGAAAGGTGGCAAGCAAACGGCCTACAGACGGGGAAAGCCGAGGCAACGTCTGGAGATTGGCAGCTATTACAAGCAGGCAAGAGGACTATCAGTCAACTGCCAGGACCACAAGCTACGGTGAGCAGCATATCCTGGTGGGAGCCCTGCCTGGAGCTTGGAGCTTTGCCAGGAGCTCGATAGCAACTAGAAGAGGAAGAACCGCACTGAAGAGGCACCTCATCTCAACTAGTGTAAGAACTTTTGGAAGGAGGCAAAGGTTGCAGACTTACAGACTTTTGCTTGAACTAAGCATTAAAGGACTGAGGATTAAAGACTTATTTACATGGCAACATCACCTTGCAAGCCCTAGAAGGGTTGAGAGCAATAGCCTATTGTTGGAGAAGGTGTGTGCTATAATAAAGCATTGTGTGCAGATTTACTACGCTGTGGTGTGTCCGGTCCTTGGAAAGCAAAGAACCTTCACATGGACAAGAACCAACAGATGGAAACTGTACAGAGGGAGATCCAAACTTGAAATAAGGAGGAACGTCCTGAACATGAGAGCTATTAGGCAGTCCCATCACTGGAGAATTTTGAGCAAAGGTTGGGCAGCCGTTTGTCCAACAGGGCCTGAGGTTCCTATCCTGGGTAGGGCACTGGACTAGAAACCTCCATGGTGCCTCCCAACTCAGGGATTCTGGAATCCTTGGACCACAGTTGTAAACCCCGTACTGCTGAAAAGAAGCCTCACATAGTCATCACTTAGGACTTTTGACAGGAGGCGAGCAATATTTCTTGAGCCAAAAGCCACATTATCCAAGTTGGCTGCACCAACGTGGGTAAAACCATAAGAACATCAGCCTGGAGCTTGACTTGTGAGAGTCTTTGCCTATTAATGGGTCAGTTAGTTAAACTTGCGCAAGGAATCGGCTGGGATTTCTTTAGTCTCAGCGATGCCTCAGAACACAGTGACTGTCTTCCAGAGGAGTTAGATACGCATCCTCACTGATTCACTCAGGCCATCATGGTCATTTTGTGCTTGGCAGCTTTGTTCCCCTAGCAGCTTCAGGATGTGGGGCACAAAGCAGCCAAGTCCCTCTTCCCTGGCTGTGGTTCTTCTTCTGCGTGGCAAGCCTTGGATCAGAATAACCCGGGACTCTCTCTCATTTTGCTGCAAGGGACGAAGGCAGCTGCTTGTTTGGGGTGGGGAAACGCTGCTGGCGCCAAGCGACTGATGCTCAGACTGCTTTCACCCCAACCGGTCAGCCACGGGCCATCTGCCACGTACCAATTTCATAAGACCCCACGGTGGTCATGCAGAACTTTTCTTCCTCAGCGCACTTCCTGAGATGCAGGCACTGCAAGTTGCTGGACTGGTTTTCGCAGACGAAGCACATCAGCGGGTAAACTGCAGAATGGAAGAAGGAAGGAGGGGAGCGAGCGAAAAGCATGTCAGGTCTGAAAGGCAACATTCGGCAAATGTTCTTGCTCAACTTTTCCAGATGTGGTTTCGCATCTGAAAACGGAGTCCCCAGCTGCGTGTAATAGCCTTACCTCAAACCTTTTCACCTTGGAGTTTTCCGACCCTTGCTTGCTAGTCCAGGATCAAAACCAACAATCAGTATTGTTACTATCTATATATTTTATACTTGGCCATTAAAGTGTTCTGTACTGATCTGTTCTGTACTGTAAAAAAATATTCCTTCCCTTCTGCTGTTTATACTTAGCTTTAAAAGACTCCTTTGAGTCTTTTTGGCTTGTTTGTTACAATAGAAAACACCTTTTACATCAACATAAATAAGCAAATTTCTGGATGTCAATGTTGCTCCATTTTCTCAAGACAACCTGTGTGGAATTAAAGCACACAGGCACCTCTTTCCCCTAAATTTAGAGCTTATTTTTTCAATTACGCAAAATAAAAAAAAGCGGTGGGATCAACAGCTGGGGATACCATGCTGATACTACCCTCAGTGGCTGGGGTACTTCTACTCACCTCCCTCTGGACCCTGAATTTCACATCATAAATGGAGCTGCCTGTGCAAATGGCCGGATTGTGTCACAAGTACCAAGAATATGTAAACCTTTCTGGATCAGATCAAAGTTCTTCCTGGCTCAGTATCCTATTTTTTACAACTGCCAGACAAATCATTTATTCCCTGAGAAGGAAGTGAAAGTCCTCTTCAGAAATTGCTCCTCTTCCATGGCATTTAGCACTAGTCTCAGACGTGGCTGTTCCCTTAGCTGTCCTAGTTTTTCCATGCCAATCTCCCAGTATTACATTGGGGAGCATTTCCTACTCAGGACTCCTTCAAGTCCAGCTTAACTCCTGGTGACAACCCTGTAGTTTGCTTGGTAACCTAGCTGAGATAGGAGCCGCTCCCAAGAGGTTCTTTCAGCCTCCCAGTCTGGTTAACGGCCCTAGGGATCTTCCTTCCAAGTACAGGGTCAGATCTGACCCTGCTTGGCTTGGCGAGATCAGGGTTTGCCAGAAGTTACCGTTGAGTCCAACTGCCACTGCAAAGACTATCTGAAAATTATTATTCCTTTATAATCAAAATCATTGTGAAGTTCTTGTATAGCTGTCATGATTTAGTCCAGTGCCAGGAAAAGCAACACTCTTGCTTTTTTTCTTCCTACCAGTTCTCATTGAATCTGATACAAGAGAACCTTCTTCATTTCTAAGGTGAACTCCAGAAAAATGTTCATGAATCAAGTATGGGGCTCTTGCCTATTTACAGGTTGTCCTCAACTTACAACCATTCATTTAACGACTGTTCGAAGTTACAACGGCACCGAAAAAAGTGATGTACGACCAGTCCTCGCACTTACGACTGTGGCAGCATCCCCGCGAACACGTGATGGAAATTTGGGTGCTTGGCAACCAGCATGTATTTACGATGGTTGCAGCGTCCTGGGGTGATTGTCATTTGCAACCTTCCCAGAGGGCTTCTGACAAGCAAAGTCAATGGGGGAAGCCAGGTTCACTTAATCATTATGTGATTTGCTTAACAAACTTGGCGATTCACTTAACAACTGTGGCAAAAAAGGTCGTAAAATTGGGTGCGACTCCCTTAATGACCCCATCGCTTAGTGATGGAATTTCCAGTCCCAGTTGTGGTTGTAAGTCAAGGACTACCTGTATTTACATAACACTGTAATGGGCCCTCTATTCACGAAGGGCTCTAGAGGATCCCCATTCAATCAGAAAATCCTTAGACCTTGCATTGATATTCCCAAATGGGGGCAGGAAAAGGAACCAGTGGCATCGAATACCAGTGAAAGCCATCACAGTGGCATTCAGACCAGATTGTCCTGGTCAGGTGGGTAGGGCAGGCATGGTGCTGGATGTGAGGCAGAAGAGATTCATTCTCCATTTTATAGAGGTGGTCAAATGATGTGTGTAAATATCTTGTCTTTATCATAATCTCTCCAGTAGTCTACAGCAGTGGTTCTCAGCTGGGGGCCATATAACCCCCTGGGGGCCCTAGGATATTTCAAGGAGGCCACAGGTGAAAAACATGTAACGGGGGGCCATGGCATGTGCTGAGGGGGCCACAGAAAAGCAAAGTGTATTGTACTGCAAATACTGTCTTCTTGATGCCAGAAAACACACCAGTTACTGTCCCATGTCCATATCCAATAATGGGACCTGGAAAGGGGGGGCCACAGGAGAATAACAAGATCAGAAGGGGGTCAAGGATGAAAAAAAGTTGAGAAACCCTGGTCTACAGTGTCCCTGGCTCCCTACACTTCAGTAAATCCCAAGGGATAGTACACATGAAAAGGATCTAGAGGTTCTGGAGTGCTAAAAGGACAGGTGCTATTTAGGGATGTATTAATAGGAACATATTCCAGATCATGGAAATAATTGGCCCATCCCGCTCTGACTTGGTCAGGTCCCACTTGGAACACCATGTCCAGTTCTGAACACTGCAGTTCAGAAAGGAGGTTGACAAATTGGAGTGAGTTCAAAGGAGGGCTGCCAAGAGCGTGAAGGGCCTGGAAACCAAGTCCTGTGAGGAACAGTGAAAGGACCTGGTATGTTAGGCAGCAGAAGAGAAGTGGGAGAGATATGTTGGCAGTCTTCAGATATCTGAAGGGCTGTCATAGAGATGAGGGAGTGGACTTGTTCTGTGCTCACCTTGGAGGGCAGGACCAGAAACAAGGGGCTGAAGTTATGGGGCAGTAGATTCAGGTTGAGGGTTAGGAGGAACTTCCAGAAGGTAAGAACCAGTGGAATAGATCACCTCATAAAGCTGCATGTTTCCCTTCACTGGAGGACTCCAAGTGAAGCCGGGTAGCCATCTGTCTAAAATGCTTTATTAGCAGGTCCTGCACCAAACAGGGGATTGGAATAGATGGCCTCTGAGGTCCCTTCCAACTCTGTGATTTTATTATTACCCAGCATGGAATTTAGGAGAGCTGACTTTTGCAGATCACGGTACAAATTGTCCTGATCTGCTTGACTCAAGTTAATGTGTTTTCTCATATTTTGACATCCTAAACCTTCCATCTCAGTTCTTGGCTGAGATACATATCACAGCATATTTTGATGCTGGTGTTTATTTGGAGAGAAAACATTGTTACCAACATGTATTTAAATACATGTGAAGGTTTTTTATGCAAATTAATACAGAAACAGGACAGAACAAACTCCAGTAAACATATAATGACATCAGGTCAGAAATGGGTTGATCCCTTACATAAAGTATTTATTGTATATCCTACTGAATGTTCCTGTCTAAGGTTAGTCCCAGAACCAGCCTCAGATGTTGGTTTCACAATTTTGACTCTTTTGTTTTTCTTTCTCTTCCTTTTTGGTCCATATTTTCAACTTACCTGTGCTTCCTGCTGCTTCATCTTAATCTTCCTTTTTCCTACCAAACTTTCACCCTGAATCTCCCATTTCTCCAGAGCACAGAGTATAAGGACCTTAAAACTCAGACAACTGGTAAATAGTGCTCTTTCTATGAGGCTGTCATTTGTGTCTATGTCCCACTTTGGAGTTGAGGAATCTTAGAATTTTACATGAAGAGCGAGGCTGAACTTGGTTTTCCTAAATGGCCTCCCCCCATTATTTGTTTTATTATTTATTTATTAATCAAATGTATACGGCCGCCCCTCTCACAGAAAGTGACTCTGGGCGGCGTACAACAGTCCAATAAAACAACAAATATATAAACAATTGATACATAAAACCCTTATATAGTAATTATTAAAAACATTAAAAACTATAAAAACAGAACTAAAACAGAAGAGGAAAAAAATAGGCAAAGAGATGTCAATAACAGAGCTATAATTATTATATATTACTATAAATATATAATATTTTAAAATTATATATATGTTATACATATTGTATATATTATACATTTATAAATATATATAAAATTATATGTAATAATTATATGGTTTTAGCATTTGGGAGCAGCTCTCGTAGAATCTCTGAAGACCCCTTGCAATGCTTTACCTCTCCCAGTGCATAATGTTTCCAAGTAGAACATCGGCCAGTGAGCAGGGCAGAACTGGAGCTGAGTCATCCTGTCAGTGCCTGAAGCTAACCAGGGCCATCGATCTGTGTTGCTCTAGCAGTGTGGGCTTACCTGGGTTTTTAAAGAGAAGCAGCAGACAAAGGATGAGAAGGTAGGACTTCATGGTCAGGGGTTCCCCTTCTTCCCTGACAAGTGATGAGCCTGGAGGACCTGGTGAACCAGTGGACTTCTCTTATCCAAAGGACAGGAACGTTTGTGAACAATGATATACATGCATGTGAGTGACCTGCCTTGCCTTGCCCTTTGGGAGGTACAACTCAGAGGATCAATGGGTGCTTCCAGAAAAAAGGTGTGGTAAAACATTTTCTGTTTGCTAACACCTTCTCCACCACTCTTCTGTCCGTTCCATCAAAAGCCCCTCCTCTTTATCCCACCATTTCTCTATCTAGGGAAGATTGCTGGCTGGCTGAAGATCACCTGCTGGCTGTGATTGATTTGCAAGGCACTTGGATCAAATTGCTCACATTCCTGCCAACTTGAATGCTACTTTTGATACAGGCTCTACTGAACTATTCACTAGAATATCTGGTCCAAATGTATGGAATCAGTTTTATTTATGTGTGAGGGTTGAAGACATGGAGAAGTCACTTGTAGCTATCTGGCCTACCACATTATCTCCTGCCCATCAAGGGTCTTTTGAGCTAACTGAGAAGAATTACCTGGATGGACCCAGGGAACCATTTTTGCTTGATGGAAGGGTGCCTTAGGATTTAAGAGGCTGCAGGCTCCCCCTTCCTGAAGAAATCCCTCTTGAACCCAGATGATTTTGCCAACTATTGTCCAATCACTAATGCCCCTTTATTGGGCAGGATGCTTGAGAGAGTACTTTCTTTCTTTTTTAATAATAATTGTATTGAACATTACAGTTAAAGAGATAAAAACTAATACAAACTAAAAAGAAAAAAGAAAGGACAGAAAAGAAAAATAGAAAGAAAAAGAAAGAGGAAAGAAAGAATAAGAACACAGTAAAGAAAAAGAAAAGAAATATATAAAGAAATGATTTCCCCCTTCATCACAAGTATAAACAATTTTAATAAGTTATTACCTTCTCTTGTAATGCAACAAATGATCTCTTCTTCATATCCCATCTCTTATCTATAAACAAATCCTTAAAACCTCATCATTCAGTCCTGATGTCAGCAAAAGTCTGTTAAAGGTTACCAGAGATAACAACCTATCTATTTTAATCTTGATCAAATAAATCAACTCTGTATTCCTTCCTTTTAACAATCTTGATCTTTAATCTCTTCAAATAATGTCCTAGAACTTGAATTATTTTCATTTTTTCTTTGTCCTTTCTACTTCTCACAAAATCCTTCAAAACTTTAGCAGGTCTCTTATGTAAATCCAATATAGTTATTGTTATCCTTATGTTATCCAAGACACTCTTTTGGTTTGTTATTTGTACATCCCTTTTAATTATTAAGACATCAGCTGGTTTCTTTTGTATGTCCAGCATAACATCTTTTTCCACATCATTCTGATAGCCTGTCATTTTTAAATCCACTTTCAGTTCAGTCTCAATCTTGTCAGGTAAAACTTGTTCCTCTTCCATAACATCTTTTAAACACAGTCTGTCTCTAAAGGCAGACACTTTTAAAATTAACTTCTGGGTCCATTGTTCAAAATATCCTTCAATACATCCAGTGTTAAAGTATTTTGCTCCATTCTGTATCAGTAAGCCAAATTTAAGTGTTGTTCTCCTTTAATTGTAATCTTTAGGTTCTTCTAGTTCCCTCTAATGTCCAGTCTTCAAAGTCCCATCCTATCATGTTTTTTTTTTTTTAAGACTTCAATACAACAGCATTGTGGGAAGGATTCTTATACTTAATTTCAGAATGTTATTTCAAATCCATCTGGACTCTTAGTCCATTTGTAACTTTCCAAAATCAACTTTCTAATCATCCTTAAAAGATTTTTTTTTTAATCCTTAAACTTGCATTTAAAGCTTCTTTCACTAAGGATTGAAGGAAACTCACCCAGGGAATGCTATAAAACAGGTTGATCTGAAGGTTCTTACTAGCTGAAAAGCAGTTAAGAAGTAATTTCTGAAAGTGATTATGAGACTCAACTAATTTTATGTCCATATAGGCTATATTACAGCTGTTAGCTTGATTGAATTCCCTTGACTTCCAGTAGCTGAACTCACAAGTTGACCACAAAAACCTCAGTTCCTGCAGTCTACTCACGAGGAGCAGCTGTCCAGAGTACACGTGGGAAATTTCACAATCTCTCCTTTATCCAGAAAGTCTATGCTGGCCAGAAATCTCCATCTGGCCACTGTCTCCCCCACAATTCTGTCCCCGCTCCTTCAGGGATGTCCAGTTCATCATGAATCCTCACCAGAAGTCCCTTGAGAGGGTACTTTTTATGCAAATTCAGGTGTTCTTGGAAGGTACCAATTACTTTAACTTTTTTTCATTCTGGCTTAAGGTCTAATTTGAGACAGAATTAGCTACAGTCACCGTGATAAATTACCTCTTGTGGGAAAGAATCAGAGGAAATGACTTTTGATCCTGTTTGATCCATCCATGGGAATTTCTTTTTTCCCATCTTCACCCTTGAAATAATTTGGAAAGTAAGTTCTTCTTTTATCAAACTAAGTGAGAACTAGTAAAAAAAAAATTGGGAGAATTTCCAAAAAAAACAGGACACTCACAAACACATTGGTCAATGGTCATGGGAATTTTTCTTTTCGGTGGTAAGAATTTTAAAAGATAATACAGTGAGGGAAAAATCTACATTGTGATAATTGAGTCAAACCAAAATTCCTTCTCCTGACTGCATGCAGAGCCATCCAGAAATTCCCAGGCATCAAGATAACAGTTCCCAGATCCAGGAAGCAAAAAGACTTCTTGGATTTAGATGACACTTTGGTCTAATTCAGCGGCACTTTCTAATGTTTGACCTCCTATGAGCAACTAAGATCGCCAAGGACCCTTGTCTAGAGTCAGCAAGACAAATCTCTCCCCAAACTGTTATACCTTTTCCCTGTACCAATTGCACATCATCCTCCATCCTTTCTTGCACTCTCCCACACCTAGCCTTAATTCTGTTTCTTAGAATAAATTAACCCAAAGCTTAGAAAAGCTGTGGAAATATGAGGATAGAAACACGGTGGTGGCAACACATGATGGGTGGAGTCCCCTAGATCAAAGTGTTACATTACTTCAGGAGCTTTTTGTTCAATTTCTTCATATCCAAATTTTAGTTACAGCAAGTGAAGTCACTTTCTGCTCTAGCTGAGCAGAATGTTGCCTGCTCCAACTTTGGGGTCTCCAGCTTGTCATCTCCAGTCAGATGAAGGGCAAGAAGGCTAGGTAAAGCTGGCCTACCCTATGAAGACCTTTCCAAGACTTCTGATAGATGTTCCTCACAACTACATGGAGATGAGAATTGAGTTTCTGCATACAAAGCAGGGTTGCAGCACTGACCTTTCCAAAAATGCTTTGAAGTTTCCTAGAAAGGGAGTGTTAAAGAAGGATTCTCCCATGCTTGCTTTAGAGCTTTCTTAATGCATTAATTTCATACATCGTTCATCAGTAACAAGAATGGGATGCATTACTTTTGTCAGAAGGATGTTTGTGTTCATGCAGGGAGTCTTGGATCTTATCCCAGACTTTATTCCAAAAAATCCAGGGGTGTGGGGAGAGGTTCACGAAAGTAGGGATGGCTGGGAAGAAAAAATCTTGCCTCAGATGAAGGGCTGCACGTTTCGGTGCGCGTGTTTTTGGCACAGAGGAACTCATTTTATTGCTAAACAAGTTCTAGTAATTGTTGTGACACACTTTCTGTCTGCCCCTGGTTTGTATCTGGCTTCAACTAAGATGGGATTTAACTAGGAAGGGATCATGGTTTGGGAAATGTAAAGACACTCAATTAAAAAATGAACCAGCATGGCAACAAGAGAGCTGGAATCTTGTCTATGAGAGATGCCTTCAGCAGACAGACAGACAGACCCTTCACCCTGTTCACTTTCAGGGCAAGCATAAAAAGACAGAATAAGAAACAGTAACATTCAGGACGCTTCCCATCCCTTTCCATCCTTGCTTCTACTACATCTGGCCTTCATGTCATGCTTTGCCTTTTGTTCTTCAAACTTCTCACCTTTCCTTTTTGGGGATCTCATGAATTCTGTCCAACCACAACTCTCTTGCTCTTCCTCCTCCTCATAAGCCTTTTGTTTTGTGACTCAGTCACAAAACCAACTCAACATACAGTGGAACCTCGGGTTACGAACGCCTCTGTTAACGAACTTTTCGGGTTACGACCAGCTCCGGCTGCAAAAATTTACCTCGGTTTGCGAACTCCGCCTCGGGGTACCAACAGGATACGCGGCCATTTTCCCTCCCATGACACGGTCCGTGGCTATTTTTCCGCCCCTGACACGTGGTCCGCGGCCATTTTTCCGCCCCTGACACGTGGTCCGCGGCCATTTTCCGCCCCTGACACGTGGTCGTAGGGAGGGGGATTCTCCCTCCAAGCGATAGCCGCCTCCCTGTCCTCCACGCCAGAACGGATTAACGGTAATTACATTGAACCTTATGGGGAAATTTCCTTCAGGTTGTGACCGATTCGGGGTGCGACCAGAGTCATGGAACGAATTAAATTCGTAAACCGAGGTTCCACTGTACTTCTTTCATACTAATCCTGTATTTTGTATTCAGATCACCTTCATTCTTGACCATCAAGAGATGTTTTGTCTGTACTGACTCCTGAAGTCCTCCATTCCCATCTTACTCCTGTTTCTCCTAACACGCCTAATAGAATGGGCACAACAACCATGTTCTCTGCCTCCTGCAGGTTCTGTACTATAATCAGATCTACTGGTAGCGGCCTCTGCTTGTAACATTTCATAAAAGCATGGAATCTGGACAGGGGGAATCCAGGGAGGGTCAGAAAGGAGTCGAATGGCATTGGGCTTGGCACAATGACACTTCCTCCAGATAAGGAGCAGTTCACACACTTGAAGGATGCAACTCATTCCCTCCTTAATATTGCACATTCAGTCCTGGTGACGCAAGGGTAAAAGCGACAAAATGTCAAACAAATTGACAAACAGAAAGATTGTTCCTGCGATGATTCATAACCCGTATAATTAAGAATTATAGGATATTATTAAGATATTATGGAGAGCATTACAATAGGAGTTTAATTTGTACTCCTGACACTTGGGCAAGCTTCTTTTAGAACATGAAATCATGATAATTATTCTACCACCACCACAAAAACAAAATTTAAATCCAAAAAGAAGCCAACTGGGATGGTCCGTTTTATTTTTTTATTTATTATGGGGCCACCAATGCAATTCCATTTTCAGCTGAACTACTTCATGGGGGCTCCATTGGGAGGTGGGCTTCATAGCTTAGCGACAGACGCCCCATCATATGATGTTGGGCTCACCACGCACATTAGTAAAAGCTGAAGTGGAACTGGCTAGTTTCTGGATTGATTGATTATATGCCATCAGGTTGGTGTTGACTCTTAGCGACCACAGATTTTGTCAAGGAGAATCTGTCCTTAACCTGGTCCTTCAAGTTTTCCAATGGTGCACCCATCACCACTGTAACTGAATCCAACTACTGCTGGTCATCCTCTTCTCTTTCCTTCTATCTTCCCCACCATTATGAACTTCTCCAGAAAGCTAGGTCTTCGCATAATGTGTCTAACCCTAACCCTAACCCCAACTCTGAGCCGATTCTGATTCAAACCTAGTCCTTATCTTGCCAGTTGTGTGAACCAGGCCTTCACATGAAACCATAAATCAAATGAAATCAAATCTTTATTACAGTCATAGACCAGCATAAATGAAACCATAATATGGTTTATTTTGATACAGCAATGTGTATGAACCCACAAATCAGCACTGTCTGCTGGAGGGAGTCAAGATGTTAGATGTTAGGTGCAGCGTAGCAGTGCAAGCTCTGTGTACTCACACAAAAGAGGCAGAGCATTTATGCGTGATGCTGTGTCCACCGTCTTTTAGCATGTCAGGAGAAGCCAATCACAGTATCCCACAGAGAGTGGGAGCCCCCAAACTCTCTCCAGATCACTCAACTTCAAGTAGGAAGAGATACAAAATATCACTGTGCTCAAAACCAATTTCAGGTAGGCAATCTGGCACTCTCCATTGGTTTCAGGACTACAACTTCCATAAGCTCCAACCACCAAGGAGCTTAGATCAAGGCTTACTGGATCTGTAGTCCCAAACATATGGAGGGCATCAGGTTCTCAATCTCCTCCCCGCCCTGCTCTAAAACAGGTTCCTATTTTCTACGGGCTTAGAAGCATAGCCCAAAGAAAACCAAAGGTGAGGAAAGGGCTTTTGTTGAGTCTCGTACAATTTCTCAAGGCCATTGCATGTACCATCTTACTATTCAAGCCTCAAGGTGACCTCACTACAGACATGGATTTCAGCTGTTGATGTCCCCTGGAAGACCTGGGGGGCTCTTAAGCCTTACTGAAGACAAGTAGAGATTTGGCTTGATCAACAGATGATTGCTAGAGTTTATCACTCCCTCTCCTGCTTCTATTGGTCAGATGTAACTACAAGCAGTAGGACAAACCCTGAGCTGCTCACCCCTATGCTGGCTGTTTCATTCCCATTGCAAATATTCCCCAAGAGTAGGAAAGTCCAACATCACATGGGCGGGCTTCTAGCCTGTACATCTTGGAGAGTTCTCCCATGTTAGAAATACTTTTTAACCATTGAGACAGAAAAAGGGGTCACACGTTGCCGAAATAGTTTCTGGTGCCTCTTATCCTATCCTGTTATCAATGGACATATCTTTATTACCTCACATAATAATAAAAGCACGTTTCTACCTGTAAGATACTGGCAAGAAACCCAACCCAGCCTAGATGATTTCCTCAGTCTCTCGATGAGCAGGCCTGGGGGCCCTGGGGGATCGGTGAATTAGTGAGGTGGCTCCAGTATTATTAACATCCCTCCGTCTATTTTTTTTTTCCTGTTTTAGGTCTCCTTTTATAGTTTTTAATGCTTTTTATTGTATAATATTTTTAGGCAATGTTTGTTTTATATATTTATTTATTGGCTTGTTGTACATCACCCAGAGTCACTTTTTGTGAGACTGGCGGCCATATAAATTTGATTAAATAAATAAATAAATAAATAAATAAATAAATAAATAAAAAGACCCAAGAGAATGTTTACCAGGGGTGGCATCTGGTTTCTAATGGAACTATCCCAGGTAAATTTCTGTCACTTTTGACCCAACTTTGTCTCTGCTTTTGCACCAGCTTTTTATTACTGTACTAGTATCCATGTGCAAGTCCCAGAGCTGCCAGATTGAAGGGTCTCACTACCCTCCCTTTGTTTTTCTTTCTTTGCCATCCCTCTGGGAGAAAAAGCACTTGTGACGGATCCAGACCTCCATCTCCCATTTGTTAGACCATACCTCAAAGCAGAAGACAGGCCCAGACATGTCCAAATCAAAGTCTACCTCTCCAGGCTGATTTTTCAACTTTATAACAGTCATAAGCCAAAACGAAAACAGCATCACAGGAAAACAGTGTCAGGCTTACTGTGAAGCACCTTTCTGGGCACTAAAGGAAGGAGCTAACAGGAAAGGTTAATTCCACCTCTTCCAGCCAGACTGTGACTTCTCCCCATCCTGTGGATGAAACCCCCTTGCCCTTCCTTCAGTACATGTTCAGCTAGCCATGGTTCAACTCCATTATGCTGGTTACTTATGTGGCAATGAACCATAGCATTTTGCAATAAGGTAACTTCCATCTCAACTTTCGGGCTACTTTTAACTTTCTTTCCCTCCCAGATAGGATAGGACAGTTGGGACTATCTTCTGAGGACCAGAAAGGCAACTCACAGAAGATCCAACTATCATCCCTGATCATCAGAGATGGACATAATAGGAACGGGAGCTGCTACACCAGTATTCTTAGGAAGAGTCAGTGTGAGAGTTTAGAGCATTCTCTGTGGCCCAGTGCCCATGGCTGAAGAAGCAAACTTACTTTGCAATGTTTTATTAAGGTTTGGTGGCTCCATCTTACAAATATCTAATTAATGGTACTCTTGTCATTGAGCATAATGGTCTGTGGGAATGACCTTGGGCGAGAGGAGGAAGAGCCGCAGACTGAACAACCAGCATGTAAAAGATATCTCAGCCCACAGAAGGAGAGGTGGCGTAGGAAGCGTTTCAAAAGGGACCCTCCCTAGTTTACCGGAGAATAAAAGGAGAGGAGAAATTCTTTCAGTCTTGCAAGATTCTGTTAATGCAGCCTTACAATAGAATTACTTCTCATGGTTGTGCTTCTTGTCTGAACTACCTTGAAGAGCTAACCTTGAAACTGCTGACATCATTACTCCTCTGCATAGGCTGCTGAAGCAGGAAGGGAGTAACTCCAACCCATCTGTTAATTGTGGAGTAGGAAATGTGTCCACCTTGTTTTGTGGACAGCAAACTGTCTTCCTGGAGTGAACCTCCTAAGAAACTGATCTTGAGCATGGCTCATGCCTTGCTCTCCTTTGGAAACAGGGGGTCTTCTGAGTCATTTAGGGTTTCTGAAGCTGGAGATCTTGAAGTTTCAGTCTTCATCTTGTTCCTTTGGCTCACTTCTCTGCTCATGAATAGGCAGGTGATGGGGATGAATAGGACTTGTTGGATCTGCTTCTGGAAGTGGAAGCAGCTGACTTGCTACAAAGCAGGAAGGGGGTCTCCTCCTGCCATTGTTTAAGGTTGCCTATCATTCTACTTTGGAAAAAGCACCCCTAGGAGCTAAGGAGGCTGGACCCCTAGACCTTGCTCAGGTAACCCGGATCCAATCACCCCTTTTCACTAGCCCATAAGCTGCCATCTTGGGCAACAGTAGTCTAATTTGTGCCTCCCTTGCTCTTCTTTCAGGGCTGTCCCCCGCATCCCACGCAACATGAATCATCCAACTGTTCCATTGCCATCCTTTTGGTGGAGTAGAGGGAGATCCAGTCAGGTTACTCCCATGAGACAGGGAGGAAGTCTTAAGCCTTCAGGGAGAAGGAACGATGTTATCCACCTCCCATCAGCTCCATCACTTTGCAGACTTTCTTCTGTCCTTCAAAATCCACTTGCTCGGTGGAGACTTTGCACAGCTCTCTTGACCACAGACCCCACAAGCCTTCCCCACCCTAGCACTCTCCAGGTACTGGGACAGCCAAGGCGTTCCTGGCTGGAATTCTGGGAGATGTATTCTTATGAAACTTTAACCCAGCCTGCCTGAGCACTCAGAGTCTTGCTTGAGTTGAGCAGAACATCTGGCCATTGCCTTCTTCATTGTTTTGCATTCCCACCACCTGGGTATTTGCTTGTGGCTTCCCCTCCAATTACAAAGCAGCCTCTGGACAAGATCAGCCAGGTGTTACCACCTGCTGGGGCACAGAATTGGGGGAAGACCAAAAGCAAAACATTTGCCCCAAATTTGGCAGACACAAAGGTAAATTCTTCAGGTTCAGCTCTATTCTTGCTGACATCATGCACACCTCCAGAGTTTTCTTGGCAATGTTACAAAAGCACTTTCCCCTCACCTTTTGGGTGGATCGTTTTTGCTTTACTCCCCAGTCACTCCATCGGATATCCTGTCAGTCTCCAGTTCCTGGACTCCCTGGGTCTCCCTGGGATGTAAGAAAATGAACCCCACCTGCTTCTTCACTTTCCAGAAATAGGTTTATGGCATCTATTCACCCAACCTAACACTTCGCCTAAAAATAACTTATCTACTTACTTTTGGCAGCAAAGCAAACTATTGCACAATGCTGGAAATGTCTTGAAAACGTAGCAATTTGTGGATTAAAAGAACTTTCTTATTTGCTTTAGTAGAAAAAAAAATACCGATACTTAGAATAATGAACTTTCAGAGGCACGAATCACACTTTTATCATATTTTGGCAGATTACATCCATTATGTTCATAGCACTAAGTGCTATTCTGTTAAGCCTTATGATATATGGAAATTAAGAGTAAAATTTGGGTTCCACTGTTAACGAAGCCTTTTACTTTTCATTTATATATTTTTTTGTATTGCTCTTCATAACATGGTATACCGTCTTAGTTCTTTCCTTGTGTAAACTACTGTTTTTATCTATCTATCTATCTATCTATCTATCTATCTATCTATCTATCTATCTATCTATCTATCTATCTATCTTCCCCTTTCATTTCTTTTCCCTTCTGAGTGTGGATTTTAACCCTTTGCTCACAGCACACCAACAAACCTGCAGGATTCTCCAGCTGACTCCTGCATTCTTGCCCACAAGTGGGGCACGTTCTTACAACCAGGTGGACGACAGGCAGACGGTGAGGCCCCTGGCAGACTCGGATGAAGTCACGCGGCAACAGACCTTTACTTGTGACCTCGCGCGCCTCTTTCCTTGTGAATTCGACAGAACAGGCTCAGACGGTGCAAAGATCCCACACCCTCGTGTGGTGAGCAACAGCCTCATTTCAAAGAGAAATGAAGAAACCGTCTGAATCTTTACAAACAAATACCATTTTAATTGGTTGCAAAAATTAGAAAACCGGGACGATCGAACAAAAATCTCTTCTCCTGCTATCTGTCTTAGAAAATACATTTCAAGATGGATCCTATGTTGAACAGCCAAGGAGAAAGACTGCCCAGGGGCAGTGCGCACTTCTAAAAAAACACAGGTTCTGCAATTGGGATTGAGTACAAAACATGAGAAAAGAGTTGCTGGGGAAATAGCAGCAGAAAAGAGCATTATTGCAACACATTTCCATCACCTATGTGAATGCATGACATAGAACAGAACAGAAATCAACATGCATCATGAAATTATGATAGTTCCAATTTCATAGGAAAACATTCTGACATATCGGTTCTATGGGTGAAAGTGCAAATTCCATGCTCAGAAGCATTCCACGCTGCTTGCTTCAGTGCAGGACAGACTAGTGAGAGAATTTAGATATCCAAATCAGATTTGCAATATTGAACAGTGCATAATTTTACTTTTAATAAGCAAACTTCTTAGCTGATTCTTTTACTGGACTCGGCTGCATTCAGCCACTTAGAAGAAAAACCCCAAACAAGGCCGGCACTTAAACTATGAAATGTGTTGCCATTCCCAAAGTGACACCCGCTTCTCTGTATTGGAAACAAGTTCCCATCATCCCCAGCCAACAGCATTTATTCCTGGTGAATGCTTGGGAGGCCACCAAACTGGAAAAAGTTGATTTTTTTTTTCCTGTGCCTTACCAGGAAAGCAAATTGAGATTCCAGAGTGAATTATTTCCATTTTCATTATCAACCCATAATCAGAAAACAAAAAACCCTTACAAAACAAATATTAACATTTTAACGAAGCACTTGCCAATTACCTTGATCACACAAAAGCACCCAATAAACCTGAATGTGACTCTAGAAAATTGTTAGACCTAAGAATACTTGTGATCAGCGGTGACACCAATTTCAAATGCTGAATTGTTTAAGGAAAGGGAACTGAAAAAGGGTATGTGTGTGCCTAGAACGAATAAAAGTCGTGCATGTTTAGTCTGCTGCACTGAAACAAACATTTTTAATACTCCTATTACCACCACCCATCATTTTTGCAGGACTATTAGCAACCTGCACTTATTAGAAGCGATGATCCAGAATATTAATTCTGCAAGAAACACGTTCTTCCGCCTACCAATGGCCCCAGACAACACTCTGGGATTTTTCACTCCAGATGTTTGCAGTCTAGACCACGTGTCCCTCCTTGGTTTCAAGTGTCACTCTCAGCTAGACGTGGGTGTTTGCTGCACTGTTTACTAAACCATTCACTGGCTATAAGCTGTGGATGTTAATGCAAAGAAAAAGTTCTGAAGGACTTGCTCTCCGCGCTGGGATATCTTTGCACAATTCCTACTAAAACATTCCATGACAAAATTTAACTTCTCATTTGTGCATAAGCCAAAACTGTGCTAGGAACTCTCTGAGGCGCCTATTTTTTGTGGTGCAAATTTGTGAAGGGATCTCTGACAAAGCCTTGACCACAGTCTAATTTCAGAGGAAGGGATCTTCCTCTATGTCTTCTCTCCCAAAAGAAGGCACTCAACTGGTTCTAGCTAAGGTTTGAGATTTCCCACTAAAGGGTGAGGAAGTAAGGCAGTCAGGACCACCACAGAGCAATGGGGATGCCAGAAATGGTTAGAAAACACATAAAATGGCATTCAAAAGTCCCTTTTCTTCCTGGGCTCCACCTATTTCCTCAAACTATTAGAAAACAACATTGAGTGGGCCACGAAAACAAAATGATGGTCTTTCCCCGAACTAAAGATCCTCTAGATATAACTGACTGCTCCAAGGATCCTTAGCTACTGTGGCTTTGGGACTGGTAGTCAAACACATCTCAAGGGCACCAGGAGAGAGAACTGGCTTTAACTGCACAGCCTACCCCCAAAGAACCCAAGAAGAGGAGTTTCGCAACAGAACACTATCCAACACAGCCTCCAGTTCAGAAGCGGCTTTTCCTAAGAGTCTTTGGGAGAGAAGCTGGATGGTTCAGCTTGAGACAGCTGGATGTCCTTACAGAGTTCATCGCTATGACCATCCCTGAGAAAGCTAGAAGAGGAGGCCAGGAGAACACTGCCCAGTCCTGCTCCAGAATGGTTCTTCTTGTGAGCCGCCCAACGTCCTCACAAACTGGGGTGGAATACACAAATAAATAAATAGAACAGTGCGGTCTCCCCTTTCGTACAAAAGAAGAAACAACGGGCTCCCCTTTCTCCTTTAGATGTATTTTGTGTGCAAAAAAGCCCCTCCCAAGGGCACAAAAATGAGACCCCAAACAAGCCAGGAGTGGCCTAGATCCCTTTAGAATATGAAGTCTTCATCCGCCATCGCTATGGCCCACGCAAACTTGTCTCTCTGAGTTTTGTTGTAAATCTTCTCAATGGGCACATCAAACCGTTTGCACCTAGGTTCAAGGAAAGCATGCGAGAAAATCAGCACATCAGCATCGAAGCAGGACGGGGTGGGGGACGAACAAATAACAGCGGGGACAACAGCACAAACAGGCCCCTCGGTTTTACGCAGGACTGCAGTTCCCTGCCCCTCGCCCTCCCCTCAAGCCCCCTTCCCCTACCAGGCCACGGTGATGCGGGGGTCCAGGTAATTCAGCTTGGAGGTGCCCAGTGCAATCTGCTTGTTTTCTTCCTTGTCTGTGGCTTGCAATTTCAGCTTTGACAGCTGTTCTTCAATCTTCTGCACCAGCTTCTTCTTCTTTTCTACAGCGCTGTTTCAAAACAGAGACATAGCAGTGTTTCTCAACCTTGGCCACTTTAAGAACAGTGGACTTCAACTCCCAGAATTCCCCAGCCAGCCATGAATCTAGGTGCAACCTAGGTGCAACCTTGAATCTAGGTGCAAAGCAGTGTTTCTCAACCTTGGCCACTTTAAGAGTGGACTTCAACTCCCAGAATTCCCCAGCCAGCCATGCTGGCTGGGGAATTCTGGGAGTTGAAGTCCACTCCTCTTAAAGTGGCCAAGGTTGAGAAACACTGACCTACAGATTGGAAAGCTGCCCCTTTACAGGTCAAGCAGCAGATCCCCAACAAGGAAAACTGCTGGCTGTTGGGGTTTGCCAACAGTTTCTTAGAAAAAACACCTTTCCTTATGAGTATTTCTATAATCCTCATTTTTCATTAAAAGCCTTCCCGATCAGTGAACCTATGTTTAGAGATTAATACTATATCTTTCAATGTTAAAGATGTTCATGTTATGTTCAATTACATCCCAAATCTGTTTTAGAGTTAACTATAGGTTTATCAGGCACGGTGTTTTGGCAAGAAAATTATTCTGAGAAACCAAAAAAGTAGTTATTCCCAATATCACGGAGTAGGTACAGGAAATGCTATTGGCTTTTGAAAAGGGAGTTAATCTATTGATCAAAAAATGACGCAGTATGTTTGGCACAAATTTCATGATATTGTACAGCAACAGAGTATTATCATTTATTCTTTTAAAATGAGAAACTCTGGTGTTCCGCTTAATACTTGAAATATATGGGATATGCTTTGATAGGTTAAAACTTATTTTTTTTCTTTTTCTGTGTTTAGTTTCTTATCATTTATTGTCCTTTTTGTATCTTGTATGTTTTCTTTTGTGTATCTTTTTGTAAAACTTATCAAATAAAATAAATAAAAGCTCTTAGAAACACCCATTTTTCACTGTAATTTCTAAGATCTTAGTTAAGGAAAAAGGGCCATCAGGAGGTCACCTCAAATCTGATAAAATGACAGGTAATGAAAAATGGAATTTGTTCCCAGCCCCATCCCATCTGTAGAACTGTGTCTGACGAAAGAATTTGTTTGCTTGCTTGCAAAATTTACAGAATTTGCTCCCATAAAAGTGCTCTCTGTTGACGCACACCAGATTAGATGGAGAAATTCATTAAGGAGAACACCGACTCCTTAAAACAACCCTAAATATCAGCTTATGTGTAATATCAATCTGCAGGGTGGGTTGATAGTGGGGGGGGGGTTACCACCTTCCTACTCTGCTCGTACGCTCCTCAATGGACACGACTGTCCTCTGTGGGAACCAGGATGCTGGATTAAATGCCCCCCTCCAATTTGATGCAGAAGGAATAACCTTATATTTTAATGCGTTTACATGCATGCATGTAAGTAAGAATAGTGAGGAATGGCCATCCCCAAGTTAAAATACCCCAGAACTAAACAACCAAGAGCACACACGCTTTTGATTTTGCCTCCTTCTTGCACTTGTGTTCCACCTTTGCCTTTTTCAGCTCCGCCTTTGCATCGGCCAGCTGGTCCTTTTTGGCGTCCATCTGGAAATATAAGACGAGTAAGTCAAAACTGAGTCATCTACTCCTGTGCAAGCAAAGAGGGGTCTCCGAAGACAAAGGCTTCTTCTGCAACGGGAAAGAGTGCAGAGAAGATCAACAAAGACAGTGAGAGGCTTGGACACCGAAAGGAACAGGTATCTTTAGCCAAAAGAAGCAAAAGCTAAGGAGAGACATGAGAACAGTTTTCTAATACTTGAAGGGCTGCTCCAGGGAAGAGGGTGTGGATTTATTCTCCCTAGGGCCCAAGGGCAGGACAAGAACCAGTGGGTGGAAGCTTCACAGAGAGGGTTTCAAACTCAAAATAAGGAGGAATTTCCTGACCTCACGAGCTAGTAAGCAGTGGACTGGCCTCTCTCCTGGAGCTGTGAGGTCTCCAGTACTGGTACTTTTCAAGCAAAGGCTGGAGGGCCACTTATCTGGCATGGTCTGAAGATTCCTGGCCAGGCAGGCTGTTGGACTACAAGATCTCCAAGGTTGCTTCCAACCTTTGGATTCAAGGACATTCTGTGCAGGAAATCAAGGTACCCCTTCCCTCTCCCTTTCTGGTCTCTATAGCAGTGTTTCTCAACCTTGGCAACTTGAAGATGTGTGGACTTCAACTCTTCAACATGCTGGCTGGGGAATTCTGGGAGTTGAAGTCCACACATCTTCAAGCGCCAAGGTTGAGAAACACTGCTCTACAGCTTCTCCTCATTCCTGCTATCTGACACCTGACCAGCTCCAACACCCCCTGCTACAAAGCCATGATACCCACACAGTGGGTTGCCAGCAATTATGGATGTAGAAAAGAGACCTGCGCGGAATCCCACCTTTCCTTTCTTACACCTGCTACAATTGGCCAGCTAGAAGTCTCCAGGAGAGAGGCCAGTCCACTACTTAATAGCTCGTGCATGTGTGTGTCCTCCTCCCCTTTTGCTGGCTCACCTTCGCCTGGAGGTTTTGCATGGACTTCTCATAAGTCTTTGGAGTTGCCCGCTGATGGTTGCACAAAATGGCAACTGCTCGGTTGGCTCGATTGTAGGAGAGGAGCTTGGCAGCCAGCGTGTCATCCTCTGTGGGTGGAATGTGTGGAAAATCAGTTTAATAACTCAGACTGACAGTATCCTTCAAAAAAGAAAGTTTGATGAAATGCCTTTCCCAATTTTTCTCCTCCCAGCAGTATGGCTCATCTGAGGGAGAGCAAGCACCAGTGAACTGACTAGGGTGCAGCTGAGATTTCTACATTTCTACAATGGCCCTGGGATTTTCTGATGTTAACTTCAAATTCTCACAATTGCCCCATGAAATAGGCTGGGCTGAGAACCCCCCATGGGAATTCCATGGCTGAAGTGGGATTGGAAACTGGGTCTCCCCACTCCCAGTTCAGCACCTTCACCACTAGACCACCTTGGCTCTTGGGCTGAGAGGGAGACAGGCCCAAAGTCCCTGAGGAAGCTTCTGTGGCTGAAAGAGAACTAGAACTCGTAGTCTAGCACCTTCACCACGACCCCACACTGGCTCTTTGGCTGAGAGAGAGGAACCCTGTAGAGTAATCTGGGATCTTTCCCAGCTTTATAAACTGAGATCCTGGAACTGGAAATGCCGTGGACTGAACCTTCTCCATGCAAAACATAGGCCCAGCGCCCTGGCACTGGGTCAGGACACCTCCATGTCCTTTATGACATATCCTACTCTTCTTGTATTCCATCAAGGTGACTCAAGCTCAGGAGAAAATCTAAAAATGTTCTCAATCAAAAGTCAATCAAAGCAGGTTCCACGATTCCCAAAGATGACCTTCATGTTCCCAGAAGAACATAAAGAGCTTAACTGAAATGATGGCACTGGGGAAAATGGAAGGAGGCAGACATAGGGCAGAGCATCAGAGCACCAAAACTGAGCTAAGAGGTGCCACATTTCAACACAGACTAGAAACTGTGCCTACCACTCGGAACGAGAATCAATCCAGCCACTCCAACCCCAAAATACATGCATTCAAAAGTTCTCCAGAGGTGCTGCAAAATTCTGCTGGAATTAATAAAGCCCCCAAAGCAGAATAGCTTAGTAGGTGGTGCCTCGATTTGGTTTACCACTGGTCAATGCTTCAAGCTGTTCCTGTAGCGTGATGGATGCATTGTAAGTTCGGAAGACCTTCGCTGTCAATCCGTCCATCAGATCCTGGAGATGTCTGTTCAGCGTTGTCGTCTGGAAAGCCAAGTGGGGAGGGAAGTTAGAGAAGAGGAGCAGGAAAAATAATGCCCCAGGTAAGAGCTCCGAGTTGACCCTCCATTTCAGGGGGGCACAGGCAGGAACTTTAATTCAGGAGTACCTCTACCTTTCCTCCAACTCAAAACTAATTCCGGTCTCCCTAAAAGGCAGTTGTAGGTTTTGCACTAATCCTCTTCCCATCATCTTCAGTCCCGGAGGAAACAAGCTAAGAGCCTTGTGATGATAATGAAAGCTATTCTGCCATGTGGACTAGGAGATCATGAAACTCGGATTGTGATGCAAACGGAAGAGACGGAAAACTATCCTAAGTGATTATATCGAGCCCTCCTTCTCTTCCACGGCATAACTCTGATCTACATGTGGACTAGATCCGCACTTGCTTAGGCAAACTGAGCCATCAAGTACTTTCACATCATGTCCTGGATACAGTGGTGGACCTTCATCCTCACCTTTCCCTCTGCCTCAAACCTACTTAAACAGAGAGAAGAATACAATTGTACCATTAGTAGAAAAAAAAATGGAAGGCAGGGAGAAGCACAACATTCAGGAAGTTCAGCACACACTTACAGAGAGCCTATCAAACAGGTTGTCTCCAGGTTCTTTATTCTCCATGAATAACTGCAAGTTCTTGAACACCTATAACAAAGACAGATCTCACAATGAAGTCCTCAAAGAATTTACAGTATCTAAAACACCACTGCGGAAGCAGCATCAGACCCGCAAAGGTCTGAAAGGAAGACTCGGGCTAAGCGAGGAGGATCCGGGGTCATCGGCTGTTGCAGGCCACCTGGCTGAAAATCCAACCAAGTGAAGATGCTGCACAGCGTGAGAGCAACAGCGGGAAATGAGAGAAGAGCAAATCAGGTCCATCTTGCAGGGACCAGAAGGTGGAAGCCTCAGAAGAAATAGGCCTGTATCTCCTGGGAAGAGACCTTCAACTCTGTATTGTTTGTTTTTAAAACGTACATACTGCTTCACAAGTTATGTGCAAATGTATACATAAAATGGCAATAAATATAACGCAAAATAAATATAATGCAATAATACAGTGTAACACAGTAGTAAAGGAGATGGCATCACATGTCCTCAGACAACTTCCCTCCCTAGTCTGTTCTAGACTCCGAAGGCCTTCCAGGACAAGCAAACGTTGGCAATTTTCTGAACAATCATCCGTGCCAGGCCTGGTACACAACAAATCCCAAATTCATGTGTTGCACCTCCATTTAAAAGTATGAGAACTCGGGTGATGGGAAAGGTTGTTCTGTGTGAGACCCTGGATGGCTGCACAGCAAGAACCCCACCTCTCATCCCCCAATTCCTGTAATCGAGATTGTGACAAGCAGCAGAGCCGACCTCAGGACCGCAATCTACCTAATTCTGCCCTCTCCTTTCCCAATCCTTACCTGGGGAGCCAAATGGGAAAAGATTTTGGCAGCCCTGCCCTTCTCCAGCACAGGTGGTGTAACACTTCTACTAGGGATCCTACAAACCGACGTTCACTTTCCAAGATCCCAAGCAGAAGGCAACGTTGTACCCTCTTTGAAATTCATAATTTTCATTTCTAAGTCCATCCACTTACCGACGACTCTGCAAATGCGTTGCAAATATCTCCGTTTTCAAAGAACAACCCAGAAGGTCCCTTTATCTGCAGGAACACTGCAGCTGAAACTAGGAAGGACGTTCTGCCCAGACCAATTAGAAAATTGCCTCTCCTGCCAGGCTAGCTCGCCAAGAAACTGGCCCCGCTTCCAGGGGCCAAAGCGAACGTCAGAAACCTCTTCAAGGCAGATGGAAGCTGCTTTGGGTCGCTCACTTCAAGGGAACTGCTCTGAGCTCCAAAAACAGAAATACAGAACCAAGGGAAGTGTTCAGGTTCCGTTTTTTGGGAGAGGGGAAAGAAAACAGTGGGACACAGCTACAACACTGCCAGGATCCCAAGAAGCTAAGAATGAAGGGTTGCTTGCATTAGAGAAATAAAATGTTGGCATTCTGCACAGTGAACTTTCTTAGCGGTTTTTCCAGTTACGTTAGGCCAAGAAGGGAGAGAACTGTTCTCCTGCTGGAGATTTTCCTGGAGATTTGTCCAATGGGGTGCTTCTAGATGTTTCAGGACTACAATTCCCAGTACTTCCAGATCCCAGACTGGGAAAAAGCCAGTCTAAAATCTCAGCGTTGTCCTTTGGAAGTAGCCCAGCCGAATCGGGCCCCCGCCTGGCTCACCTGCTTCTCCACGGGCACTTTGTTGTAGTAGCGGATGCAGTCCTTGCCCAGGAAGTCAAACTCCACCACGTTCTCCTTGCCGTCCTGCCGTGGATGCAGAGCAGTGTGCTCCACTCGCAGAGAGCAACAGCCCACCGTGTCGGCCGTCTCGCCTTCCTCCTTTTCGTTCCCCGCCCTCAGGGCCAGCTGGAACAGGACACAGAAGGGTGAGCAGCCAGGGGGTCATTCTGCCCTCCCGAGAAGAGGAGCGCTCCAGAGCCCAGCTTTTCACAAGATGGGTAGGAAACAGGGAGGTTCCTGAGCAGCTCCTGGCCCTTGTTCTCAGACCTGCGCAGGTCTTATGTTTTGCACGGCTGTTGGGCCGTGCTGGCTAGGAATTATGGGAGCTGTAGGGCAAATATCTCAGGAGGGCACCTGACTGGGGAAAGCGGATCTTTGGGAAGCAGTAAAGTGTGGGTCTGCAGACCAGGGGACAGGCTCCCATCTTTGCACGGCTCTCAGGATTCATCTCGTTCGCCTGTCCTCCACGGAGATTAACCCAAAGGGTAGCAAACAGGAGACTCATAATACCAACAGAAGAGAATCTGTGTAGCTCAGGGTTGAACTGTGGAGTCCTTGGGGTTCTCTGAGCTTGGTTGTTTGCTTGCAAACGTTTCGTTACCCAGCTAGGTGACATCTCCAGTGCTAAAACAGAGTCCACTCCTTTCTAGCACTGAAGATGTTACCTAGCCAAGTAACAAAACATTTGCAAGAAAACAACCAAGCTCAGAGAACCCCAAGGACTCCACAGGATCATAATAATAGCATTAAATACTTAAATACGGATGGGAACTCTATCACCCTCCAGAATTTCCTAACTGCAGCCCCCAGGATGTTGGGGCGGCTGTCAATGGGGGTTCTGCAGCTTCTGGAGAAGCAGGTCCTAAAAGATGACCTTTGCTCCAATAGACCTGCAGAGCATCAGCTCTGTGGAGGAGGATCTTCTCTGGTAGCCATTCAGACGGGTGGGAGAGTGAAAAGCTTCTTTCAGGGGCAGCCCCACAACTCTGAAACTCAGGGGAGGTGGGGCATTTCATAGCTGATCCCTTTTCTGATACGTTACCTCTTCACTCAAGCAACATTGATGAGCACCGTAGACCCAGGTCAGAAAGAACTTAAAGCAAAATGTTGGCTGTCTTCCAAGGACATCTGACCTCTCCTTGCTCAGTCCCCACAAAATCACCCCGTCCAACCCTACCTCACCAAGGCATCCCAAATCCCCTAAACATTGACCATCAAGCAGTCAGGAGAACAGGCCAACTCAAGTCAACCTGTTGGTGATCCTTGGGAAGGGGGGCAGGGAAGGGCGCAAACCATTTTCACAGCGATAAACTCTGTGCTGAAAAGCAAAACTTACCTTATCGATGAAATAGAGCGCTACCGATATTTGCCGCTTCTTCATTTCCTTGGACTTCCAGTCTGTCCGGTACTGACAACGGATCTGGTGAACCACCTTTTTCAATCGGCGAGCAACTTCGTACTTTTGCCAGTCTTTCTCTCCCTGGAAGAAAAGGGGACTGTGACCTCTGTTGTAAGACTAGCGGTTTTCTAGAGGCATTTGCCAGGGCAGAGGGGTCAGAAAAGTCAAGATGGCACCCTTACCTGCATGACCAAAGCCCTACCCCTTTTTTACATGTATTGACCCATATAAGAAAGGGACAGTGCTTTGAACACACAGGTGTGGGCTCCATTTTGGCTTTTCTGACCCACTCATGCCTCACAGACATCCCAGCAGTTGCCCCTGACCAAACGAAGGATGCTAAGATCTATCTGCAACCCCTCACCCCTATTAACTGTGGCAAGTACTAGCCATTGTAGGTCTTTCTCCCAAGCAGGCAACCATCTCTCTAAAAAACAGGGGAGAGAGAAAAGAATGGAGCTCGCACACCAAAGAAGAAAAAAAACAGTATTTTCAGGTTAGGCATGAAAACCAGTTAATGAACCCAAAGTCTCCTCCACCCGATGCAGATATTAAACAAAACATTACAACGTGAGGATGGTAAATGATGTCAACCAGAATTGTAAGCATCGTTCTGAAAAATTCTGAAAAAGGAGTAGCTTTTTCAGCCCAGTGGAAATAGTCTAGACCAGTGTTTCTCAACCTTAGCAACTTTAAGATGTGTGGAATTCCCCATGGCTGGCTGGGGAATTCTGGGAGTTGAAGTCCACACATCTTAAAGTTGCTAAGGTTGAGAAACACTGGTTTAGAGCTAGGGAAAACAATACCCGCAAGAGGGCAATCCCTTGGGGCCGGAGCAGTTCAGTATGCCCATGTCTGCCGCCATTACCCTTCCCATGTTGCAAGGAAAACTCCTGATCTGAGAATCAGTGGATACCTCTGACATCTCTTAAGTAGGTGTGTTCATCTCAGACAGTCTAATAAACCAGAGACAGCTTGGGGTCAATAAGATACTCCAATGGAGGATTCCGACAATCTGGAGTAGGCTCCGAGGGGTATGAAGATGATCAGCTGAGGACTAAGAGCTAAGGGGTCTTCCACACAACCTGCTAAATGCAGTTTGGGGATACTCTGGAAGACCACCGGACACATGTCAAAAAAGGCCACCCAGTGATTAGGCGCTATGGGACCTAGTCTACAAGAGGGGCGCAGGGTATACTGAGTCAAGAACCCCTCCTGTTTCCTCTTCATTCCCTGCGGTGAAGGAAAAGAAGGAAGGCAAGTAGAATAGAGATCGGAAGTACAAGAAGCACATCTTTATGCTGGTTTTAGTTCTGCTGGGAGGAACTGTCCCATGTCCTCCAAGAAAAACTTGAGGCACTGGACAATTGTAGCTTGAAGAAAGACAGCTGAACACCTCAGGAACCCAAAGGATGTCATCTAAGAACATCAATGCTTGCTCTCTCCAGCTCCAGTCTGAGGATGTGGAATAACATGTTCTCAAGAAGAGCATCTCATCAGCAGAGTCAATAACCCAGAAAATGGTGGGATTCCCCTCTTCAGGTTTCAAGCAGAGAAGCCAGACAGCCATCTGGGGGGGTTTCACGTTGCAGGTCTCCTGCACTGAACAGCGAATTAACCGTGTGGCTACAGGAGCCTCTTCTAATTCTAGGATTTGGAGACATTTACCTCCAACTGGCTCACGAACGCTTTCGTCGCAATAAAGCATCACTTGTTGCTTGGCTGCGACCTTCTAACAGAGCTATAAGAAATGCATTATTCAACCTGCAACCGGTATTGAGAAAGCAACCCCAAAGGGAACAATGGGCCTCACCTTTAACTTGGAACTGGGGTTCAACATGATATATTTGATGGAGCCCTGGATGTTCTCTGTCCACGATGCCAGCCAGGTGACTGTATTGTCGCACCTGATTTCTTTCCACTTGTGGCCTGGCGGGGGCTGGGGGACCTTTGAATCTCTGGGAGGGAGAAGAAAGAAGGGGGAAAAAGGGAAAAAGTTTAAAAAGCAAGCAGGAGAGCAAGAGGATCTTTCAGGCATGGTGGAGACCCCACTTATCTAAGTTCTATTTAAAGGAAGAGAGAAAGGGGCCCTTAAGTTCTTCCTCCCCTTCCATAAAACTCTCCACCCTATGTTAGTAGTTGTAAATGGTGGTTCTTTTCTATTTTGGCTTTGCAGACCTGCTGGGGCTTCTTTCATGCTGTGGCCTTCTATGAAAACTTCTGCTACGCAAATCATCAGAACGCAGCAAAAATGGCTGAGCTATTCCTGACTATTCTCTTCTGCCCCTTCCCTTTGTTCTTCCCATTAGCAAAACAAAAACAGACAGAATTTTTAAAAAAGGAGGAGGAGGGTGAGAACATTGGGTTCCTCACTGTCAAATTTCCCATTTCTCCTCTCCTCATCTATCTCTTATCCTTAGCATTTTGCGATCCAGTGCTGAGACACATCACACCCATAGCCCAGTGTTTCTCAACCTTGGCAACTTGAAGATGGGTGGACTTCAACTCCCAGGATTCCCCAGCCAGCCATGGGAGTTGAAGTCCACCCATCTTCAAGTTGCCAAGGTTGAGAAACACTGCCATAGACATGTCGTTACACATTTCAAGACCCACTTGCTACAATTTATGATGACATCTTCTGGCATTATCCTCTTCTTCAGCATTCCCATTTTGGGGTGATCCCCACGGCCCCGAAATAGACCTGGCGGTTCAGTCTTGAAGTTCCCAATCTTCTCCCGGTGCCCATCAATTATGCAGTAACCATATTCCTCTTGGATTTTTTCTGCCTCCTCTTTCAACTTCTATCAAAAAGATACACAAAAATAAATTATTTCTTCACAGGATAAAAAGGAAAAATACCCTGGTCTGGATAGAGATGAAAAGGAACTAGGATTGTACAAAATGACAGATAATGCTGTGAAATTTGAGTCATTTCAAGACACTTTTGGAGAATGGGGACAGAGACTTGTAGCTACAATGGCAGAAATAATATTTACTTATATGAATGTGTTATTTACAAAAGAAGAAAGGAAAGTTGTGAAAGAAAGTGCTTTGAAAGACCTACAGGATGAAGAGGTGAAACAAGGTTATGCAGATTTACTAGAAAATAAAGAAATTGTGGATTACGAGATAGAGATGGCAGTTAGTGGAAATACAAATGACAAGCCAGGATAATGACCTGGATAACAACTTCTTGATGGATTTACAAAAGAGGGTTGCTAAAGCCTTGAAAACCTGAGATGGGAAAAAGAAAGGAAGGAAAGAAGGAAGATCAAACCTACGACAGCATTTGAATGGACTAAGATTGTTAGAAGCAAAAGCGAGGAATTTAAAGTTGATTTGTTTGACCAGGATTAAAACAAGATAAAGTTTGATAAGTTCTGGAACCCCTTTACAGACTTTTTGCTGACAACCGGACTGAAAGGTTAACGATTTATGGATTTGCGAATGGGTGAGGGATGGGCTATGGAAAGAAGAGATAGATGCATGCAATGTTATTAGCGGGGAAGAAATACTAAGTTTGCCTGTACTTGTTGTGATGAAGATCGGAAATCATTTATTTAACTATTTCTCTTTTCTTTTTTCTTTAATCTCTTTTTTTTCTTTCCTTGCCCTTTCTATTCTTTTTCTTTTCATTTTCTCTGTCTCTCTCTCTCTTCTGAATTTGGTTTGCATTATCTTTTATTCTTTTTAAAACCGTCAATAAAAATTATTTTAAAGAAAGAAGAAAAGGAACTAAAGTGCAGGCTATTCTGATAGGCAAAAAGGTAGTCCAGGGGCCAAAACATTGCTGTGCTGGGCAAATTTGGAGGTAGGGGGTCATCTCTATTCGAGAAGGGCTTCACTGGGGGACTTTCTTTGATGCTTGTCAGACACCCCCGTGCTGGGAACATCTGCAGGGCTCGAGCCACCAAACCTAGGTGTCAGGCAGCCAATCAGAAACGAACTTCAGACAGAAGGTCCTCTGAGTTTCAGCAACCCTCTAGACCTGAGGTTCTACCAACGTCAATAGCGTCTGAACCTGTTTCTCCTCCTTGGGCAAAGCCTTCTGGGCGTCATGCTTCTCCACAAAATACTTATGGATCTCACTGAAATCACACTTCCTCAGGTCTTTGATTTTCTTCCTTTCCTCCGGAGTCATCTCCTACGTGTGAAAAGAAGGAGGCAGTCTAAGTGCCAAAGCTGCATTCGAGCTAGAAAATAAGGTATCACCAACAAGATGCCATCTAAACCAGTATTTCTCAACCTTGACAACTTTAAGAAGTCTGGACTTCAACCCCCAGAATGCCCCAGCCAGCGAAGCCACTTTAAGAAGTGTGGACAAAAGATACAGATCTATACAACACCAACAGGGATATCCCCAGAGATCTCGTCTTCCTATCCGTCAGTTGCAACCATCCAACGTTCTGCCTTCTTTATTATTATTATTTTTTTTTGCCATTTCTGTAAACGCAATTACAGAATTAGAAAGGCAAATCTCCCAAACAGCTGGCAGTGGCGGATACCTCTATCCAGTCACAGAAAAAGTTGTCCCGGAAAATCTTCTTGCTTGCGTACTCGTGGTCCAGCATCTTGGCGAAAAACGTTGCCACTTCCTCAGCCGCCCGGCTGAGCTTCACAGACCTGCCTGCAACAGAGCAGGGGGGGCACCTGGTGATCGGGGCATGGGTCGGAGCCGAGGGGAAGGGCGCTTCCCTCCCCCTGCCTGCGAAGGCTCAGGGGAAGCCTCTCCTCCGCCTCGGGTGCAAATCCAGAGATGGCCACCCACCATTGTAGTAGAACTTGACGGAGCTTGGCAGAGGCTCGTAGGGCGGTGCGAAGTAGGGCCCTCGATGCTGCAGCTGATGCCATTTGACGCCATCGTCCCGTTTCTCCTCTTCCCACCTGGCGAGAGGAAGTTTAGAAAGAGTTAACTTCATCCGAGGAGGCCGAGAGGCGTCCTGGGTGTACGGTCTCATTCCGAAATGCCAGCCCTCCCCCAACTGCGCCCTTGGCATCTTCCAAGTGTGTTGGGACTGCAGCTCCCAGAATTCCCCGAGTAAACCCAAGGGATTCTGGGATCTGGGGCACCCATACCCCTGGGAGCCATCAGGTTGTGGAAGGCTGGTATGTGTGCCTTTGGCCCCCGGCTCATAAAACTTTTAGAGGACTTATGAGCCCCAGCAAACTCCGTGAAAGGGAGTAACAAATTCCCGGGAGAGCGCTCTCGTGAGGCTGCTGCAGCCGACGCAGCAAGGACCCTCCGGCCGTCTGAACAGATTCGCTGCAGCAGAAACCGTGGCTGGCTGGAATCCTCAGATATCTGAACAATTAGCTGTGACAGACAAACATGTGCCTGTAAACTGGGGAAGGAGGAATGCAAGAACGGCTCAGGTCAGTTCCATAAAAGTTTGGATGCCTGCAGCACAAGACCAAGTCTGCCTTGAGTCGAACTTGATTCCTGGAGACATCCACTGTCGTCTTCTGCAGACAAACCAACATTTTCTGGTGGTCTCCCATCCAAAGACTAAGCTACTTGGTTTTTCTTTTTTCTTTTGTTTTAAACCAGCCCAAATCAGCTGAAATGACAGGACAGCAAACATACCTCACTTTTTTTTCACCCGTTACTTTTTATTGCCATTGAGATTTTCATTTTTTGACCGATGTAATTTAGAGAGAGAGGGTGAAATATAAAGGCATTCATAACCGCTGTCAAAAAGCTGCTTCTTTATAATAGTTTCTTTTTCTTTTCTATTCTTTTCTGTTTTCTTTCTTACTATTCTTCCTTATTTACTATTTCTTCCTTATTTATTACTTCCTTATTTACTCCTCACTATTCCTCCTTATCTTCTTTGTTTCTTTTCTAATATTTGCATTGTTTTTATCTTGTTAAAATTTCTTCAGTAAGGATTTTATTTTATCTCTATTTTTTATGTCCACCACAGATATTCCAAATTGTTTTCTTATCTCACGCGGACCCGCCAACAGTCCAACTGATTGCCGCAGGAGAAAGTTGTAATAAATCATCAAGTAACATCAGTAACTTACGACAATAACTCTCCCTAATTTTGCTTCCGTTAATTTATCAGCTGCCATGGGGAAGTGTGTTTGCAAGAGCATCGAATGCACATCAAAAATCCTGCAAGAAAACTTTCCAATATATACATTACAAAACCCCAAAACGCGGCGCCCTCTTTTTCTGCTGTTGCGCAACTCCGAGCAGCACGGGCAGGGTCCCTGGACGGCCTCCCATCCAAGCCCTTGGCATCGCGCACCCTGAGAAGGGGGTCCAGAGCGCACCTTCCAAAGGGGCTTAAGCGTTTTAATTCACTGATCGCGAGAAACGCTGCCCACGAGCCCCCTGCCCACGCGTGCCACCCAGCCCTCACCGAGGCCGTCCCTTGATCACCCAGCCCAGCACCGCCAAAACGTCCAAGCCACGCGAGCGCTCACGCTCTCCCCAAAGCAGCCCTCGAGATCAAGCGCCTTCCACACGCACGCACGCACGCACGGGCACGCGCCCCCCCGGCCGACCGGGCATACCTAGGACTGGCGAGAAGCGCCTTGATGGACGCCGCGCACAGCCGGAGCGGCAGAGCCCGGCGGGGGCCGCGTGCCCGCCGTGCCAGGGCGTGCCCCTGCCTGAGCATCCCGGGACCCGGCGGCTGGAGCTGGAGGGTCACCTGGACCCAGGAATCCTGCAGCCCTGCAAAACCGAAGCGCGCTTGCTTCGTGCCCTCCCGTGCACAGGGCGGCGTGCAACAAGGGCGGCCCCCCACCCAGGACCCTCAGTTCCCGCTACCCACCGTTGCCCCAGCACGGAGGCACGTGGGAACCCTAGTCCCGGGGAGAATTTCCTTGCGGAGTCCCGACTAACCGAAACCCGAGCGATCCAAACGCCTGCAGGATTTGAGTCCCAACTGACTGCAGACTTTGGAGGAGGAGAGCTGTGTTTAGCCCGGGGGGCGGGGGGGCAAAAGCTCAGGGGTCTAGGGGCAACTCTTCCAACGCGGAAGTTGGATTGCAAGGCAGAAGCTCTTGCGAGCTGCAGCTCCCTTGATCAGATTGAGCAGCTACAGTGTTTCTCAACCTCGGCCCCTTTAAGATGGGTGGACTTCAACTCCCAGAATTCCTCCAGCCAGCTTGCTGGCTGGAGGAATTCTGGGAGTTGAAGTCCACCCATCTTAAAGGGGCCGAGGTTGAGAAACACCGGGCTGGACTGACCCAGGATTTAAGCTGGGATCAGCTGAAATCGATGCATCTGACGGAGCGAGTTGCAATTCCCCGAAGCATCTACCTTGGAATAAAATGTCTCTGTCGGAAAAGGTGCTTCCTTCTGATTTTTAATTCCAACGGAATAATTCCTCCACTAACTTTTGTTGCAGGGTGACCGCTGTTTCAATGAACAATGCAGGTTGTTCTATTGCTATTCTGCATGGGAGTGCATTCTGGGAGTCGTAGTCCAAGGCACCGATGCATTCTGGGAGTTGTAGTCCAAGGACCAGGCACCCAGAGCTGCAAAAACGAACCTTTGGATGACATCTAGTGGATAAACCCAAGAACTGCAGTATAACAGGGATAAACCAAGATAATTCTGAAACTTGCTGTAAACATCGTAGGGAAGTCTGCAATGTCTATACAGTAGCCACAAACCAACAACAATTCAGAAAGAGCCTGGTAACATCTTTTAAGACTAACCCATTCCCTTATTATAAAGCTTACAGCTTTATTTATTATAACTTATTGATCATTCATAAGCTCACGAAAGCTTATGCCTTTTCAATGTCTTTTCAAGTAAATGTAGAAACCTTTGCATATTCCATAAATAGAACCTGATCTACTCCAAATTAACCACCAGAGCTGCTGGGGGTGCTTTGACATTGAAAAATAACCGCAGTCCTATTCTTCTCAGCCCCAAATTCCTAACTATGCTTAAAAGGATATCATTTAATCTTCTCTCATTAGAAATATGGAGCTCAAACGTGATGGGGTTCCGTGTTCAACGTTAGGAGGGTTTCAGTGGGGAGAAATGAAAGAATTCAGACTCAGTAAGACTTCAAGATACTGATGCACCTTTCTGAAGGTTTGGAAGTAATGTTATCTCCTGAAGGCCAAATCAAAAGCTTGGGACCGTTCCCAGCAAGAATTCCATTAAATGATAGAATATTTTATACAAGTTGAATGTGAATCCTCAGTCCGAGTGCTGCGGAAGAGGCAAATACGTTTTTAACTTGCATCAATCAAAGCGCGCAGGACTTCGATCGGCTTGCCGTATTCCAGCGGGGTACCAATTTTTTAAAATAAAGTACTGATTTCCAAAGCAAGCAAATCAAAAGCCATTCGGTATGGGCTAGGCTTCCCCTCCAGCGCCATATCTACTTTTAGCACCGCACTTTAAGAAGAATTCAGGAAAATCCAAAGAAGGTGCAAAGAAGGGCAAAGGAAATTATCAAGAGGTTGCAAACTAAAATCTTTGAGTGGTTGAAGGAATCAAATATGCTTACTCCTGAGCAAAAACAACCAAGGGGGAGAAAAACACTACCCAGTGGAATGACACACAGAATTAGGTCCCTTCCAATTTCATGATTCATAATCAGTTAGCGGCTAACCCAATGTTTTCCCACAACCTCGGCCATTTTAAGATGTGTGGACTTCAACTCCCAGAATTCCCCAGCCAGCCTTGGCTGGCTGGGGAATTCTGGGAGTTGAAGTCCACACATCTTAAAATGGCCGAGGTTGTGGGAAAACACTGGGCTTGACATCCATCATGTTCCTCCGAGTACAACAGATGGGGCAACTATTTTTTCATTTGAAAGGGCAGAGATCGCTCCAGCAAATAGCAAGACAGAACTGGCTGCCCTATCAAACAAAACAGATTATAACGCTACCACCAAACTATTCTCATGAGGACGTTCAGCTACTTGAATGGGAAGACATTTATCAGTCAAGTCATCACAATAATTTCATGTCGGCATGAAATATTTAAGAAATATTTCTTAAAGCAACAAACCCCTATCTTGCAATCTGAGAGAATCCTCAGCTTGGTGGGGACAAAGCAAATGGGACATTCAAGCCCCTAACAAAAGTCATTTTCAGCCCTTAATAGTCCCAACAAGTAACTCTAGTATCAGCCCTGGCTGTAAGATTGGGGGGGGGGGGGCTCCAACAACACAGATTTAAAATCAGAAACTCCCTTTTGCCATCAACACTGAGATGCAGAGATGACTCGAACAAGAAACCTACCATCTCCACTTGTCCTCCTCGGCTTCTGACCTTTTCCCACAATTTCCTTCATCCTTCTTCTTTTTCTTCTTCAAATTCTTGTCCTCTTCCTCAGTTTTCCTCTTCCGGGAGCCCCTGAGAAATTCTACTTTTGGAACACCTCTTTTGCTCCTGCTTCTTTTGGCCTTTCTTTCTACTCCATCTTGTAGGGTTTCTCTGTCCCCCTTCCGCTTTCGTCTTTGGTCTTCGGAATCACCTTCCACCTTGATCTCAAATGGCACCCCAACTCCAGACTCATCTCCAACCGTCCCTTCCTCCTCCATCCGGTTTCCTAGCTGAGGCACTTCCTCACCAGCCCACTCTCTTTCCACCTCCCTCCCCCCTTCCACCTTCTGCTCAGTCTTGACCTCAAAGTTCTGGTCAGATCTTCTCCTGTCCACCACATCTTCTCCCTCTCCTGGCCCAGTCTTCTGCTCCAACCCTTTGTCATTATTCTTCTGTTCCTCTGTTCCTCTGAAATCCTCCTGCTCCAGAACCTCTGTAGTTCTGCGCTCTCTCTCCTTCTCCTGCGTTGGGTGATCTTCTGCCTCCACTTTTCCAGCACAAATTATCTCTTTCTTTCTTCTCCGCTCCTCCACTAGTCCATCACTTTGGGAGGAGTCTGCAGCTTTCCCCTGCTGTTCAGTCACCTGTCAAAGAAAACGTGAATGAGTTTACTATAAACTAGGTGGGGTGGTTATCCGGCACTATAAAAGCCTTTGACGGAAGTAGGAAAATTCACTGCCTACAGCTTTTAAAAAACTCAACACTCAAATTTCTAGTCCTTAAGGCAGCAAAAGTAAGCAATGGCTGCCTTCTAGGAGACCTGAAGGAAGCTAACCTACAAGAGATTCTTTTTCCAGCAACAGAAAATTATATTAAAAGAGGGGGAAATCCAATAAGGGAATTAAAATAAAATGAAGAAGTCCCTCACCACACCAAACACAAGTATGTCTAGTTTTTTAAGAAGATTACCATTCTTAACCATATTTGTCACTTGCCCAATCCAAGTGTAGAAGGATATGTAAAATACGTAGAAGTGAAATTCAATAAATAAAAACTGAACAATTTTTTTTTTTTTACAATGTGCTTAGCACTCTTACGATGGTACCAGCCATCAATTCATGTTGGAATCATTTTATTTGACGCTTGTACATATTCCAAGGCTGAGGGCGGCCTTGAACTGCATCTCCCAGTCCTGCTCTAACACTAGAACCATTTTAGCAACCTGGCTCTCCTTGACACACATCCACATGTCTCTTTACCGCAAAAATATTTGCCATGGGCAGAATCCAGGCTGAGCTCCTGTTGCTCAGCCTCCTGATTTGCACCATTTTTGCTTAAGGTTGCTAGGAGAGGATGCAGTTCCCAGGACAAATCAGGAACCTGACATACACAAGCCCAAATGATGTTTGCCCATTTCCTCCTCTGCTTCATCGGCAGCCGGGGGAGAGGGATTGTGAGCAAGGAAGGCATCTAGGGACAGAAGGCCTGAACTTCCAGCTGCCAAAGAAGAAAGCCCCCTGCATCTTCTTGTTTCTGCTTGCTGAGTTGGCCTGTGAAGCAAACTTCTCTTCCTCCCTAATGACAAGGTCACATTTCTCATAATTCCCATTCAGCATGGCTGTGCTGAGGATGATAGGAACTGTATTCAAATCCATATGAAAGGCACTTGGTTGGGGAAAGATGGGTTAGATGAATTCATGAAGGACCAAGGCCAACCATGGCTGCTGGTCGTGATGTTCAGAAATGGACCTTCCAGATTCAAAGGCACTGTATCTGTGAATATCCACTTCTGGTGGAAAGACAGCAGACAGGGAAGGACTACTATCCAAGTTTATACACTTGGAAGTCCACAGTAAGAACAAGGATTCTTGGCTAAATGAACTGATCTTGCTTGGCCTTTCCCCGTGGCAATCTTGAAGAAGCAACCAGGCAGGATTCCTGGGGAAAAATATGGGTTTCAGAGTCCTTCTGCTCCAGAATCTCTGTGGCTCTACTGCTATCCCTCCTCTCCTCCTGCGTAGGATGATCTTCTGCCTCCCTTGAAAAATAAGAATTTATTGTCTCTTTGACCTGACACTTTGTTCACCAGTCAGAGAATAACTCTTCTTTCAGCATAAAATCTGGAGGAATGGATGCAAATTTGATTTCATTCCAACACATCCCATTCTTTTTTCCAATGAAAACACAGAGACCTAGAATTGGAAGCGGCTCCTTATGCCATCAGGCCAGCTGCCTGCTCAGAGCAGGAATCTGAATCGAAGCCTCCCAGAGAGAGGGCCCTTGGAAAACATTCAGGGAAAGGGAGACCGCCCCTTCTGGGGGTCACCAGTTCCATGCCAGTACCAAACGGCCAATAATTGCAATTGGCTAAAATCTTCCAACTTGTCGGCCCTGCGAGGTAGTCCAGAGAAGAAGCACACCCAGGAATACTCGCTCTATCTTTATTGTAAGGTTACAGTAAGAGAATCTTGCAAGACTGAACATATTTCTTCCCCCCTCTCCTTTTACTGTCTGGAAAACTAGGGAGGGCACCTTCTGAGATGCTTCCCACGCCCCTTTTCCTCCTGTGGGCTGAGACACCTTTTGCCTGCCAGTTGTCCAGCCTGCGGCCCTCCCTCCTGTCTCCCAAGGTCTTTCCCACGGACCATTACACAACTAAGTGCAACTCCTGCACAAAATTCCACTCTGCTTACTGCCTTGTTCTCACGCCTCGCCGCGCATGCTCTCTCGTCTGTGTGAAGCCTGATCTTCTTGGCCAGAGGCTCTTGCCTGAAATGCAGATACAGGAGAAGGGGTCTTCAGACGGGTGCATGAAACTCAGCTGCATCTTCCCCAAAAGATTACCAATTCATGCCTAGGACAGCAGCTTTCCAGAAACCTAAAAGCTTGGAGGATCCCAGGCTGCCCAGGACAGCCCCTGCCTCCCTCAGCCTAGTGCCCTCCGTATGTGTTGGGGTACAATTCCCATCGCATCCAGCCGATCACCCGTGCCAGCAGGGGGGCTGCCAGCTGCCATCTGGCAAAGGTGGGGGCAAGAGAAGATAATCTGGACCACCGAATGTTCATGCCCAACCTCAAGATCGGTAATATACGGGTAGCTTTTTAAAACCAGAACATATCTCAGTAACTGCAGATGATTAAGCAAGTAGTTAATTGCAAATGTGCTATAAGCTTGGCCCGAACATCCCTCCTTCAGATTCTTTACCTCATTTTAAATCTGCGCAACCCCGAGGGGAAAAAAATTAACTCTGCTGCAGACTATGTGCTATGTGCTAGGAAAGTAAAGCAGATCGACGTCCCTCAAATGGAGCAGGACAAGAAAGGTCTTTGTCTGTCTGTCTGTCTCCCTGTCTCCCCGGGGATCCTTCCTAGCTAGTTTTTCTATTTCTAAACAGAGACTTTCCTTGTGTTTCTGGAGTTTGCATGACCAGGGATTTTTGGCATAAAATGCATCTGTAGTCCTAATGTGTTTCCCTAGCACTATTCTGAAGATCACGCATAACACAACCATGCTTTTGCCTTCACATTATTCCCCCCCCCCATATTTTAATGCACCCACCCTAGCAAGGAAGATTCCTGTGTTGTTCAAAAGCTTGCCTTCTGCTTTAGGAACATCAGTCCATTGATTCATCGTGTTGAGGGGGGCAAGTTATAATTTTTAAGAACAGATCCATCAACTGTAACGCGGTCCTGCCTTCCTTCCGCTGTGTACCCATGCACAGGGCTTTTCAAAAGACTTGGCTACTTCTAAAAACAGTATTTATGAGGACTTTTGGGCCACGACGTTATGAACGAGTTAACATCACAACAAAAACGTTCACGCTTTCGCATGAAGCTTCTCTTTCAAATTTTACCTCGGATACGGAATGCCGTAGCCATTGCACACGGTGAAATCCATGGTACTCTCAGGAGATCTGAAAGAAAAAAGAATTCAAGACGACCCTATCAGCACGTAGCATGTAAAACCCTTATGGACTTTTTGCTGGAAAAAAGAGAAAAATGAACACGTGATTTATGGGTTTGGAGATTAGAAAGGGTAGACTATGGGAAGAAGGAAATTATGATGTAACCTTAGAAAGAAGGGGTAAAATATAAATGCATTTATAACCGCTGTCAGAAAGTTCAGAAGCTGCTTCTTTATAATCTTTTCCTTTCTTTTTCTATTTCCTTTCTTATTTATTCATTCTTCTTTCTTCTTTCCTTGGTTTCTTTTCTAATATTTGTATTGTTTTTATCTTGTTAAAAATTTCTTCAATAGGATTATATTTTTTTAAAAAAACATAGCATGTAAGACCTAAGGTGGGAAATGTAGTCCAAATAGAAAAGTTTTGAGACAGATTTGGTTGTATGCTATAATAAGCCAACATTGTTGAAAGCTCTGGATTATTATCATATTGCGACTCCACCCTATAAACAGAGTTTGGGATGGATGGATGAAAAGATGAATTAATGTTCACGCTTGTACACGCGGCCCACAGAGTCTGTCCACCAGTGAGAATGGCTAAACAACTTTCCATCCATGGTCTCTTCAGCATCAAACCTAAACTGGTATTCCTTGTTTCCATTCTCCTAATAAGCTAGAGGCTGGATTTTTACATTCCACTAAGCCATAATTAGCTTAACTATGATTTGAACCAAGTATAATCGCTGAGTTCATGTACCACACTAAAGCCTAAACCATGGTTTACAAACTGCAATGGCTGGAATCACACAACAGTCTACCTCAGCAACAAATAAACCACACTATGGCTTATTGTAATCTCTATCTGTAGCAAGCTACAATAACACCAAACTGATGGCACAGTCACTACATCATCCTCCCTTCCTGCCACAGAAGCCTCTGCTGAAATGTGTGAACCACTTTGCACTTTAAGCCAGGATCTGATCCTAGCTTAAGATTCAGGATTTTTAGGAGCACAATAATTTGGGATCACAGTTTGGATATAACACCCTATGAATCAAGGCAGGGACTTCTGGGATTTGCAGAAGCAGTTTCCTCAAAGTTAGGGCCTCCAGATATCTCTTACCCCATCTGGCCATTGGGATTGGGGATTATGGGGATCGAAGTTGGGGAAGTTCAGCAAACTCAAGAGTGGCTGACCAGATGGGTTGAGCAGCAGGATCCCAATGAGCCCCAAGGGACAAACAGGCACATGAAAACTGGCCCAAAGGACATTTTCCTTGAGCTCACAAGTCACGTCACCCTTCAGAAACCTCAAGACTGAACTAGGTAGACTTCAGCAGAGGCACACTGCCTCTGTGATGCTTGCTGTGAAAGCTGAACTGCCACATTGCCACCCAGGAAGTCCAGGCCATGCTACAGCCCAAGTGATGGAGAAGAAGATCATGATGGTGATTGCTCAACAACTGCCACTACCATGACTGCTCCCTGGCTTTTGACTTAGCAACCACCCTGCTGCCAGAATAGGTCCACAGGTAAGATTGCCGGCTGTCTCCAAGGGCTGTAAGACAAACATCAGAACCCAAAATACAACAACCACCTGTTCTAACATCCCTCTGATCTTCACAACTCTATTTCAGCTTCTGCTCTATCCCTGAAGAGAGCTGGGTTGTTGCCAGGATCACAACTCTTCTGATTCTGGTGTAGCATCTTCCTTGTGAAATGCTTGCTCTCACATTAAATCAGAGGAGGGTTCCTCTGTTTGGCCATCAATGGGAACAAAGGAATTATGTTTTGGTAACCTGGTTTTAGTGTGTTGTGTGAATACAATCAATATGCTATAGGACACCTACTGCAGGAACTTTAACATCTGGACCTACATTCCAAGAGCAGAAGCTCTTTGCTGAGACCCAAACAGTCTATATGAATAGGTTTTAATCTGGCCAAGACAGACATAGAATTGGAAAAGTGAAAACAGTCTGATACCGACTACGTGTGTTCTCTCTGTTGAACTCCCAGCCTAAAGATATAATCGTAGGCCCAGAGCATTGGCAGATCTTCCAAGGGATACAACCAGGCAACTCTGCAGAATTAGGCTGCAACTGATTCAAGACTTTTTATGGAATCCTTGCCACAACCTCTGTTTTCTTCCTGAGTATAATTTGCAGGGATTTTATAAGTGGGAATTCCTTTTTGTTCTTCACCAAAGAAAAACGTATATCCTGGAACTGAACCATCCTGACTCTGTGAATGCAAGGGTAGCTTAACTATCTTTGAAACATACACAAACCAAGTTACAGTGGCCAATCTCAAAGCATGATTAATGTTCTGCATAACAGATCTACCACCAGTTTATACTTAGGGAGGCACTGAAATAATAACTTCACTGGCTCAAAAAGCTCTACTTTGCAGGAAATTAATCTGAGTCCTACTTCGCATATGCGAGCATAACTAAGTCCTCTTGAAAGACTGTTTATGTCCCAATAATTGAAGAAATCTGGATGAAGCCTCCCTCTCCCCAGGGGTCTTCTACTCTACATGGACCTTAGAATCAGATGATGCTCTTGCTGGGTAACACACAATTTTTTGCCAGTGTGCTATTGTGTTCTCCCTACAGTCATCATGGAACCTTTCAAGGAAAGGAGCTGAAACCACAACACCCAAGACTTAGGAAGCGGACATCTTACATGGTCACCATCACACCTTACAGGGGCCACCATTCATCCCACCAAGTTTGCCACTGAAAAAGTGTTCTCCCTCATTGCAAACATAGATAGTGACTTCCAGGAAAAATAACTAATGGAAGGTATCACCATATCCAGGGACATTTGGAGATTTGCAGAAATATGCCTTTCTCTATCTCATATCCATAGCCTGTGGCATTTTAGAAATTAAAGTCTGGACAATATGAAGTCAGGGAAGGATACTGTTAGTCACCTAAAGCCTTCTGGAGCAGCAGCATACAAGTCAAGAAATAAATAAATTTTAGCTAAGTATTAGCACAAACCATCTTTCAGTAAGAACCCCAGCCTGAGTCAGTGGCTTAAAATCAATTATTTAAATTGCCCTTCTAAAAAAAATTCATCCTGCACCACCCTCCAAGCATTCCCAAATTCTTAACGCGAGAAAAGATCATGATATCCTGGCGGTGGTACTAAGAGAAGCTCCGTTTCACCAACCGTGAGTTTAAAAAGAGAGAATAAAACACAACCTAAAATCTTTTACTGAAATTAAATTCAAAGTATAGTGTTCTGTATCAGCAGCCCAGGGGTACTGCTGGGTACTTAATTTGATGGCTTAATATTGTTTCTACAAGTTACTCTTGAGAAAAATAACCACAGGGTCAGTTCTATTTTACGCCCCCAGGCTCAAGAAAACAGTGGGTCTTTCTAAACGTATGAAAGGGCTTTTAGCTCAGATTCTTCGGCCTGAAAATCTAATTTCTCCACTCATGTGAGTCAAAACCACTTCCACGAGAGCTCCAAGTCTTTGCTTGTCTTGCTTTTAATTTGGTTTCAGTAGTTCATCTTTGGCCCCATTTTCCCCTTGGCTGGGAGTAACCTACAACCATGATGTCAGGAGCTCCTTTCTGCACAGGAACAGACGTGAGCGAGGGACACCTGTGCTGGCAAACAAGAGGGAGCTCTGCCAGGACCTTCTGCCAGCCATGCAGCTGGGCACTGTCTCTGCTACGCCTCTCAGACCAAATTTCAGGGGGGCTGGGAAGGAGAATTGTGTATCCTCACAGTGATTGAGCAGAGGTTCAGACTGGATGCATTCAGACAACACTCTCAGCCTGGAAAATTAACTCATTTTCTAGCTTGCACAACAGGCAGAACATGGACTAATGCAAGGAAGTGAAGCTGCACAGCACACTAAACCACTAATCTAAGAGTCACATTAGCCAAGTTTAAGATATTGCACAACTATATCTGCTAGGCCTTTACCTGCCCTGGTTAAATATCTGAGGTTAACTTAGCTGGGGGGGTATCTGGTTTTTAATTTGCAATAAAGTATATAATCCCAGCAATTATCCATTGGCAAGTAGATGAAGAACATATCTGGTCTATCCATTTGCTAAAATCCAAATGAGATGCAAGAAAAGCTTTACTCACCTCCCTTCTCAATAACTTACCTCCCCAAAGCTGCCCTCTTTCTTTCTCCCCATACCAATGTTTACATCAATTCACTTGCCACCATCATGGAACCAGAGTTTTTAAGTCCCAAGCAAATTCTACTTTACTCTACCCCCATCTGACCTCACCTGACATTCAGCGCTCCATGCTCTAGAAGAGGACAACAGTAATGAGTTCAAAAGACCAGCCATGAAGAGGAATGGACAGTATGACTTTTACCTACAGAATGCAGATGAAGGGGAATTGTAGCGCATAGGGTGAAATAAGGCCTTGTTTCCTGCTGCTCAGAAGTCAGGGTTAGATATAGAGAGCTTAAAAATTAAGGAAGGTTGATGGAGGTTCAGCATCAAGACAGATGGATATGGATGAATCATGAGGTCATGGAAGGTCTCTCTCTTGCTGAAGATCTTCAAGAAAAAGGTGAGCAGAGATTTAGCTCTGTACCAAGTAGGCTCATGTGCCAATGAGGTCACAAATCACATTAAGCTTTGATTTGCTCAACAGTGATTGTTGAGTAACTTTCAGTTGGCTTAGTTCACACATCATGCTCAGCTGAAGCCAAAAAATCCACATTGTGGCTCAGTGCAATAAGTGAACTGATCACTTGGGCCCTAGAAACCCCAACTATCTTCACAGGCAATGACCTGCATGAGCTCTCTTCCTCTTCCTTTTACATGGGACGTTGTCAGTCTTATCCTGAAGGGAAAAAAAAACATGTCCCACAAACAAATGGAAGAGATGTCCAAAATGCCACATTTTGGCAACAACCTCACACAGGGGTGGGGTGTTTGTGAGATAACAGTCCTCAAAGATAGCCCTTTCTCTTTGCCTCAATTTCCAGCTTTAAACATTTCTAAGTCTTTTGATACTTCTCAGTTGTGTACTAACAAGAAATCTTCCTCTCATCTTGCTGTGTTCTGGTCTAGAATGAGAACACCCGTCAGCCACGTTGGCAGAAGAATCCTCGCCCTTTTGCTATAAGGATCCCACCTCCTGATAATCACACTTCATCTTGGCATTGGGTCTCCACAAGACCATCCCAACAATTGCCTTCTTGTTCCTGCCAGCCTTTTCCAGCTTTAAGGAGCTTCTTAGCAAAACAGGTGAATGGAAAGATCATATGGATGGAAATGTCTTGCCCAACGCTAGCCTGTTCCTTCCCCTCCCCCCCCCTTGTCCCCCTTCACCTTCTTGGGTTACCCCAGTTCCAGAAAAAGGGCTACGTTGTTAGATTCTCAATGAATGCTATAAAATTAGCAAAGTAGTGTCAGCTCCAAAGCACAAAATCAGAGGCAGCCACCTTTAAACAATTCTCCTGGATCACTCAGAACCACAGCTGATGCTTTTACTAGGAGTTTCGTCTATTTTCCAGCCTCTAATAAAAGGATTGAGAGACGTTCTGGCTATGCTTCAGGATCACATGTTCTGTCAAGAAAAGCAGAAGGCCAGATTTGATCTTCTGTCCTGCAAAGAACAGCGTGGCAGCTACATGAGGGACGTGCAAGATTTTGCCTTGAAGGTCAGATGGTGCTAGCAGACATTGACGACTGCTACACATTCTTCCCTGAGTGCTGACAAGGAAGCGCTAAAGAGGTCTTATTGTGAATCAAGCAAAGACTGAAATGTAAAGTCAGTCTGAACAGTGCTCAACTCTCTCCCATTACTGAGGAAGGCCAGCACCGCCCAGCTCCTGGTCTCTGATCACAGCAGTACTCCAAAAATCACATGAGAAACACACACAAAAAATTCTAATTGATCAAGCCTTAGCAATTAAAAAGGAAACAGTATGTCAGGCTCAGAAGGACATAAATATTCTAGATATCTAAACCGATTCTGTGGTGGCTATCGAATGAACAATAAAGGCTCTATCATTTTACCACTCAGCAACCCTACCTGATGATGGTGACCACAACAAATAAATTGCCACATGAGAAGTGATGAGAGGAAGTTTTCCTCTTTGACCCCCAACAAACCACTAACTTCATTTTAATACTGTGCTGTCCTAAGACACCCTGTTCCTCTCCTAGGAAGGATGCCCAAAAGTTAGAGATCCAGCTTCTAGCTTGCAGCAAAAGGAGTTCTTAAGGGACTGCAACAGCAGTCTTAAGTGCGAAAGAAAGGCAAGATATCAAAGACCAACTTGAGTGCAGAAGACTTCAAGGCTCACGACTTCTAAAAACAAGCAAAAAATACCTGGGGAAGCAGCGTTCTCTTGCAATGGCCTCTCCTTTGATAGAAACTTGTGGTCTGGATTTTTCAGAAGAGCAGACTGTAAGGGGAGGACACAGACATAACTATAATAAATTTATAAACAAGAGTTAGTGTCTTTGTTGGACTCTGCACCCTTCAAATGACCCACATACTTCCCTCCCAGTCCAATCCTGGCTTCCTGGTCTCTCACCCCCAATGTCGTGGGGGATAAACCAAGGCCCAACCCATTTTTGGTGATCCTCAGAAGCACCTCTGATTACAGTTGTCAGACATGGGTGACACAGCTTCCTGCCATATTAACATGCTAGATATAAAAAAAGAAGGCATAAACCCTAACAAAGGCCAATTTCTCCTTCTCCCACCCCCACCCCCCAAAGAAAAAAGAACAGAAAAAGCTGGCTTGGCTCACTTTACATCAGCCCACCCACTTCAGATCTGAACCACGTACAAAAATGTGGCACCTTCCAGTTGTCAAGTGGTTTCACACCCAGCCATGTCTTAACGCTACAGCTGGGGTCTTGTTTTCAAGCATATGTCAAGTTTATCTGCTGCATGATAAGCTTCACGGGCTTCCCAAAACATACATCTCTGTCCCACACAGGTTGCTGTTGTTTTATTTATTGCATTTTGCCCTGCTTTTGCTTCAAAAAGCTCACAGAAGTTTACATAGATCCTGCTGGAAGTAGATCAAGCTCAGAAATCACTACAAGGTGTAAGGGCTGAAGCTGATGTAGGAGACTATGTTTTGATCTGGTCTGATATTTGCACCTGCTTCCCGTGCCTTGAAGAAAATAGCAAAAGAGCCATTGATTGGGAAGTGTGCAAAGAAAAGGGGGGGATTTATATCTTAGAGGATGGATGGGGGAAGGATGGAGAGGCAGATGTGACTGCTGTGAACTGCAGGACACAGATCTTCTGCAGAGATGTCAGCCCTTCAAAATACAGTGGTACCTTGGGTCACGAACGCTTCTGTTCACGACCAATTTGGGTCACGAACAGCACCGTTCCCAAAATTTTGCCTCCGTTCGCGAACTCCGCATCGGGTGACGAACAGGATCCGCGGCCATTTTCCCTGCCGTGACACGTGGTGGTGGCTTCCCGTAGGGAGGGGGACTCTCCCTCCAAGCAATAACCGCCTCCCCACCCGCCTTCCTGTCCTCCACGCCAGAAGTCGCGTCGAGCAAGGTTAGCGTTCTCTCTCTTCGTACTGTATTTTGTGTCATATTTTTGTGGTTTTAAAAAAAAAATACATATGGTTCAGAATGGATTAACCATAATTACATTGAACCTTATGGGAAAATTTGATTCGGGTCGCGACCAATTTGGGTCGCGACCAGAGTTGCGGAACGAATTAAGTTCGTGAACCGAGGTATCACTCTAAGCCAGATCAGGAAACAGACACTGCAAAGACTACTAGAACTTGATTGTTGCAGAGTGTAGTAACAGAAACTTGAAGGCCTGGCAGTTTCCCTCTTATACCAAGCAGAATCAAGGCAGGATTTTCTTGAGTCTCTTTCTCACTCACTCTCCTTCCAGGGATAAGTGGTTTTTTACTTAACCATTCTTGCACTCCTTCTTTAAGATTAGCTCCATATTCCTCTACACTAAACATTTTTATTTTTTGCAATAAAACTACTTAATCTATCCACAAAGTGCCTGCTGTTAGCTAGAGAACACAGGGTAGAGTTCCCAGAGAGCTGAAATTTATTATCATGCCTAGGTAAGAAGTTCAACACAAGCCAGCATTAACCTAATGAGTTCCCAGTTTGAGCAAAGATTTGGAGAACCAAGATGGTCTTCCCGGAGGATGGAAAAGCTTCATGATCCCACAATGGCTAAGCAATCAAGCCCACACACAGTCTTCCTGCAGCCAACTGAGCAATCCACCTATCCTTGAATCAGCAGAAACCCTACATCATGAAATCGATTGCCACATTGCTGGTCCCTAAGCACATGATAGCCAAAGCTATTGGTTGATTCCTCTGGCTTTCTTTCCTACATATCACCAGCCAGCAGGGGAAACATCCATATGAGCACTGGAGCAGGAACAAAATAGGTCTGGCTGCAGAAGTCTCTTTGTCACATCTACTGTCCTTCCTGCCCCTCTCCCCACCCCACATCCAAATCTATCATCACCCAGGTTGAATTAAGTTTTGAAGAGAAAAACAGATTGGAGCTGAGTAACGAGCAGTGCTGTTACTTTAGATTTCTCTCCACTTCTTTTCCTTCCTTTATATACTCAACAAATGCCAACTTCCAGATTCCTACGTTCTTTCAGGAGGCACTGTGCAAGGACCAGGGGCGGGCGGGGAGGGTTTGTCCTGTTATTCCAGTATTCCACTACTTCATCTTTGCACTTAACTGGAAAGGGACATCAAATTAAAGTTCTTACAATACAGCTGACTAAGCAGTCTAGTGTTTCTGCCCAATTTTGGTAGATTACTGTCCACCAATTCCTTCCACTCATCCATGGACAATGTGAAATAGCCATGTTTGTATGTTACATTTACTCTCTGGATAGACGTGTGCTTGTGGAAAAAAACCTTTGCATGCAGCTCCATTTCCCATTAGGATTCCACTGTTGAAGAAGCTATTACCACTGCTCTGAGTTTATTAAAATCTGCTTTCTGGAAGGCCAAGATAATGGAAACAAAACTGATTTTTTGTTGCTCTAAGAACTCTACAAGGTCATTTTCCCCAATGTTCCTGCTACCTCTGCTTCTCAACTTCCTTATGGATTAGGATCAAGCCAAGGATACCTCATTAGAATTGGGGCCTTCCTCCACCCTCTAAAAAAGTATTTTTAGGAAGATGTCAGCAACTTCCTGGAAGGATGTGCTCAGCAAAGTTGTCTCCCAGTCAGTGCTGGCATAAAGTCCCCCATGACTACAACTTCAGGCTTCTCTGATCTAGAGTTTGCTTTTGGAAAGCATCATCCACATCTTCTCCGTGGTGGGGAAGGGCATAGTAGATGCCAACAACAGTATTGTTTTTATTCATTTCTCCATTTATTTTAACCCAGTTGGCCCTCTACAGTTCACCAACTTCATTCCCTTGCCTTTTTACATTAAGATATCAAGTTCATTTTATTTATTTCCCATACTTTGGGCATTACTGTATATGTACTAAGAAGGCCATGTGCTTTACAAGCCAATATTCATTCTAATTTTCCATAGGGTGGTTTAGTAGGCTCTCTTATTCCTTCTACAGTGCAGAAGTGTTTATCTGAGGTCCTTAATTTCACCTTCAACTCCACAGGAGGTGGCCAAACACATCTTTACCTATCCTTGTGAGGTGCAACCCATTTTGTGCCAGGAGTCCATCATCCAAATTACTCAGACCAGCATCTCAGAAACCAAGGCTGTCCTGTCAACATAAGTTTTGATAGCTGGTCACTCACTTGCAATATTCTTCTTTCCCTTTCCAGTAATCTTTCATGGGCAGGAAGAATGGATGAGAAGCCATCTGAGCTTCCAGATTCCTGAGCTTCCTTCTTAGATCTTCTATATCTCTCACTTCTGGTTGTTATTCTCATCCACCAGGCTGGTGCCATTAATCTTTCCTTTTGTCTCTTATCCTGATGCTCAAGCAGTAGTTATAAGCTCTCCAGCCACTCAGGTAAGTGAACCATCACAAAATATTGTCTGTCACTCCCATTTCTCACAAAAAATCCAGGAGGATACCATGGCGCATACACAGGAGGCAGAGCTCATGACACATCCCATCAGTTTTCTCAGTCTCTATAAGCTCAAAAGAATCCAGCAAGACTTCAAGTGTCTCATCAGACTCTGTCAAAGTGGTATCTAACTCTAACCAAATGATTTTATCTGTGTAGAACTAAATATATCAATAGAGGCGAATATGTGTAGCTCAGGGTTGAACTGTGGAGTCCTTGGGGTTCTCTGAGCTTGGTTCTTTTCTTGCAAATGTTTCATTACCCGGCTAGGTCACATCTTCAGTGCTGAAATGGGATGGGGTTTGCTCCACTCAACCTACTACAACACAACCTACACAAGCTATGAAAAGGAACACACTGCCATACGTCAGAAATGTCTCAGAAACCACCAACAGACTATTACAACCACATGGCATCTCTGCAGCACACAAACCAACAAAATCACTCCAAAATATCTTAAGTCAACCAAAAGACCCAGTGGCCCAAGAAGAAAAAACAGGAGTCATCTACAACATACAATGTGAGGACTGTAACAAACTCTACGTAGGACAGACAGGCAGAAGACTGACAGAGCGCGTCCACGAGCACCAACTGGCAATCAGAAGACATGATGAGAACTCCTTAATCTCACAACACATGGACAGATTGAACCATAGTTTTAACTGGGAAACTGTCAGCATTTTAGACCAAGCCAAATCCAAAAATGCAAGAGAATTCTTGGAAGCCTGGTATTCAGATAAGGCAGCAATTAACAGACACACAGAGATTAACAGCATCTACATACTATTCAAAAGAGACAAAAGAGATCACCTCACCAGCAATCATCACCCAGACAAGCAAAGGTTACCACCAGGCACACAATCAAGCAGCAAACATATGCTAATCAAGGAACTACCAGAGGAGCAGAATGCAACCCCCACCCCACCAGCACTGGCAAGGCAGGCCACAGTAGATAAACAGAGAGCAAACCCCATCCCATTTTAGCACTGAAGATGTTACCTAGCCACTAATGAAACATTTGCAAGAAAAGAACCAACCTCAGAGAACCCCAAGGACTCCACAACTAAAAATATGCCAGCTTATTTTCAGACAGGTACAATATGCCACAAGCACTGGAGCTCATGACTGCAGAATCCTCTCCATTCATCTTCACTTAGGTTTCTTAAGGTACTGTCACTAAGAAGAGTATTTTTTCCCGTTCCTTTTTTAAGTTCTCAGGATAACCCAGAACACACTTTTGCCTTAGAAGGAAAAATCTGTTATTGATTCCCCCTTAAAGTAACCCATCACACTGCAATGACAAACTTGTCTGCTCTCCCTGTACTCTTGCTTTTTGGCACCCAGCTGCCTTATAGGCCTCCAACAGTCTCTGCTTACTCAGTAGGAAGCAGTCCCTCCAAAATACTCAATGGGCAATAAGCAGTTTTCAGGTAACACTGCTCACAATTAGTAGCTATTCAGATTATGTTTTCATCCTGCACAGGTGAGTGCATAATCCCTCAGTCCTGGCATTTTAAACTGTTTCGCTGATCAATAAATCTTTATTTTACTAATTTACAAATCAATTTCAGTAAACATTGCAATCCTGTTTTTATAGATGTGTTTCTTAAAGATTACTACTTTTCTAATTGCTATCATATTTATGTTACAACAGTTGTTTAAACTTTTGATATCTTCCTAGTTGACAAAGCAAGCTGTAAATCTGGTTTTTAACAGTTGATGGTATTTTCAGAATTTGAGTATTTAGGTTGGAGAACTAAATACAATAGGAAAAAAAAAATCAAGCCCTCTGTTTTTATAATGGGTGCCATTCTACAATCTTAGGTCATCAAAAGTCTCATCAAACCTGAAACAATATTCATCCATAGAGGAGAAACATCAAAATCCCAACTTCCTGCCTGTCCATCTCCCACCCACCTTTTCATTGCACTGTACTTCTTGCCGCCTTGTGGTAGGAACTTCATCTCTCAGCTTCTCTGGTCTTTGGAGCACCTTTAATATAGGAAGATGCTTCTGGTTTCTTGAAAAAAGGGCACAAGTAACATATGGAGGAAAAAAAACACTCAGAAACCAGAATTTGAAAAAAGATCTTTTAAAGTGGTCTACCACACCTCCCAACTACCAACATGGCCCCCTTTCTCCTCCCTAGCACCATTATTTCTCTCGGCTTCAGTCTATTTACTGCAGGTTCTCCAGAACCTCTGAGGTTCCCCCTGCCTCCTTATTTTTCTTTCCACTGAAGCCCACTGGGTCCTCCACTCTACTCCTGTTGCTGATGGACTGAAGCCAGACCCCCTATTTTATCTTTAAGGGAGGGCCTCAGACCAAACACAGCTTTCCCAAATTTGGAACATTTTGATAGCCTATAACTCTATCCAGAACCAGGTCTTGATACATGAAATGCTCTCCCCCATGCACACTCCTCTTAAATTTAATTGTTCTGGGGAGTTCCAGCAGAGCTTCACCTGATGCTGCTGGCCAGGTATGGCATTTTCACAGGCAAAGGCTCTTTAACGCCTGCACAGTCGGCTCTTCCTAGTCAATCAGTTTGCAAACTTACATCAGCAAGAAACATGATTGGGATTACATGAAATGGTATCACCAAAAGAAATCATAACCCATTCCCCCACCCCACCCCCAATATGTTGCAGCCAAAGTCACTTGTCTGACATCCTCAGAACTTAGGCAAATGGTAGGGCATCATGTCCCCTTTGGGGCACTACATACATTTTGGAGCACCTGTACTTGGGGAACCCAACTTTCTTCCCTCCCAGCTAGGAGATGTTATTGGCTCTAGCCGAGTTCTACATGCTGGTCACTAAGGTGATGGGAAGCATTGTGACACTGTCTCCTGGCTCAGCCAATCACTCTTGATCTTCTACCTGACTCACTGTGACACTGGCATCTCATGGTGATGCAGAAGGCTACTGGCTTCAGTTGCCACTTCCTGCAAAATGATGCTTAAATACGGTTACTGCAACCGATCCAGGGCCAAAGCTAATGGAAAGGGTTAGTTATGTAGGTAGTAATGCCCCAGGATGGGTAGGGACTGGAAGTCCCAGAAGACATTGCTGACTAGAGGGCAAGTACTCAAAAAGGCTAATTTAATGGATTCACAAAATTGAGTTGGAAGGGGCCACAGATAGGATCTGATCCGATCCCCACTCCGTGCAGGATCCATTAGACAATCCATGACAGAGGACCATCCAGCTGCTGTTTGAAGTCCTCTAGTGAAGTTCTTCTTGACATCTAGCCTGAAGCTCCTCCCTTGTAGTTTTAACCCAATGGTTCTGACCCTGCCCTCTGAGGCAAGAGAGAATAAGTCCACTCCTTCTTCTGTGTGACAACCTTTCAGATATCACAGCCCTGCTCTTAAATTCCTCTATGTCTTCTTATGTACCTCTTATGCTAATATAACCAGATCTTTGCACCATTCCAGACAGGGATTATTTTCCAGACACTTTACATCTTGGTGGCCATCCTTTGAACTTGCTCTAATTTGTCAATGTCCCTTTTGAACTGGGGTGTCCAGAACTGAACACTGCCCTTCAAGTTCCTGGTCACCTACGGCACACATAAATCATTCCACAGGTGATCAGTCACCAAAACTTTTAGAAACATCGGTGCTGCAAATAGATTCTGCACAGAGATGTATAGAACCACCATGCTCCAGAATGGGATACCAGTCAGTCTTCTTCAGACAATAGAAATTATGTTGGAAATTGAAGTCCATCTTGCTGTCATAAAGGAAGAACAAACAACTTTGGGAAGATCATATCAGGAATAAAGAGATCTTTCCATGAGGTGATGTACTATCTCCCCATCAGTTTTGGTGTCCAAGGTTTGCAGGTAGGGATGGTGGTGAATTAAGAACATCACCAGAATGGGATGGGGTATCAAAGTTTTGGACCCAATTTTGATTTCCTGCCTTCCAGAGATACAGTCACTGACAGTCATGGATGAGCTCACTCAGAATTTCTCCCTTTGTAATACAACAGTAATATTACCATCAATCCTCACCAGAAACTTTCTAATTCGAACCATACTGCCTGGAGAGATCCCCTTCATGGATCACTGCCTTGTCGTGGCGAAGGGGCTTGCGTAACTCAGTGAAGCCATGAGCTATACCGTGCAGGGCCACCCAAGACGGACAGGTCATGACAGAGAGTTCGGACAAAATGTGGTCCACTGGAGAAGGAAATGGCAACCCACTTCAGTATCCTTGCCAAGAAAACCCCATGGACAATGTTAAAAGGCTAAAAGATATGACGCCGGAAGATGAGCCCCTCAGGTCGGAAGGTGTCCAACATGCTACTGGGGAAGAGCGGAGGGCATTTCCAAGTAGCTCCAGAGAGAGTGAAGCGGCTGGGCCAAAGCCGAAAGGACGTTCAGCTGTGGATGTATCTGGAAGCGAAAAGAAGGTCCGATGCTGCAAAGAACAATATTGTATAGGCACCTGGAATGTAAGATCTATGAACCAAGGCAAGCTGGATGTGGTCAAACATGAGATGACAAGATTGAATGTCGACATCTTGGGAATCAGCAAATCGAAATGGACGGGAATGGGTGAATTTAATTCGGGTGACCATTATATCTACTACTGTGGCCAAGAAACCCTTAGAAGAAATGGAGTTGCACTCATAGTCAATAAGAGAGTGGGAAAGGCAGTAATGGGGTACAACCTCAAAAACGACAGAATGATCTCAGTGCGTATCCAAGGCAAACCATTCAACATCACAGTAATCCAAGTCTATGCCCCAACCACTGATGCCGAAGACGCTGAAGTTGACCGGTTCTATGAAGACCTACAACACCTTCTAGAACTAGCACCAAAAAAAGATGTCCTTTTCATCATAGGGGATTGGAATGCTAAAGTAGGAAGTCAAGGAGTAATCGGAATAACCGGCAAGTTTGGCCTTGGAGTACAAAATGAAGCAGGGCAAAGGCTAATAGAGTTCTGTCAAGAGAACAAGCTAGTCATAGCAAACACTCTTTTCCAACAACACAAGAGACGACTCTACACATGGACATCACCAGATGGTCAATACCGAAACCAGACTGATTACATACTTTGCAGCCAAAGATGGAGAAGCTCTATACAGACAGCAAAAACAAGACCAGGAGCTGACTGTGGCTCAGATCATGAGCTTCTTACTGCAAAGTTTAGGCTTAAATTGAAGAATGTAGGGAAAACCACTAGACCACTCAGGTATGACTTAGATCATATTCCTTGTGAGTACACAGTGAAGGTGATGAATAGATTTAGAGGGTTAGATTTGGTAGACAGAGTGCCTGAAGAACTATGGACGGAGGTCTGTAACATTGTACAGGAGGCAGCAACTAAAACCATCCCAAGGAAAAAGAAATGCAAGAAAGCAAAATGGCTGTCTGATGAGGCATTACAAATAGCTGTGGAAAGAAGGAATGTGAAAAGCAAGGGTGAAAGGGAAAGATATAAGCAACTGAATGCAGATTTCCAGAGAATAGCAAGGAGAGATAAGAAGGCCTTCTTAAATGAACAGTGCAAAGAAATTGAGGAAAACAATAGAATGGGGAAGACTAGAGATCTCTTCAGGAAAATTGGAGATATCAAGGGAACGTTTAGTGCAAAGATGGGCATGATAAAGGACAAAAAAGGCAGGGACGTAACAGAAGCAGAAGAGATTAAGAAGAGGTGGCAAGAATACACAGAAGAACTATACAAGAAAGATCTTAATGTCCCTGATATCCACGCTGGTGTGGTCACTGACCTTGGGCCGGACATCCTAGAGAGTGAAGTCAAGTGGGCCTTAGGAAGCATTGCTAACAACAAAGCTAGTGGAGATGACAGTATTCCAGCTGAGTTATTTAAAATACTAAAAGACAATGCTGTTAAAGTGCTGCACTCAATATGCCAGCAAGTTTGGAAAACGCAACAGTGGCCACGGGATTGGAAAAGGTCAGTTTACGTTCCAATTCCAAAGAAGGGCAATGCCAAAGAATGCTCAAACTATCGCACAATTGCACTCATTTCACATGCTAGCAAGGTTATGCTCAAAATCCTACAAGCTAGGCTTCAGCAGTACGTGAACCGAGAACTACCGGATGTACAAGCTGGGTTTCGAAGAGGCAGAGGAACTAGAGATCAAATTGCCAACATTTGCTGGATCATGGAGAAAGCACGAGAGTTCCAGAAAAACATCTACTTCTGCTTCATTGACTATGCAAAAGCCTTCGATTGTGTGGATCACAACAAGCTGTGGCAAATCCTTAAAGAGATGGGAGTACCAGACCACCTTACCTGTCTCCTGAGAAATCTGTATGTGGGCCAAGAAGCAACAGTCAGAACCGGTCATGGAACAACCGATTGGTTCAAAATAGGGAAAGGAGTACGACAAGGCTGTGTACTGTCACCCTGCTTATTTAACCTATATGCAGAGTACATCATGAGAAATGCCAGGCTGGAAGAATCACAAGCCGGAATTAAGATTGCAGGGAAAAACGTCAACAACCTCAGATATGCAGATGATACCACCCTAATGGCAGAAAGTGAAGAAGAACTAAAGGGCCTCTTGATGAGGGTGAAGGAGGAGAGTGCGAAATCTGGCTTGAAACTCAACATTAAAAAAACTAAGATCATGGCATCTGGACCCATCAATTCCTGGCAAATAGAAGGGGTAGAAATGGAAGCAGTAACAGACTTCATTTATTTGGGCTCCAAAATCACCAGAGACAGAGACTGAAGCCATGAAATTAAAAGACGCTTGCTCCTTGGGAGGAAAGCTATGGCAAACCTAGAGAGCATATTAAAAAGCAGAGACGTCACCTTGCCGACAAAGATCCGCATAGTCAAAGCTATGGTTTTTCCAGTAGTAATGTATGGCTGTGAGAGCTGGACCATAAAAAAGGCCGAGCGCCGAAGAATTGATGCCTTTGAACTGTGGTGCTGGAGAAGACTCTTGAGAGTCCCCTGGACTGCTAGGCGGTCAAACCAGTCAATCTTAAAGGAAATCAACCCTGATTGCTCATTGGAAGGATCGATAATGAAGCTCAAGCTCAGATACTTTGGTCACCTAATGCGAAGAGAGATCTCTTTGGAGAAGACCCTGATGCTGGGAAAGATTGAAGGCAAAAGGAGAAGAGGACGGCAGAGGATGAGATGGTTAGATAGCATCACTGAAGCAATGAGCATGAAACTGAGCAAACTCAGGGAGGCAGTGAAGGACAGGAAGGCCTGGCGCAATATGGTTCATGGGGTCACGAAGAGTCGGACACGACTTAACGACTGAACAACAACAAAGCCTGGAGAGATGTTCTACCTAATTAAATAAATAGGAGTTGCACATTAATAAACAGGATTAAAACTTGCCATCCAGGCCACCGAATGGTTCTCTTTACACATGACTAACAGAAATGAGTGGAAAATAAAAATGCAAAGCAAATATAAAATTAACTGAACAGGGCAGAGTTGAGCTAGCTAGACCTAACTGGTAAGCTAGCATTTTATTGGCTACTAATATCAAAAATAATCACAGACCAGCCTAGTTCTGCCTACTCCATTGCCCTACATGCCTAGAGTCATCAAGAGTTGGGTGGCATACAAGTTTAATATATTATTATTATTATTATTACTATTATTATTATTATATGGTGAGATCTTCATAAGCAATTAAATTCCGTTAAAAAGCATGCTTCTACTGTACAGGACTATCCTTCCAGTTTGCTCATGTTTATTTTTCCTTATTTGTTAGCGACTTTCTCTGCATGGTGTACAACAGAGCAATTCAAAATCTAGCCTTATTATCTACTGTAAGCCTTTAGAATTTGGAAGGGGTGACCAAGGAGTTTATACAATAACATTTAGAGCCAGAAATTTAATCTTCGAGGATCAATTTAGACATTCAAGCCCCAAATGGCCCATGACCTGGCCCTTTTTTGATTAAGTAGAGCATCCAGCAGAAGAAGTCGATGTCCTCACACTGCCATTTTTACATAAGCCCACTCTGAAGTCCAGTTGGACTTCCTCCCCAAAAAATGCAATCCTCTGGACTTGGTCTAATATTCTTGCAAGTTGCTTCTACTTAGTAGGGGCCAGAAATGTCTGCAGGGTGTGGTCAAAAAAATCAAGATGGCCACAACAGTGCAATTGAAGCTCCACCCATTGGACATAAAAACTGGTGGAGCTTTGTTGGACTCTTGTCCCCGCCATCCTGACCTTTTTTATCACATCCTATGGGCAGCCCAGGTGGGGTCAAGCCACCCTTGTCCCTTCCTCTTCTTCCCTGGCTAAAATGTAGAATCTATTTTCTACAATTCCCAAACTCCTTCGAAGCCTTCCATCCTATTAAACCAAGCATCTCCTTCCTGGAACTGGGGTTCTCCAAAGGTATTGTCGAAGGCTTTCACGGCCGGCATACGATGGCTGGTGTGGGTCTTCCGGGCTGTGTGGCCGAGTTCTGGAAGTTTTGTTTCCTAACGTTTCGCCAGCACCTGTGAGCAGCATCTTCAGAGTGCAGGAGCACAGACAGGAGCAGTTCTCTCTGTGCCCAGGATGAGGTGACCCTTTCGTGGGCATTTATAGAGATCTGAGGGGGGGGGAATCTATAAATACCCACCTCCAAAGGCATTGCTTCACAACTTCTGTTCCCACAACCTAAATGGGTATTCACAATGGATTGGGGTTTTTGGGGGCAGGGGGACTGGCAAGGAAGGCCAAAAACAAAACAGTCACCATTTTAAATGTCAGCTGGCAATTTTGCTCCTCCCTGAAAGCAGGAAGATATTGGGGGGTTGCAGTGCTTGCAAGCAATGAGTTTGGAGCCACTGCAAAAGGGAAGTTCGTCCTTTCTTTCTCTTTCCCTTCCTTTTCTTACACCATTCCCTCACTCTTTTATGCCTGTCACTTACACAGTCTGCAAGACACCCACCTCTGGGACCTGCCTTGGAGCTGGTTTTCGGCTGCACCGCAGGAGCCCAGCACACACCCACACCCTCACTTCTTACCTAAAAGGAGGCCTCCCTGAGAAAAATTAAAGATGCTGCTCCTTCCTGATTGGGGGATGCAAGGATCAAGCCCCAAAGCATTCTGGGAAGGGCAATGGGGCTTAAAGGCAAGGGTTGCCAACAAAGGGGAACAGGAGTTTGGAAGGCACGGGGCACATACATTCAAAGGCAGGCCTACAGCATTTCATAAACCACCCTGCAATTGAATTGCAGTCAATTTTGCTCCCATCCTACTTCCACGCCGGCAGCAATCTTGCCTACTTTTACCTAGGAGTAAGCACCAGTCAACACAGTGGGGCTCCTTCTCAGTAGACATACATAGGACTACCATGGCAATGCTGGCTGGGGAATTCTGGGAGTTGAAGTCCACCCATCTTAAAGTGGCCAAGGTTGAGAAACACTGATATAGAGCCATTAAAGGCCACAGGTTGGGTCCAGGCTGTGGTTGTTCAACCATGTACCACCTCATTTTTTAAAGCGGCTTTGCTTTTCTAGTCCAATTAACACATTTACTTTCAGGTAAGTTTTTAAGAGATTTGTCTTTTTAATTGCAGGGAAGGAAGGTTTTTATCAGACGTTATTTTGCTTTGTTGCAAGCTACAAACGTTCCGTTCTCCTATTTAATTGAGATAACCATTGCCGTAATACCTTAGAGCGCTCCGTTTTCCTCGGGCCTGGCCCTTTAAAATGGTTGCAATTCAACCACAGCAGCAGAGAAGTTGGGAGCCTCCTACTGGGCCCCAACAGCGGGATTTCTCGCCGTTCCCTGGTTTCTACAGGCGAAGGGCTTTTCTCTGACACAGCGTCGAGTCTCGCAGAGTTCCACGGGCTCCGGAGGGCGTGGGAAAGCAGGAGAATGCAAAAATCCGGATTTTTGCACTCTCCTGCTTTCCAACAACTATTTCAAGGGAGCTCTTCCCGTTCAGCCCTGGAGGGATCCGCTGGGGGAACGTGCACCCACGCGTGCATTAACCCACTAGAGCCAACATCCCACGGGCAGGGGTTCACCCTCGGCGCTGCCGCCCCCCCCCCGCCAAAGGGCGAGCGAGCAAACCAGCGCACGCAGCGCGCCGCCCGCACTCTCCCGCGGTGACGTCACCCGCGTTCTAATCCCCGGGGTTGCCCCGGGAGATCGAATCGTCTGGCTCCGCCTTCCCTCCCTGGGAAAGGAGTTCAGGGGCGGGGCCGAGGACGGTCTCCCCTTCGCCTCTCCTGGTTGGCCAGGCGAGCTGCCCTTCCGGACTCAGGGGCTCCGCCATTGGACGGGGCGGCCCTCCCTGCGCTGCGGGTCTGGAAGAAAAGGCTGGACGGGAGCCGAACCTCTCGGGCTCCGGGAGGGTAGAAGGGGCGCCCGGGTTCCCTCCTCCGAGCCGGCGGCGCTGGGTCCCGGCGCGAGGGAGCGAGTGCAAGAACGGGGCTGCGAGAAGGGGCTGCTGCGGGAGTCGGGGGGCGCCGTGGATGCGTGAGCCCCCCTGCCTTTTGCAACCCCTCGAGCTTTGCAAACCCCGCCCCGAAGTTGGCAGACCGCCAGGTTTTGCAATCCCTCGCCCCCCACCCCAGCAGATTTGGCCTTATCGGGGACGGTGGGAAGGAAGGCGCTGGGGTCACCCGAGGGTGCGGGCAGGATCCCGCCGGTGGAGTGATCCGTGGGAGGCGGCTGTCGGGACCTCCACCCTGAAATCCCCTTGCCGGAGTTGCCAGGGAGGGGGCCTTCGCAGGTGGGTGCTCCCTTGAGGGGGTCTCCGTTGCCCCCCATCCAGCCGGGCAAAGGGCCCCCCAGGAGCCCTTCTGCCCGGGGGTTGCAGAAGCATCCGGCGGGAGGGGCTGCAGCAGCAGCAGTTCACCGGACAGATGCCCAGCTGGTGCCAGCGAAGATGACCCCGGAAGAGGAGAGCCCCCCAGGAGGGGAGGCCGATGGGCGCCGTGCCTGCGAGTCCCCCTTCCCGAGGCGTCTGTCCAAGAGCGGCAGCCTGCAGAAGGTGAGGCCGAAGGGGATGGGGCAAGGGGGGTCGCGGGCAGGGACACGTGCCCGTCCTTTTTAGATTTCTCTCTGCCAGCAGCCCAGCTTGCCCTTTTCTTAAATTTGAGGCTAGACGTGAGGGGCATTGGAGCTCAGCGTGGCTGGGCACCACGCTGGGGAAGGCTAAGCAGATCTACCAGCCCTTCCCTTCTCCCTCCATACTGCCACCATCTCCAGTCCTGGTGGAATGGACTTTTCAGACTTTTCACGAGGGCCCGCCTGGTCTGCAGTCCTAAGAGGTGTCATCCCCTTTCAGTGGTTTGACACCCTCCCTGGGAGGGAGAACACCAGGATCACCGGGGTGATGGACTCCAGCGAAGACGTGACCCTGATGCTCAGGAGCATCTTCTCCGAGGCTCTTCTCTATCCCAAATTAGTCATACTTTGGGTGAAACCCATCCCAGTTCTTCCCCTGCTCTACTACTTCTGATCTGCTTCCAGCCAGTGTACAGTTTAGGAGAATGGTTTCTGCTGGGTTTCTTTTCCCATCAGCCGCAGTTGTACAATGATGGTGGGTTTGGGCATGACCTCCAGACAGGGTTTATTGATTACCATCTGGACTTTCTGAGGTTGAACGTTTCTGGAGGCTGCTTTGGGGCACGTAAGACCTGAAGTAGCCACAGAGTAGTCCTCTTGGGACATCCTGTTCCATAATGCTACCTGCAAACATCTTGCTTAATCGTACCGTGTGGTTGAGACTGTCTTGTAAACAGCTTTTGCAATCTACGCTCCTCACCCATTGATTATCATATATATGGGCCAGTCAGTTCCTGATTTCTGATAGACGGGCTTGCAAAGGTGCATTTACCTCATTTTTTGTAAGTCAACAAGCCTGAAATGTTGTGTTTGTTTGTTTATTGGGGGGGGGGGCATGAACAAGCCCTTAAGTGTCTTGTTGAATGGATGAAGTGACTTTTCCCAAAGAGGCTTGTAAGTGCAACCCGGTCACAGTGAAAAATTGAGAGGCTATGTGCTTCAGGGACCAGCATAATTTCTAACAGTGAATGCAAAAAACTCCAGAATACCATACGTAATACACTACATGTTTAAATGTTTTTAAAACTGCCTGTAATTGGGAGAAATGTTAGTTTTCAGAATTGTTCCAAATCATTAACCTGTTAAGCAACAGCTGCTGGTGCTTCTCCCAACTGGTTTATGCTAGGGGAAAAAAGGCTTTTCCTTGTTGACTTGATCAAGCAAAAGAAGGTTGATTGGGTGCATTAATGTGTCCTACATGAGGCCAAGATGGCAACAGAGAATCTGTGATCTGCAAAATCCAGAAATAACTGTTCTGTTTGACTTCCTGGTGGCTGCTCTGTAGTCCAACACGTTGGAAGGTATCAGATTGAGGAAATCAGAGTTACGCTGACTGCTATTTCAGAAAATAATTTCAGAAAATAATTTAACCTCTGTGATGGAGGGAGATGTTGGAAGACCAGAGAGATGCAGAAGTGTCTGTACACAGCTGGGTTTACTTTAACTGGGAATCGGAACTGGGAAGTTTTGTCAGACAAGCCACATCGTCCAAACCCCACCTTCTGTGGAACTACAATACTTGTAGAGCACAGATTTTCAGGGGGGTGAGACGACCAAAGTGGGCTTTTTGAGTCAGTGGGAAGACTAAAAGAGTTGGGCAAGACAACACTTCAGTGAAATTTGTATGGATGTAAAGCTACAAGAAAGGAGGTTCAAGCTAGATGTCAGAAGGAAGATCCTACCCCTATAAGCTAAGATAGAGGAACAAGCTGGGTTCTCCTTTGCTAAAGACCTTCCAGCAGATGCTGATTGGTCATCTGTCAAGATATGTTGTAGCTGACTTTGGGGATGGCTAGATGATCTGTGACTCTTCCAACTCTACGATTCTATAAATCAGTGTTTCTCAACCTTGGCCGCTTGAAGATGTGTGGACTTCAACTCCCAGAATTCCCCAGCCAGCCATGCTGGCTGGGGAATTCTGGGAGTTGAAGTCCACACATCTTCAAGCGGCCAAGGTTGAGAAACACTGCTATAAAAGAATTGAATGCAGCTTACTTGATTATTCCGCATATATTTAATAATCTCCCATTTTTGTCACATTAAATATTTAAATCTGGTCACAATTTTTTGATGAACCACACATCAGGCTCGGGCAACAAAACGGTTGGTCAATTCCTGTCCCAACCAATGGATCAACATTTGGTTGATCCAGGAAAAAAAAAATGGACCCTGCAGATGCAGGAAAAATGCTAGGATGAAAAAAAAATTTTTTTTGATGAGGATTGGGGAGGTACATATAATTATTAACTTGAACTTCTTTGATGCTAAATCCATTCATTATTTATTTTCATTTAAAGCGTTGGTCTTTATCTGGGAGTTAGAGACAGACAAGTCTCCTGCACAGTAGCTTTTTTGTGATTTATCCTTGAGTGGGAGAAGCATGGTTTGTGTTGACAGTGGTTTGTTGACAAGCGTACAGTGGCTTGGTCCACCCATGGTGCTAAGCCAGAAACCATGGTTTACAGACTATTGAGGCTGGACTAACATGTTGCACTAAGGCAAAGTGAAGCACGTCATGGGATGCGTTACCATCATGCTTGGCAACATGGGGCCCATCTGTGCCAAAGCACGCAGACCTCACCCCCGCAAAGGAAAATAATTTCCCAGATCTCCTAAGATCTTTAGCAGACCACAGTGGCAGCCTTGTGATTCACTGTAGATGGGTTTTCTTTTTTTTGGGGGGGGGGGAATGTTTCTGTTGGTTCAGTGGTTTTCAAGGTTGTTAGCCTGCCCATAGGCACCTGACAAGGAGGCAGCCGTATAAATTAAACATAGTAAAATAAGTTAATAAATGAATAATCCTGCAAGATTGACAGGTGGAGGAAGGGAGGAAAGTAAAAGAAAGGGAGAGGAAAGAAGGAAGGGGAGAAGGAAAGAGGGAGGGAAGGAAAAGAGGAAGGAAGGAAAAGAGGGAGAGAGGGAAGATAGAAGAAGGAAGGAAGGAGAAGGGAGGGAGGGAGGAAAAGAGGGAGAGGAGAAAGGAAGGAAGAGGAAAGAAGGAAGGGAGGGAGGAAAGGAAGGAAGGAAAAGAGGGAGGGAAGAAAGGAAGGGAGAGAAAGAAGGAAGGGGAGGAGGGAGGGAGGGACATTGTGCAGGTCTGGAAAGGCTGAAAGACCATTGCTTCAAACAGAATATTTTGCACCACGTCAGATCCAGGAAACCTCTGGTTGGCATCAAACAAGGGCATCAAACTGGGGGGGGCAGCTCCCTTTCTCCAAAACCGAGGTGGCCGTAGCGCCAAATCTGGTTGATGAGCATCAGGAGTTTTTAAGAGGGGAGAGGAGCAAAGCAGCTCCCCCCCGCCCCCCCCCCCCGCCGTCCCCAAGCATGCGTTGTAAAGGGGATAGGGTTGCTATGGCAACAGGCTCCTGGCTGTTATCTCTTCTGCAGAATAAAGCTGCTTGTCAGGAGGCCTTCATCCATCTGCTTCCTGTGCCTGCTTTCTAACTTGGCCTCCCGGCCAGAGTTTGGCAGAAGGAACCTGTTGTGCCTCTTGCAAAGTAATGGTTCTTTTGCAAGTGGGAAGGACTGTGTGGGAGTCTTCTCCCCCATCCCCATTTTTCTTTCTCCCTTAAAAATAATCTGGTTGCCCGAGTTGCTGAACTGGCTGCATGGATCGAGCTAATTCTTGGCTTTCTTAACTATCAATTTAATTCCTTGTTTTTTCAAACCTGGCAACTTTAAGATGGGTGGACTTCAACTCCCAGAATTCCCCAGCCAGCATGGCTGGCTGGGGAATTCTGGGAGTTGAAGTCCACCCATCTTAAAGTTGCCAGGTTTGAAAAACACTGATCTAATTGGAGACAACAATGAGTCTTTGCGAACCACACTTCAGTGGGTACAAAATGGGGCTGGGGGCAGCGTTGCCCACCCGTCATTCAGCAAAGTGTTCAAGCCAGCATTTTATAGTAGGGGCGCCCATCCAGATGGCAGCCTTGCTAGCAGAAGTATGCAGAAGAGTATTTGGGAGTCAAGATCTGGTTGGGGAGCACCTATTTGTAGTAGTTGTAATATATTTTTTAACAGTCGTGTTTTAGCAGATGTTGGGTTTTGCCCTGCTCTGTTGTTTTATTGAACGTGGCAGTGATAGAAAAGCGTAGTAAGTAAAGAAACACTTAATCAACTTAGTTGATCTCAAGCCAAATGCAAAACAGCCGTGTGTTGTAACTCAGTTTTAGGCTGGATCCGTAGAAATACAGCTTGTGAGAGTTTCAGCCTATCAGTATTGTTCAGTTCTCCGACGGAGTGTTACGTCCCCTTCTGGAGACTACATTTTCCAAAATATTCAGAGAAACTAGGATAAGTTCAGGAGTAGAAACCGGATCCTAGGAAGAGAGATGGAAGGAGCTGGGGACGTGGAGCCTTGAGACAAGACAGCTCAAGGAGATAGGATCACCCTATTCAGTTGGGTGGGCAAAACGTGGTGACTAAATTGACCCATTTTCTGGGACCCAACACATTGAGCTCTGCAGGTAAGATGGATTGAAAGCCACAAGAAGATCAACCAGGTTTAAAATTAACCAAGTTTAGGCCCTGGGACAGTTTCAGCCCAAGTTGTAGTCCCTCACGGGGTATGCAGCATATGTATACATGTGGTTTTCTCACCTTCTTCCAAAGATCACAAAAGGCGCTAACAGAGAAGAGAATTTGGAAGAAGGCACCTGGTACTTCTTACACCTAAGAATTTCACTCTCTCCTTTATTTTCCCCTGATCGGTTGTCGTCATATTGCCACAAGCCATACACTTCCGTTACAGGAAGAAGCTCCATCCACAACGTCCATCCTCTCGCTGCTCACTGTACTTGAAGCTGGTCTTCTCCAGATGTTTTGAATTTCAACCCCTGTAAATCCCCAGCCAGCGCTCATTCAGCGATTATGGGAATGTGGCTTTAAGCCAACCCCAGATTTCCTCCTCCTCCCTGTAAGGCGTTAGATCTCCGGATATGGTTTCGTTTTGGCTTGGAGTGGCCTCACCATCATTAAGCGGCCCTCTCATCCTAGTTTGTCATAGGCCACAAATATCCAGGGTCAGTGTCCCTTAGGTAACAAAGACCTGCTGATGACTGGTAAATTTCCTGCATTTGGGTATTATTTATGCTATGTATCAGCAAAGGAGTTAATTTTTGGTCTCCTTTTACCAATGATGTAAAAAGCAGGTGCAGAAATTTATGAAATATGCTAACACATTCTTAACCTTGGCAGCATTCAGATGTGTGGACTTCAACTCCCAGAATTCCCCAGCCAGCCTTGCTGGCTGGGGAATTCTGGGAGTTGAAGTCCACACATCTTAATGCATATCCCTACCAGTATTTTTCCCCCAACCCAAGCCAACCCAGACCACAAGAAAATTGGAGCAGAAGGATCAGAGAGTCCCATCTTCTTCACCCAGAGGCCTATCAGAATAATAGTTTGCCTTCCATATTTCTTCTTATCTTAGTGCCTTGCGAGAGAAGATACAGGGCAGTGCAAATGCAGAGGACCATTGAAATCCCTGGTGGGGTTTGGGGTTTAGGTTGTTACTCTTTTGCTCCGAGGTCCTCTCAGGGGGCCTACCAAGATGTGGCATTGTGAATAGTGTTGGTGTAAATTGGGCTTAACTTTGTGGAGTTGTAGGTGCTCTCTGAGCTTGGTTGCTTGCAGACATTTCATTACCCAAGTAGGTAACATCATCAGGGTGATCATGTGAGGTTCCCTGATGATGTTACCTAGTTGGGTTCCATAATGAAACTTCTGCAAGCAAACAACCAAGGTTACAGAGCACCAAGGACTCCACAAGTCAACCTTGAGCTACAGATGTTCTCTTCTGTTAATTCTGTTTCCTTTTTTTCCTGTCTTCTCTCATGCCTTTAATTTCTTTGGCTTACTATTCCATACTCCTTTCCCACATTCTGCAAAATATTGCTTACCTGGGTAGGGAACTGTGTGATGGGAATGTGTGTGTGTGTTTTCTTTCCTGCTTGTTCCTGACTTAAGGAATTTGACTGATAATGCACCTTGTTACATTTGGATGCAAGATCAGAAGGAGCAGCCAAAACAAACAAACAAAAAAAAGCCTTACGCTTGTGTAATCACTGATGATAACAACTTCAGGGTGTTCTTTGTCAGCAGAAAGAGCCTCTCTCTTTAGCAAATCTAAATACAGCCACACCCATCCAGCTGTGTAGAAAAAAGTTGTAAGGGTCAGCTTATGGATTTGGATAGCCTTCTCCCAACCTGGTGTCTTACAGGTGTGATGGACCTCAACTCCCTGAATCCCTAGCCAGCTGGAGTCTGGTTCTGGGAGTTGAAGTCCTACCCATCAGAAGGGCACCACTTGGAAGAAGGGTAGGCTTGCATGTTTCAGAAGAAGACTAAGGTGTCTCCAAATATGTTTTCCGTCTTTGACATGGAAAATGGTGGGACTGGGGATATATTTTCCTAGGTGGTTTGAAAATGGACTAAAAGTTTATCATGAGACATGGTGCTGGCTACACCTTGGCTGGCTTCAAAAAAGAGTTGGACCAATTCATGGAAGTCCTGGGGATCTTAGCCTTGATGGCAGCAGGATCAACTCTGAAGGCCATCTTCTGGGAGACTGGTGGTCCTCCTTGGTTGGCTACTGTGAGAACTGCAAACTAGATAGGCCAGGAGTCCAATCCAGCAGGGCACGGCTTACATTCGTATGTTAAGGAGTTAGTCAGCCCCAAAATCACACTAAATAAAAAAGTTACTAGCCAAGTATTTATGCGATCTTCTCCAGGTTGCCCATACTTGATCCAGAGATGCATATGAAAAAGTGGAGATGGTTAAACTTGGGCTAGAACTTTTTGTGGACCCATTTTTTGTGCCTAGGATGAATTGAGGAACTGTCCCCTAGATTAGCTTCCCTTTTCTTAACTCTGCTGCTAACCAGGTTGAGGATATACCGGCCATGCTGGCTTGTTGCGAGAGTTGTAGCCCCAACACACCTGATGATCATGCAGTTGCAGAAGGGTGGTATAGATCTGAGCTGAGAAAGTGAACTTCGCTGTGGACTTCAGCAGAATGGAATGTCCTCTTCTCTTTTGTACCCAGTTTGCTAAACAAAATGGGGAATTTGGGGGCGGGCGGGGAGACTCTAGCCTAAAGGAATTCTGACATACTTGCACTCTTGGTTGCTAAGGCTGGGGGCTCATTCTCTGTCCCGGTGGAAGGAAAACGGGCTTTATCTGAAGGTCATCCCAGGGTGTTCTTTCTTGCTGACTCACCCCTCACTCTCAAAGGGCCCTTTCTTCCCATGCCTGGAGAATCTGAGAGCTCCGTTCACCATTTACAGGAATTGTTTCTCCTTACAATAAGACTGGTTTCCCCCCAGATGAGTAGCCCCATTGCTCTCACATCACATCTTGGAAAAACTAGACTTCTTTCTTCAGTGGGATTATTTAACAATGCATTTGCATCTTCCCTCAATTCCTTTGCTGTACCCAATACTTAGGAATGTTTTTGAACATTTTTTTCCTTGATGCATGTTTTATTGGAAAAATGTTCTGTTGAGTTCAACAGTAATTACTCTCAAGTAAAACTTGTTGAATTTCAGTCTTGGGCTCAAGATAATCATTTAAAAGAGGATTGGAAATACTTCAACAGAGTGTTATAGTTTTGATTTGAAGTGGGGGAGGGTTGTTTTCACTTCCATAAAATTTGGAGAGATTTGAAAAACTAGTAAATGTATTTTCTAGAAATTAAGCTGGGAAGTCAACTGATGACTTTGAAACCAGCTCTCTAATATTAAAATCTTAAATACTCTTCCTTGAGAGTAAGTTACACTGGAATTTGGGGGAAAATTGTAAGAAAATATCCTTAAGGTTGGGATAACCACGTGTATTACTCCCAAATCTGAAATCAGTCTTGCCAAGTAAATTCATTCTAGCAAGATTGCTGTATAAATAAATTTTTTTTTCATCTGCTGTATAAATAGGTACGCAATACTACAGTAATGTATGTGTGAACCACCTAACACACTTTGGAAAGTGCCAGATAAGTATTAGCCATGATTTTAATTTAACTTGTGCTTGAAAGATCCCGTTGGTGAGATATGAAAATGAGTCCAACATTTCAAATGTTTGAAAACCACCACTAATTTCTGCCTTTTAGATCAGCCTTCTCCAAGCTAAGGAGATCTCCCCTTAGCAGGGTTTTTTCACCTGAACTTCTTTATTGGCAGGGCTGTGATTCCTTGGCCCAGACACAACGCACGAAGCTACAACACCGCCGTGCACGAATCAACCAGCAAATCAACAAAGAGATGAGGATGAGAACAGGCGCAGAGAACCTATTCAGGTTTGCATGACCCAAATTAGCATCATAAAGGCTAATGCTAATACTACTATTAATAACCATGGTTCCTTCTTTGAGACAAGTTACCCAAAGAAGTAAGCATGTATTGGTTTGCTTGCTTTAAGAGCAGAAAACGTAAAAGTTCTAGCTAAATTACCATCTCACCTGCTGGTTTCTGTCCGATGCTCAGCATTCAGTAGTCTCAGTAGTCGCTCAGTCCTCAGAAACTAATAAGGGGAGGAAAGAAAAACATTGATAGACACATACAACGCCCACACGTGGGCATACACACATTCAGAAGAAGGGAGATGTTGGTTTTAAACATTCAGAACATCCTTTCTGGATAGGTCTATGCAAAAAACCCCCCCAAAAAAAACATTTATATAAATGTCTTCATTGGCGGGTTTTTCAAGATTCATTGCTGTTGTGCTAATTTCTCAACCAATGCAGTTTCTGACAGTTTTATATAATTGTATTATATACAATTCCAAAAAAAGGTATACAGGCAGTCTCCAGGTTATGCACACTGTACCTTGCGCATTAGGTAGAAAGGGGGTGGGGGTGTACCTGGCATGTGATCTAGCAGGCATAAAAATCTGGAACAAAACCTTTGCATATCTCACGATTGCTTGTATGATAGTTTTGCCGTGTTTTGCAGTAGGAAATCTAGCAGCAAAAGGAAAAAAAAAGAATGTATTCATTTGTTGTAGAACTGGTTGCTCAAATAATGCAAAACTTGAAATAGTTATGTTAATTTTTTAAAAATCCTGAACAGTTCTCCTAAAACCTACTTTTTAGCATTGCAACTAAAAGTCTGCAGTTATTTATCTATTTGTTAAATTGTGGTACACAAACCAGGGAGGCCTCAACCAGTTCGGTAGTTCAGACTGAGCCCTATTTAGCTGCGAAATGCTTCTTAAGAAGCTTCTGTTTAATAACCAGGAATGACTGCTGGAGACTGGCATTGGGGACGGGGGTCAGAAATGTTTTTAGGAATTAACGAGAGGCCTGGTATAGCTACGGTGAGCAGGAAGAGGGAGAGGAGGTAGTTGCTTTAAGGTTTGGAAGACCCAGTGCAGATATTCCAGAAGGTCAAGTGGTATAATCCTCTCCTCAGCTGTACCATGCCAAATGTATGCAGAACTCCTTCTTTGAAAAACAAATGTAAAACAAATTGTAAAACAAATCTCCGAGTATATTCAAATACAGCAGACAGAGTGGCAGTAAACTAGATGATAAACAACCTGTCACAAGTCAACATTTTAGCCATGAGTCTTGAGGGCAAAGGTTGGAACTTGAAGGCACCGAGTCGGAGAAGGTGTCATGGTCCCATTGGGTCGTAGAAGAAAGGAATGAATCAAAGATGAGGCCAGTGGTAGCCATTTTTGAACAGAGATGGAGAAGGGGGTGACTAGGTGGAAGTCATTTAGGTGGAAAAATTAGGACCCTTTTGGTGGGCCTGACATTGGAAGCCAGGCTGATGTGACCTTCTGCTTCTCCATGGGTTGGGCACACTATTCACATGATCCAGCCACATATATTGGGCTGGGAATTATTGTTCCAACACATCTGGAGGGCAGCAAGTTGAGGAAGGCTACCAAGGAGAAGGCAAGCTCTCTTTCTTGGAGTCCTCCATGCCACAATTTTGTAACACGTCCACATCCGCTGGTGTTTTATCTCCGTCAATGGCATGACACTGATTCCTTTGACTCAGCATGAATGGAAATGCCAAGCGTTGGGACTTGCAGTTTCCTGAGTGCCTCCCACTCCTGTGACACTGGGCTGTGAAGCTCCTCTATTCTATTTTCCAGCCCAGGACCTGTCAAAACAAGATTGCTGAGATTGCATAAGGTGAGAAAACAAGTGGTGGTGGAGGAGCAGAAAGGCTGTCTTGCCCTTATTAAATGAGCCATTAAAAACTGAAGGAGTGTGGAAAGGAGATTGGAAAAGGCACGGAAGTGCAGATAGTTAATATGTCTAGAATTGGAAAAAATCTGTGGAGGAGTCTGCAAGTACTGTAATTAAGAAGCACCTGGGAAGCTGATATAGGAGTGACGCCAACCTCCCCTAAATCTTACCAGCATGGAGCGGACGTGTGAACTGTTCCTCTGTGTATCTGGAATCCTTACACACCTTCTCACACTAATAGGTGCTGTTTTGTGTTCCAGAAATCCTGTCCCACGGGAGGTGAAGATAGCTGTCTCTTGAATTAAGAACTTTAACCAGACTTGACATTTGCAAATATGAGAAACAGCATGAAATAGTGGTTAGAAAGATGTAGGCTTGATCTAGATGCCCACTGAACAGTGCTCTTTGGAAGTGGTGGGAGCTCAGCTCTTAGCTGGAAGTTCCAAGAGTTGTGTTTTTAACATATCTGTGTGGTAACAGGTTAAGAAGATTGCTTTAATCTCCCTGGATGGATGTTGGACTATTACTCTCTTCTACATAGACTGCATCATAGGGTTGTTGTAAAGATAAAACAAGATCTCTCAGCTGTGTAGACGACAGGCATAGTAAGTTTTTTTCCCCCTTTTGTTTTGGTATAAGGGCCACTAGTAATCACAAAGTAAAGGAAACTGTTGCTTTGGAACTCAGCTATGTCAACTCTAACCTGCAGCTGCTAAAGGAGGAATTGGAAGAGTTGAACAGTTGCATGGAGGTCTACCAGAATGATAGGTAAGGTGAATGGCAGCTGCCGGCTTGGGGAGGGAGGCCTCTGGAGGTGGGCTTCAGGGGTTGGGAACATACATATGGAGTTGCCCTCTGCTAGATTAGAGAATTGAGTTACCACCTCTTGTTCCTTTTCCTTTTTAACTGGAGATCTCTGGAATTGAATCTTGGACCTTCTACAAGCAAATCAGGTGCTCTGTTGCTGAGTTATCTTCCTTCTTCCTGAGAAATAAACAAAAAAGTATAGTTCTCTTGGAAAACCTAGTTCTCTGAAGCAAAGAGAACTGGAATTGTCCCAGCAGACCTCATGGCTTTCAAAATCCCTGGCAAATTTTCCAAGTTGACTCATCCACTAAGGAATTCTTACATGTTCCAGAACAAAAACCAAGGTCATTGACCAGATCAGCTGTTAATTGGCTGTGTTCTGAACGATGACTCTTCAATAGAATTGCAATATGAAGTTGCAGTAAGCAATCTTCAGACGGTGCTTTCCCTGACCTTTCTCCCTCATGTGGTCATGAGAAGCTTTTAAAGTGGCTGCAAATACAGGCCACGCAAACTTGCAGCCTACCACCAGAGACTAAGTAGTTTCCAGTGGTGGCTTATGTGGGGAGGAGTATGTGGGTACAGGGAGGATGAGGGAGGGACATTTCCACAGGCCAGGTCTCAGCAGATCTTGTTATTCCAGGGATGATCATCACAGCCTGCACAAACAAGATCCTGCTGAACGATTGAACCACTTCTTTTTCCTAGGCTCTCATTGCTGTTTTCCTTTAGGAAAAATTAACCCTTCCTTCGTTGTTTATGATCACCTGGCATTCAGATATATAGATATTTTTGCTCTGCTCTTGTTTGTCATTAAGTGTGGATAGAAGGAACATAAGTTGGTTGGTTCTTCATCATGAAATGAATCTCCTTGATTTAGGAATGTCATTTTGTTTCCTGTGGGCAACCAGACAGGAGCTGCTGACTTGGTCTGTCACTTTTCTGTTCATTGCTGGCTTCTGAGAGGAGTCCTCTCTCTTCCTCTGCCCCTCCCCAAAGCAGTCATCATTGTTTTGGGACAGTGAAGGCCCCAGTCACATCTTCTGAAGGACTTGTCATTGAGCTGAGCACATCAAGGGAGTGGGGTAGCTGAAAGTAATTTGGCCTGTGGTCCCCCAATATTTGATCTCATCCTCCTCACTGTCTCTCTCTCTCTCTTAGTGACTCTATTAGCGTCCCCATGATTCCACTGGGGCTGAAGGAGACCAAAGAACTGGACTGGGCAGGTCCCCTAAAGGTAAGGAGATCTAGGAGAATGTGCAGCAATCCAGCCATTGGCCTTTTAAGGATTGCAAGGAGATGGATGCCAAAAGCACTGAGTCCACAATCTCCCGGGACAGAGGTTCTCTTAGGGAAGTGTGGCAAGCCTCTCTGGTTAGGTGGGATATAGTTGAAGATAACTGTTTACTAGAAAAATTACAGGAGTCCTTGGGGTTCTCTGAGCTTAGTTATTTTCTTGTAAACGTTTCGTTACCTGGCCAGGTAACATCTTCAGTGCTAGAATGGAGTGGGGTTTGCTCTCTGTTTATAATATTGGCTTGCCCTGCCAGGGTGGGTGGGTGGATTCCCCCCCCCCCCGGTCCCCCGTAGTTCCTTGATTAGTTTACTGCTTGATTGTATGTCTGGTGATAATCTTGGTGTTAATCTCTGCTTATCTGGGTGATGACTGCTGGTGAGGAGATGTTCTGGTCTTATCACCAAAATTATCACCAAGCAGTACATCAAGCAGTAACCAATACCCTAATCAAGGAACTACCAAGGGGGGGGGGGAACCCACCCACCCCGACTGACAGGGCAAGCCACTGTGTATAAACAAAGAGCAAACCCCCCCTCCCTTCTAGCACTGAAGATGTCTCCTAGCCGGGTAACTAAACATCTGCAAGAAAACCACCCAGCTCAGAGAACCCCAAGGACTCCACAGTCCAACCCTGAGCTACATATATTCTCCTCTAAAAATTACAGGGCCTGCATGGTCAGGAGCAGTGTGCTGCTGGGAACCTATCTTTGGGGGGGGCAGAATGTGGGAGAGGGGTAGTGGCCCTGCAGAGCGGCTTCTTTGCCTGGTTGGCTGCTGTAGGAAACAGGGTGGGTGGGTTGGTTGGTTGGTTGGTTGGTTGGTTGGTTGGTTGGTTGGTTGGTTGGTTTTCTATAGCCACCCATCTCAACAAGCAACTCTGGGTGGTGTACAATCGCAAAAACATAAAATAACTTAAACAATACAAAATAAATAAATACGGTCCCCAAGTAAAGCTATTGCCATAGATGTCAATAGGGGCCAAATGGGGCCCTTGACACATTCATGGCCCCAGGCCCAGGCATATAACCAGGTCTTCACAGCCTTATGAAAGGCCATCACGGTCGGGGCCATCCTAATCTCAGGAGGGAGGATGTTCCAGAGGGCAGGGGCTACGGCAGAGAAGGCGGATCTCCTAGTCCCCACCAGCTGGTATTCCTTGGCTGACGGGACCCATAATATGCCCAACCTGCTGGGCTGAATTGGACAGGTAGAAACAACTGGGAAAAAACAGTCCCTCAGGTAACTTAGGATGCTGCGCGGACTGAGCAAAAGGCCCTTATACTTCTTATCTGAGGGTGAAATGTTCCTAAATCGCCTACTTCCAGTACTGCTCCAGTTTGATTTTGGAGCATTTTGAGTGGCATTGAAAGTAGGAATTTAAGGAACATGAGCTAACAGCAGACCAACTGCCTCTGTGTTTTCATTTTCTGCACTACCCTAGGCCATGATTCGGGAGCACTACAACGAAGATGAAGACTCCTACAAGGCAGAGCTGAAAACCCTTGTGGACTTGCGGCAGGTGAGTGATCTTTGAGAAAGAAGACTTTGGGGCAAGAGTGTCTGGGCGATCAAAGTCTGCAAGATGGCAGGTGCAACGTCGCAATCAAAACTCAACGACTTTGATCACGATGCCGTACCCGCCATTTCCAGATTTTCATACATTTATGGGCAAATGCTTCTAGTTTGTCAGTAATCTGAGCAGGACGTTGAATCTGGAACTCCCGCCTGCCTGCCACAGATTTGACCCATTGCTGGTTTAATGTGCAAAGACAGGGCATGTTCTGTGGAATGCGACGTGGGAGATGTACATGGCTCTTTGGTTTCTCCTGTCTTTCGTCCCCAACAGGCCATGCGAACTCCTAGCCGGAATAAGGCAGGGCTTGAACTGCTAATGGAATATTACAGCCAACTCTACTTCCTTGACAACCGTTTCTTCTCTCCCAATAAGAATCTGGGACTTTTCTTCCATTGGTCAGTGGACCTTTTCAATATTGTTTAGAGAACATTAAAACTGTCTTGGGTGGGGACATCCAAACTTACCCCAACCATTGTTTTGGTAACAAAGAATCCATACTAAATATATATCCAAGGCAGTGAAATGTGTGTTATAATTTGGTCACAATATATCGAGTGTGAGGTTCCCCCCACTGTCGTTTCTCCAGCGTCCTTGTGTTACTGCTCTGCTCTTCTTTCTAGGTATGATTCGCTCACAGGAGTACCTTCTCACCAGCGGGCCCTGGCTTTTGAGAAAGGAAGCGTGCTTTTTAATATTGGGGCTTTGCACACTCAGATCGGAGCACGCCAGGACCGTACCACTTTGCAAGGTGTGGATTGCGCCATTGAAGCATTCCAGAAGGCATCTGGTATGTTGACTCAGAGGATTCTGTTTCAGCACTTCCTTTTATTGGGGGAAAGTAGATTGTGCTGAGGCTGGATTTGTGCAACACGTTACCCTATGTCCAGATTAACAGAATGCAGCTTAATCTTCCTTTAGCTCCCTGTGCCCAACAAATAAACCATTTCCATAGCTGAATGCAATCCCCTGGTTCACCCAACCTGCTAAGACTATGGTTGGGCTCCCCACTGAACTCCAAATTACCCCAACTCAGTAGAGTTAGTTTAATCCATGATGCAAATCCAGCCTTAAAGTTTCTTACTGGCCAATTCAAGACCCTGTTCCTAGAAACCTGCCTGTCTCTGGCTGCGGGGATTTGTTTATGAGCTAGACCTCTAAGTACTGACAGTGCTGAACCACAAAACAAATCACACACTGACTTGAAAACTCTTAGGCGGCAATCCTTTGCTTGGCTACTCAAGACTAGATCATATTGAGTTCAGCAGTGTTGGCTCCGTTGCGATGGGACTGTGGTTGGGGCCAATATACCTACCTTTTGCAGAATATGTAGGCAGGTGGGAGAGAGATGATATCCACCAAACTCTCCCTCCTGAGCAAGGTGTGGTTGCACAGCCAGAGAAGATCAGTCATCTAACCAGCTGTAAAAGTCCCAGAAGTTGCTATTGCTTAATTTAGTCATATTTTATACTGGTACTCCTGTGCAGCTTCCTTGCAGCTGCAAGAACACAGTGAGGGAGGATAGGAAGAGGGACCTTCCTTCAAGGTCATTGAGGCACTTTCTAGCTGGATGTCCATCTGCACCTGCTGATCTTTTACATCTTGAACCCTGTTCACTCTCAGCTGGGGCAAATGTGAGCTGTTTGATTATTTGGTCTCAGGCCCACTGTTTCACTTCTTTTGCAGGCGCATTCAACTACCTGAAGGAGAATTTCTCCAATGCCCCCAGTCTCGACATGAGCAGCCCCTCCCTCAACATGCTGGTGCGGCTGATGATCGCCCAGGTCCAGGAATGTGTCTTCGAGAAGGTCCTCCTGCTCAGAGCCCAGAGTGACTTCCTCACCTACCTGCAACTTGCCCAGGAAGCGGCCCGGGTAGGGTATCCAAGCACGGGTGCAAGAGGGGGCAGAGGCATTTTGTCCCACGGGACGGAACCATGCACAATGCTGAACGCTACAGAAGCAAAGCCAGCTGTGCTGTGGGTGGCCGTCACGGCACAGTGTCCTCTTTCTTGCCTCCTTGGACAGTTGCCTGCAGCATCCCATCTCCAGCTTCCCCCATCTTTGCCTCCCCAGGTGGAAGAGGTCTACTCTTTGGTGCACCAAACCATGGCCCAACCCCACGTCAAAGACTACGTCCCTTTCTCCTGGACCTCCATGGTGCACGTCAAAGCTGAACACTTCAAGGCTCTCTCGCACTATTACGCTGCTGTTGCACTTTGTGACTGCCCATGTGAGTAACCTCCAGTGTTTTTCACATTTGCAAAGAGTTTCTCTGGTTTTCCCAAAGGACTAGGAGTGTCTAAGGAGGAGGAGACAGAGGACCATTATATAGGGAGAAACCAGATCTGAGCTATAGAGCAGTGTTGTCCAAACTTGGCCACTTTAAGATGAGTGGACTTCAACTCCCAGAATTCCCCAGCCAGCCATGCTGGGAATTGAAGTCCACTCATCTTAAAGTGGCCAAGTTTGGACAACACTGCTGTAGAGTATCCATTTTACATGGTGAAACCCCTCCCTCTCTCCCTGAAGGAACTCATTTCGGAAGGAGCTTGGAGTGAGTCAGCCAAGGCTGCTCCTCTGAAGCCTAGTGTGTCTTTCCAGAGTCCTTCAGGAAGAATAATTTTTTAAATCTGCTAGAAGGGGAAAATACATTCAGCTGATAACCATCCTTTAATTAAATTGCAACTATATTACAATTACAATTAAATAAGCTGTAGCAGGTGAGAGCAGCTGGCTGATGTTCTCTTGGCTAAGCACCAGGACCACTAGGAGATCCCACGGCTTAGGCTAGATTGGAAAATGAAAAAGCAATCTTGGAATAAGGCGATGGCAAATCTCTCCTGCCAAGGCAACAATATGGATGTCTGTAGAGTCACCTGAGGGAAACTTTACTAGGTGAGATTGGCCCCATCCTTGACATCTTTCCAGAAGCCCCTCAAAACATGGCTATGTCAGCAGGCCTGGGGATCTCAAGGAAATGGTGATTTGATGAGATGGCTGCCTTGTTCTGAACATCAATACTCTCCGCTATCTTGTTGTTAATAATGATGATGATTGTAGTTTTTAACGTTTAGTTGTTTACGATAGTTTTTATCCTAAGCTGGCTAGAGTCACTTTACCTTGAGATGTGTGGCTATATAAATGTGGTTGATTGATTGATTGATTGATTGATTGATTGATTGATTGATTGATTGATTTTTTTTACCCCAATCCTACCCACTTTTGATGTGGTCTTTAGCCTGGAAAAGTGTTCCACACTTCTGGGTGAAACAGTACTGCTCTGACCTCCGGCATAGGACGGTTTCTGGGTTTTCTCCTCCAAGGTCGATGTGGGTCTTCAGCTCTCATAGCATTTTATAACCTTGGCTCACTCCTTTTGCAAGTTCAGGCTGATCTCTTTGAGGTTAGACTTCCTCGTGCCAAACGGGGCTGGCTCCTTCTCCCATCTGTGCTGAGACCTCCAAGTCTCCCAATGCCATTCAGAGGCTGGCTGGCTGCCCGGCTGGCTGGCTGCCCTTTCTTCATGATTTCACACTGAAGCTCTTCCCCGGGGGCTGGAGACCTAGGCAGGAGTCAGAAAACAGGCCTCCACTTTCCCGGGTCTCCACAGCTCTCTGCAAACCAGGATCGCTTCCTTAACCGTTCCTCCTCTGCCTCAGTCGCTTAGGGCAGCCATGATCCTGAACTAAGCAAATAAGCTTAGTTAAATTATCCTCAGCAAATAAGTCCAGGCTTTATCTGGCAAATGAGGATAAGGAGAGATTTGATCCCAGGGATGCTGGATCTCTCTCTTCCCATCACGTTCAGGATTTGATCCATCCAAAGTGGTCAAACAAGTCGAACACATTTTAGACACGTGTTTTATAATCTACATACTTTACTTCCCAGTTTACAGCATTTGATTTGAATGGCTTGCCCTGAATTTGCTAGGAGAGCTGCGCTACCTTGTCTTTCCCCTCTCCTGAAGTTTAAATGAAAGGTGGGGAACCTCCACCTCCTTTTCCGGAGCCTCCATTTCTCTCTGAGATGTGGTTTCTGAGCTTCTAGGCCAACTCCCAGAATTCCCCAGCCAGCCATTGAAGTCCACTCATCTTAAAGTGGCCAAGTTTGGACAACACTGTTCTAGACAGAGGAATGTCTGGAACTCTCCATCCCTTCTCCCAAGTCAGCCTTCTCTATTTGTGCAGCCATATCTGAGGTGGATTTCCCAGAGCACGAAAAGGCTTTCCTCCAATTTCACATCTCCATGCCTGAAGGACCAGCTCCTCGCTTGCTTTTGCAGGACCAGGAAGAGCGCCGGCGACTGGGTGAGTGACCCACCAAAATGTGGGTGCAGAAATGAGGGTAAGAAGTTGGACAAGAGCAGATACGTCTCCTGGGCTGGAGATAGTTAATGAGATCATCTTCCCCTGAGAGTTGAAAGGGCCCCAGTCATGCAGAAATGCTCCCCTTCTCTGGGGCTCATTTTAGGGCTACCATAACTTGTAAAATGCTTGACCAGGAACGATGGTGAGCCAGCCCCCAAAAACAGAGGAAGTGTTTCTCCAGAAAAGCAACCACCCTCACCATATCACTGGTCACTCTGTGAAAATGTATACCAATTTTTGGCCTTCTTTGTTGGGCATGGAGGCGAATCCTTCCATAACTCTTGATGCCAAGTATGGTTTTGTGCTCCAGATAGAGGACCTTTGTCCTCCACAATTTGCAGAATTAAAAGAGGGGGCATGAATAGGAGGTGAGCAGATGTCTTTGCAAGAAGCAGTTTCTGAGCATCTCTGGGGACCCAAACTATGGTTCAAAAGCAGCTAGGCTCTCAAAGGAGATCCTGAATCCAGACATGTCAGTTGTGAAGCATCCCCAAAAGGGGTTGCAGGAGTCTCTGTAGGGTATAGTCAAAAAAGTCAAGATGATGACCATGATCAGTGAGATCGAAGTGATGCACCTAAAAAACAGGTGGAGCTTTCATCACACTGTCATGGCTGCTTTTTTTTTTTTTAACCATATCCTATGGACACCCTTGCAATGGGTTGACAAAATGATGATTGAGTAATGCATCCAAGGGGAAACCATCATTTTAGATCTCTGCCTCCCAACCAACCAACCAGACCTTTGTACAGCATTGTGACATTAATTTGTAATGGATTTTGGAAGTGCCAACATTCACACCCACTCCTGGGCAGAACATGATAGACTTGTTCCCGTGAGGGTCACCTTTTTTTGTTTGAGTGAATTGCAGAACTACTTCTTATAGAACTACTTCCCCCTTTAATGAAGCTAGTTCTGTCCACTCACATGGTCATGTTTAAGTTTATGGTAAGAATAGTTTTTAGCCCGCTGTCAGAATTTAGAGGATAATTTTGTTAAGGCAATTTCTGAATTGCACTGATGGATGGGGCAGGTTTGAAGTTTCTTGTGTGCTCAGGTGCCCAAGAAAGTGTATAAGGATAAGCCAGGGCCTTCCAGAAAAGGTGAGGTACATAAGAAGGATCAGCCAGGTCCTTCCAGAAAAGTGGCCGTCAGCTGTAGTAGTTTCTGGTTCTCCAATGTGGTCATGTGTTTTTACAGGGAAAGCTCACCTCAAAAAAGCCATAATCGAGCATGAGGAAGCCATGAGGATCCATGGCTTGTGCAAGATCTTGAGGAAGATGGACATCCTGCAGGAGGTCCTCTCATTTGCCCACAAACGTTCCCTCAGCAAATACTCTGAAATTGACCATGAGGAAGATTTCTTTGAAACAGCGGAGGCTCCTGACATCCATCGTAAGTGAGCAAGTTGATGGATTGGGCCTTGTCTCTCAGCAGGTCGTGATTGGTCAGGTGGCAGCACTTGCCAACCTTGTCTAGATCTGGCCTGGTTGGAGCTATCAGCTAGACAAGGACATTGAGAACCCCCCTCCCCCAAAGAAGACAATATGAAAACATTTCTGTTCTGTGGCAAAAATAAAAAATAAAAATGTGTGGGTGTATCTCTGTGGTCACTAGGATTTGGGCTCAGCTCAAGGGCGTCTTGAGGTGCTTTTGTCCTGTCTAGAAGATATCTTGGTTACAAGGATGAGCGTGTAGATCCAGGTTGAGAATTACAGCTCTCACTGACGTTGCAGTTCACAGCAACAAGTGGAAGTCCTGCTCTGTAAGGTTAATTCTGCTGAGGACTGAGTTAGTTACAGGTAGCCCCAGCTGAAGAACAAGTTCCATTCCCAAGGTCTGTTCTTAAGTCAAATTTGTATGAGAGCCAGAACAGCATTATTGTATAATACTGTATAAGTAGAATTGTGTAATTAACTTGAACCATTGTGTATTTAACTCAAATCATTGTGTACTGCATTTAACTCAAATTTTGCTATAATAGACTCCATTCTTAACTATGAGTTGTCTGTAAACTGGTCATTCTTAACCTGGGGATACCTGCATTCTATTCACAGATGACTGGATCTTATGATTCAGGGCAGTTTACAAAGAAGAAAAGCATTAAAAAAAAACCACCAAGCAATTAAAACCAGACAATAAAACCAACCCACTAAGTACTTAAAATAAAAACATCAGTAATATAATACAGTAACCACAGGTGCCCAGCCCTAACGTGGGTGAATTAACATGAATAGCTTTCCAAAGAGATGCCAAGGTTGGTGCCAGTCTAACTTCTTGGGGAAAGCTCTTTGGCAGAGGGGAGGGGGCACCACAGACAAGCTCTGCCTTTGAGCCCCAACCAGTCTCACCTCAAAAATCTGGAGAACACTCAACATCCCCACCCAGGATGAGCATCCTGGACAGGACAGTGATACCAGGAGAAGGCAGTCTTGCAAATATCTAAGAGCCAAGCCATGTAGGGCGTTAAGGGTTAAATTAACACTTGGAATTGTGCCCAGAAATCTCGTGTAATGCAACACCCACAACATAGGTGCTACGTGGTTGTAACAGCTGTTGCCTGTTGGCATGCAGGTAGCCACATTTTGCAGTTTCTGATCAGTCTTCAAGGGTAGTGCCACTTGCCATATGTTGCAGTAGTCTGCCCTGGTGGTGACAAGGGCATGAATAACTGTGTCCAGATGGGCTGGCAGGTTGATGTTCCCCTGGCCACAGCTTCCACCTGCCCTTTCAATGGTAGCCGTGAGTCCAAGAGGACTCACAAGTCACAGACCTACTCTGTCATGGAGGGTGGTGCCCTCTCCAGAGTAACCACTGGAGCAGACAAAACAATAGCGGTTCTGGCATGCTCGGGTTCAACCTAGCAGATGACCTCCAGAGGCATGTTGCTTTGGTGTTTCATGAAGGATCAGAGGATTGAATCTGATTTTGCTCACTGGGATTGTGTTAAACTCTCCCTTCATGGCTTCCGAAATTCTAAGCATCATTCCAGCTCTTTTTCAAATGTTCCTCTCTAGGCTGAAGAGCTAAGAACTTGCCCAGGGTCAAATTCTGTAGGTATTTGGAAACATGGAAAACACACACATTTTTCTGTCTTGGATCCATCTTCCAGAATGGAAGAAGCCAGGTTCCAAAGTGACAACATTTTCCTTCTTCTTACATCCTTTTAGCCAAAACACATCAGAGACCCGAAATCAAGTCTCCCAACTTCTCCAAGGTGAAAGTTACAGACATCTTTCATAGCCTGGTAAGTTTGATACATCCTGTGAGGGGACTGTCCTTGTGCAGACAGCAAAGATCCTGCCCTCATAGAACCAGACCTGAAATAGTCCTGCACATTGTGGTTTCCAGTGTACACTCATGCACTCCCCTGCATGATTCTCCTACTTCCATAAGGCAAGAATTCAGGATCACCCAGGAAAGTTGATGGGCACAAGATTATGGTTGGAGTAAAATGGGAGTTTCCTCCTATACTTAGTTGCCATCAAGTCAATTCTAACTCCTGGAGATTACATGAACAAACATTCACCATCCAACTTCTCTCCAGCCATGATTAATAGCTGTTCCAAGGACAGTTCCATAGTATCTTTGATGCTGTCCATGCTTCCCTCAACTTTGCCAAGGGTAATCTGCAGCTCTTCCAAGGATTTTCCAGTGATCCTGTCCATTCATATATGTTATCTTTCCGTTCTACTTTTCTCAACTTTGCCAAGTGGAATAATTTTTTCTAGGCCATACCACCTTCTGTCCCCTGACCAAAGCATGTAAAGTTTTGATAACACCTCAAAAGAAGAATCATCTTTTGCTTCGCTGCTTCCTCCTGCACAGATTGTAACTAACCTTCAGAACTTGCTGCCCACTTAGGTAGGAGTAGCCATCATCTGTTGTTGTTTTTTTCCCCAGGGACCACTTTCAGTTTTCTCTGCCAAGAATAAATGGCACCCCCCACGGATGATACACTTGGTCCGTGGAGCAAACGGCTTTGGGTTCACCCTCCGAGGTGATTCTCCGGTCCTGGTCGCTGGGATCATCGCTGGTGGGTGTGCGGCGGTGAGTTGCCAGCCCTGTTATGGTAAAGGTGGGAACCAGGTTCCTTTGGAAAATTTACAGGAGTTCCCAAGGCGTGTTGGGAGGGCAGTCTTGGGGCAGGGAGCTGGGAGAAACCTGCCTATTCAGTAGAAGCTCAAGAACATTCAGTAAAGTTGATCCGATAGTCAGCTGGGTGCCCAGTTAGGTTGGTTTTCAGGCCAATAAGAGCTGCTGCAACTATCTACAAAACTGGTAGTTCTGTGCTTCTCTAAGAACTTTTGGGCATGGGAGAACAGATACATGGAACCTGAGTCACTGGACACACAAACAAGTACTTGATCACACAAGTCACAAAGAAGGGGGTGACCTCGGCCACCATGGACAGCTTCAAAGGGAGAGTATGCAAAATTAATGGCAGAGAAGGACAGTCTATCAGCAGCCGTGTACCATCAGAGGTAAACCAATCTCCATGACCGGAGATGCTGTACCTCCGGAAGACCGGCTGCCAGATAGCAAACAACAGGAAAAGTTTGTTTTCATATAACTAATTCAGTGATCTGTTTCCAACTCTACCTTTTTTTCCATACCCCTCCTGTGGTGTGTTCATCTTGCATCACTATTTCCTGGCTAACGTCCCCAGTGTCTCCCCCCCCCCCCTTTTTGGAGAAGCTTCAGCAAATGTACCGATTTCTACTTTTACAGGAAGCTGGTCTGAAAGAAGGGGACTACATTGTCTCTATCGATGGCCAAGACTGCAGGTGGTCCAAACACGCAGAAGTGGTGCAGCTGCTGAAGCTGGCTGGGGAGGAGGGGGTGAAGGTGGGCGTGATCACTCTTCTGCCCTCGGAAGGACACAGTGTGGTAAGGGAAGGCAAGGATGATGGGGTGGGGGCAGTGGATGATGGGGTAGGGTGGAACCCAATTGTTCTGGGGCCTTGGGGTCCCCAAGAGAGGCGTGCAGTGTTTTATTTTTTGCAAAGCAATGTTGTTTCAGATTCTCTCGGGCTAATGACCCTTGGTCAGATCAGCAGCAGACGTCAGAAACAGCACTTTTTTTATTCATTTATATGTCAGATTTATATCACAGCCCAACTCCCCCACAAGGAGGGACTCTGGGCAGTTCACAACCAAACAATTTAAAATCAGTAAAAACATAAATAATACAAATATAAAATACAGTTATTAAATACAATAAAATCCAAGAGATGGTGGTATTATTTCAGCCTGTGACCAGATAATATCGGTCAAAGGTAAAGCCAGGGAACCAGCCGACCCCAAGACTGACCATTCCCATCCCTGCCCCATGCGTGATGGCAGAACCAGGTCTTCATTTTTTTTCTGAAGTCTGACAGGGAGGGGGCCAACCTCACTGCTGGCGGAAGCGTGTTCCACAGGGCAGGGGCTGCTTCAGAGGAGGCTCGCCTCCTGGACCCCGCCAGATGAAATTCTCTTGCAGGCGGGGTCCGCAGCGTGCCCTCTTTGCATGACCGGGTGGGACGGGTTGATGTGACAGCAATGAGACGGTCCTTCATTGACTGAGAAGGGGTGGGTGGCTTTGCACCAAAGAACCAACCCCTAGTTTGTGTCACCATGGATTTTAGAGTCAAGAAGCGTGCAGGTTTATATGCACTGCAAACACACAGACAAACACACTCTGAAACAGGTTTTGCATAAACAAGTGTTTTTGGAGCAACTTATATAAATAACGATTCTCGTTATTGAAGAGCGGGGAGGCTGCTAGACCCTGAAGAAAATTCACAAATTTCTGCTATGCTCATTTTCTTTAACACAAACAGGCGTGCACGAACTCCCAACTTTTTCATGGGCATTGCTTGCACGCACTATAGCTGTGGTTGGACTGTGAAGAGTAGGAAGTGTGTGTGTGTGTGTATTGAGAGAAGTAGGGGCCAGTTAATCCGAATGCTGCCTTCTGTCCCAGGTTCTGCATCTGCCCAAAAGTGCTTTTTCAGCTTTGGGTTTGGTGAGCATCCAGACATCCAAGCCAACTTGGACTTAGACCAGTGTTTCTCAGCCTCAGCAACTTTAAGATGTGTGGACTTCATCTCCCAGAAGCATGGCTGGCTGGGGAATTCTGGTTGAAGCCCACACATCTGAAAGTTGCTGAGGCTGAGAAACATTGACTTAGACACTCAGCCCAAAGGCGCCCAGATAATTCTGATTTTTGACTTCCTCTAGAATCTAGAGGAGGACCTGAATTCTAGTCAACCTAGTCCTGAAACTCCAAGATTCTCCAACTCCATGATTTTATTCTGTTTCTTGGGGATTTTCCCCCCGCCCCAGTTCAGGCTGCTGGTTCTGGTGATTCTCAACCAACCATCTGTTGAATCAACTCTGTTTCTCTACTTGCTATCTGGGAAATACGCTGTGACAGTTGCTGGTGCCCTATTTCTGGCCATAGTTTATGACTACAGAACTGCATGTGTCCTCTTTGCTGCACTGATGTGGATTATACTGCAGACATGCCAGATCAGTGTTTCTCAACCTTGGCAACTTGAAGATGCGTGGACTTCAACTCCCAGAATTCCCCAGCCAGCCTGGCTGGCTGGGGAATTCTGGGAGTTGAAGTCCACACATCTTCAAGTTGCTAAGGTTGAGAAACACTGCACCAGATTATAAACAAAAACTGGGAATCAGGGCAATTTGTCCTCCCTCCCCAGCCCCCCAGCACAATAAACAGTGGGGGCGGCTGGTAGCCTGACTATGCTCTCCCCACCTTTTTAGTTTGCATTGCAGTTTTAACTCTTTAGCTTAATTTTAACCTCTTGTAGCTAATTAACTTACATGTTTTTTTCCTAGGATTTTCTACTTTGCTTATGTGTAACACCGCCTAGAGTCACTTGTATAGCAAGATGGGCGGCCTATATAAATTTGAAATATAAATAAATAAGAGGTTTATGAGCCGGAATGGTAATTGGAGGTATCAGTGAACCAGCTTGCCTTCCAAGGGACTTGATGAATTATTTATTCATTTTGTTTTGGGAAGCCAAAGTTTCCAGTTCAGGTTTGGAGGAGGAAGAGATGCTGTGTCCACTGTCTTGAGGACGAAGGACAGGGTATAAACGTAGCAACTACTGAATAAAATCTGGAAGGGACAGCTGCCTTTGGTCCCCCACTCAGCAAGGGAATTTCCCCCAGGGCCAAAAAGCTGGGCCTTCGTAGTTGCTGCCCCTGCCTTCCCTCCAGGATCTGGTCTGTGCCAATCCTGTTGGCATTCAGAAAGGCCATGAAGACTTGGGTTTTCAGGAAACTTCTGCTAGGCTGACTCAGGGTTAAGTCCCCCCTGCAATCAGCAGGGGTGAATTATTTTGAATGCATTTTCCTTGGGGCCACGGTGAATATATTGCCCTGCTGGGTTTTCTAATACGTGATGTCGTTCTATTTTAGTTCGCTCAAGAATTGGGGCGTGCACCTCGAAGAGCTGGATTGGGACCAAAGCCGTGTTTCTCAACCTCGGCAACTTTAAGATGCATGGATTTCAGCTTCCCATGCTGGCTGGGGAATTCTGGGAGTTGAAGTCAAAACGTTTTAAAGTTGCTAAGGTTGAGAAACACTGGACTAAAGCAACACATAAGCCTGAGAAACGAATAAGCAAACAGATAAATGGTTCTTGCTCTATACGTGTTTATTTTGCTAAGCTGCTCTTGATCCTTCTTGGTAGAGGAAGAATCTAGGGAATTCTTCTTCTGTGGAATAATAACCTGTCGGTGATCACCTGCCTTCCTTTTCGTCCAGAAGGTGGACAAGAAGCCGACAGCCGCGGCCTCTGGGGCAGGTGCTCTGTTGAAAAGCGACAAAGAGAACAACCGCAAGACGCCGCTGCGGAGCAAAGGAGCCGGGGCCCTCCTTGCCTGGGGGAGGAAGAGCAAGCGCAGCAAAAGCTGCAGCACGGCGGCCCTCCCCTTTGCCGCCGTGGGGGATAACGAGCTGGCCCGCTGAGCCGCCCCAACACCCTGCCCAGCCCGTCTCCCCTGGACCAGAGAAGGAGACGGTGCCCTCCGTGCAGATGTCTTTGGACCTCTCCAGACCCCTTTGGGGCGGTGGAGCTTCGGGGTCTGTAGTCTTGCTTCTGGGGGAAAATGTGCATTGGGAGAAAACTAGTTCTGCGCCACCAAATTCCTGAGAGCTGAGATGAACCTCCACGGTTCTGGGCTGTCTGCCTCTAAGACCAGATACTGGAGACGAGCTGTCCTCTTTCATGGTTTGTGGGTTTTTTCTGGAGGGGTCTGGCTGGGCAGCGTTGGATGTCAGACTGGATGGACTTCTTAAGTCCTTTGAAAAACAAGCCTGCAAGGTAGCCTCAAATCCTGCCAGTATCAGCAGGCCAAAAGAACTCTGAGGGCCCGCTGCACTGCCCTAACTTTTCCCTGTCGAGGAATGGCTTGGGTGGGGGGCCCACCAAGCCCAACCAGCCAAGGTGGTTTGCGGTGGGGTGGGATGACTTGTCCTTGGGAAGAATGGTGCAACTCTCCTGAGCACATCTCTGAGAAAAGGCAGGTGCATCTCCTAGTGGGGGGACAGATGCTAAAAGGCCTCTGGGAGATGAGTTGCAGGAGGAAAGGACTAAGTCCCATCTGAAGGAAGAGACTGGAGGAAAGCAATGAACAGCTTTGTGTCTTGGTACCATGATGACTGGCCAAGTGTTATGCACTAGGAGGAGGATTTCACAGGGGTGGAGGGGCAAGAGCACAAAGCTTCCCCTGTTGGCTTTGAGACAGCATGTGCAGGACCCACTCCCAAGGCAAAGAGCAGAACTGTGGAGACTGACACATCAACGAGAAACTTCTCAGTGGATGTTGTCACTTCCACCTACTCCAAAGCTTCTCTTTTATGCTCAGTCTCCTGTTGAGGATTGAGGATAATTATTATATTCCCTCCTTTTTCAGGGTCATCGTAAGGATTTCAGTGAAGAAATCTGTGTTGAGCATTTTGACTACTCTAAAAAGCTCCAGATCAGTGCTAAATCCTAGTTGGTTGGTTGGCTTTAGGATCAAATACGCAGCTAGTTTGTATCACTCCTCCAACCTATGCTTAGATGTAGGGAAACCATCCCATTTCTGTTTATGGTTTCCAGAAAAAGGTTCCTCTATGACAAATGTTTGGAAGATCTTGTTCTAGAGCCCAATGAGGGGAGTTGGGTGTGGAGTTTCTTCCCAACTTGGCACTGGCTGCTTTCTGGTGGGGGCAGTTGAGAACTCTCCTCTTGGGATGCTCCAATTGCTGCAGGACCTCCATTCCCAGAGCTGCAAGAATTTAACTGGCTTGACATGCTGCACAGGGTGGCGGTTGGAATACTGACTTCTAGTCCCACCTGAGGCATGAAAGCCGACTGGGTGACTTTGGGCCAGTCCCTCTCTCTCAACCCAACTCACCTCATAGGTGGTGGTTGTGGGGGAAATAGGAGGAGGAAGGAGTATTAGGTATGCTCTCTGCCTTGAGTTATTTACAGAAATAATAAAGGCAAGTAAAAAAAAAATCTAAATATGCCCAGAAGTTGTTTGGGACTGTGGGACCACCAAGGGTCTCCTTTGGTGCTGGAATGCCCTTTTCTGCTTGAAAGTGGTAGGGACCGTCCTGAAGCTCCAGAGCACAAGTGTTTATGGTGGTCAGCAGGATGGGAGCCCAGTATCTACAGAGCTGCTCTGTAGATACTAAAGGGGATAAGAGAACCAAATTCTCTGGCCAAGTAGCAATACGCTGTAACAGAAAGAGGCTTGTGGGCCTCCTAAATGTGCCTGTTCAGTTCCATTAAAGTTTCAGAGAAGGGCTGGAGACTGTTTTGCTTTGGACAAGGAGGATCTCCTCCACCTCTGATCTTGGGGAGAGCTGTGGCCTCAGCAGAGAAGGGGTCAAGCTAGATAGAAAACTGTTTGGCCTGATGACTTCTCATTCCCTCCCAAAGGTGTGTTAGGGCCAGAAGGCCAAGATGTGCAATGAATGAACCCTCCCTCCCTCCCATACTAGGCCACCAAAATATGTGGTCCTCTGATGTTCAGTTTTCATCTGTGAGGGCTGCAAGCAGGATTCAAGCTTTGTAAACTGGATGGCAGTGTAGCTGTTGGCTTGTTCTCTCAATCTAACAGGGCCTTCGTGAGCCATGGAATTTGAGGGGGCAACAGGCCAGAAGGCAGTTGAGTTCTCTGCCATTTAGTAGAACTCCCCAGGACCACAAAAGGAAAAAGCCAGGGGCCTGCACATCCCCAGAGAGGGAAAGACATCTCTAACACTTTCATTCCAGACACTAAAACTCATCCTTTAATAATGCAAGAACAATGGAGGAAAAAGTCCACTCACACACCATGCTAGAAGATTGTAGGGCGTAGGGAGGGTTCTTCCCAAGGTTCAGACTGCACTGGATGTCCTGAACCAAAGAAGGGCAGTTCAAGCAACAAGCCAAATTCCCTGCAATAAAGATGCTAAGGGTGCAAGTTTGTCTTGGAATCAGAATCATCAAGTTGGCAGGCTCATTAGAGGTCAGCTAGTCCAGCCCAGCTCAGTGCAGGATCCTCCATCGTATTTCTGGCAGATGGCCCTCCAACCTCTGAAGACCTCCAGGGAAGAAAAGCTCACCATGCCATGTGTACTTTGCAGTAAAGATCTTACTCCCAAATAAGCACGCGTAGAAGTACAGTACCAGCTATGGAGCATCTGGGCAGTGACCAGCAGAAAAAGAACATTACCCCGGGTGGGTGCGGGGCCCCTTTTATCACTGTGACTTGCATTTGTCTCCAAAATTGCAGATCATCTGCATTCGCTGTTTGTAGCAACTGAAGGTATCAGCTAGTTTATCCAACTCCCTTGAAGGGTTCCAGTGTGAAAATGAATTTATAGCTTCATATAACGTAATACGCCATCCTGCCTTATGGATCTGTTTTCTGCATTAAGTGCTAGTTTAGTTCGGCCTTCCCCTTGGGGTGGGGTAGGAGTGGAATATTGATTTAAACAAAGCAGAAAGATCTTCCCATATGAATTAGGTTACCAGTCAATCAATCCTTCTTTGCTAAGAATTGGAGAAATTGAAAAGGGAGATTTGAAGGTACATCTGCAAGAACTAGGGAGCACTGGCAAACAAGGGACAAGCATCCATGTGCTAAGCCGTTTTATATGATTTGTCCTGTCAGTGGTCCTTGAAGAAATTCCCAGTGAATTTTGACTATTACAAATGAAGAGTCGACGGTCCCATCTCGCTCAGTGTCATGATTTTTCTCATATTTGGCATTTGTGGAACCTACAAGACTTAATTTGAGCCAGTCCTCACTGGTGGGTGGTGCCCAGTGGCATGGATTTGTGTGCTCATTATTGTGGGTTCCCCAATTGGATGATTTAACGGATATGCTGTAGTTAAGATTACGCTCCTTCAAATTTGGAATTTGTGAAGATTCTCTTGGTCCTGGTGACTGACAGCCATCAGCAGTGTGGTGTTGAGCCATGTCTGTGTTTTTCTGCATTTTATTTAACAGTGACAGTGCTGATTTGACTCAAGGCTTGACTTTAGAAGTCATTTTCAGGGCCTGATGTCAGTCTTGGAAAATGCTCTGTAGCAATAAAACACGTGCCTCGAGCATACGCCATGTCTCTGTCTTTCTCCACAGCGTGAGGCCAGCGTAGGTGTGCACAGAGTGCTCCAGCCAGCTTCCTTTTTAAGTCATGAAATCACTTCCAGATCCATGTCACAGAAAGAAAGCCAAGTCAGAGCACTCTGCACCTGTGGAAGGCAAGACGGGAGGGACTGGGCAGCAAACGCCAGGCTTGGAAGGGAATGAAAAATGGAAGGCTTTCTCTGGAGCCCAGGTGCCATTTGCACTATGTTAATCCTAGGCTGGGTAAGTTCTGGGGTTGAAAATGGGGAAAACCTGAGGGTTCTGTCTCTGAAAGCAGATGTTACAGTGAAAAAAAAATAGTTGTGGTCAGTTCAGGTATTTGGAAAAGCTGCTGCTGCTGCAGCAGGAAAGAGGCCCAGAAGATTAGGTGCATGTACTAAGGGGATTGCTCTCAAACGCAGAAGCCATCATTCAGGGAGGGAATGTGTGTCTTCATGGGGAGAGGTCTAGGTTGAATCGCTGACCCCTCCAGATGAAAAAACTCTTGGGTAATATAAGTTAGAGAGCCACAAATCACAGCACAAAGCCAGGGACCAATTGATCCAAGAGACCATCGCCGCCTTTGAACACAAGTACTGCAAGCATCAGATTCAAGGTCACCTCACAGGGTGTCCATATTCATCTTTTATTCACACAACATGGAGTTGCATCTACATTTCCATGCTTTGTAATTACAAGAGTTAGTCAGACAACGTTACACAGTAGGTTGCCCCCCTAAATTGTTTTGGAGGCCAGCAGCATCCCAGAAGGTCCAGCAGCGAGCAGTCCCCAGCTTCCCTTGCTGCTTGCCCAGTGCCAGAGGTGATTGTCCAAGAAAGCATACAGGAATTGGGTGGGGCTTAGGTGGGGGGAGGGGAGGTAAACTCAAAAGGCAAATGGATCTGCTCACCCACATCAAAGATACGTGCCCAAGTCAAGTTCAATACTTCTCAGTTCAGATCAGGGTTTCTTAACCTCAGCCACTTTAAGATGTGTGGATTTCTGTCCACGCATCTTAAAAGCTGCTAAGGTTGGGAAACACTGGTTTAGCATTGACTTGCTGGATTTTGTGTGCCAATGTTGAAAGGGAAAAAACCTGCAGGGGAAAAGTCTTGATGACCGCTATTGTAGTTATACTCTTTTCTCCTCTGGAACTTGTTTTCCTGGACCAAAGTTGCAAAGTAGCTTTGGGGAAAAATGGAATTTGAACTAAACGAAGTTGTGAAGGGAACAATAAATGGAATGCAAGGTATGGCCCACTATTGTTCAGCCCAAAGACTGATTCAACAAGTTTCAGCTCTTATTTTCCCGGTTTCCTCTGGGCATCATTTTACAGTATAGAACCCATTTCTCATTGCTGCTCCTACCTTGTCATGGAGCTAAACGAGTTGTGATTGCAACATGCCTTCCTTTCAGTGCAAGGCTACAGACAACGCAAGGTTTAGGGGCCATGGGGAAAAAAAACCTGCAGGTGTCAGTGCTCAGCTGACTTGAAGTCACTTGAGAAAAACTGAAACATGTTAATGTGGATTAAATGAGGGGCTGAAGGGACTTGTATAGCATTTAAGAGGGAGGAGGGACAATAAAAGATTGTAATTATCTGTTAAAAAGAAGGTTGGAAGTCATTCATAAATTTCTTAACTTTAGGGGTTCTTTTTTATTTCCTGCATTTTTTTTCTCTCCTTTTTTTCCTTTCGATTTGCCTTTTCTTCTGTGAAAAAATCCTTAATAAATATAAATTAAGGAAAAAAGAAAAAGCTGAACTGCGTTTGCTGGAGTGGGTGGTCAGGGCCAGCTTTCCACCAGCAGCCTGGGGCTAATATCAGCAAGGTCCTTCTACGTCCAGAAGGTTGCATGAAGAGGCTGCCAAGAGCGCATCAACCTTCTTGGGGAGTAGCGAGCGGTACCATTTGCTATCGGTTGGACCAACAGCAGCTGGGCTAGCAAGGCCATGACAAGGTGCCAACCGCATCAAATTAAAGCTCGTTCAAGCTTTTTTCCCCTTCTAATTTCCCACCTCTCCTTAGAGTAAGAATCAAACTGCTGCCCAATGCTGATTTTCTCCCCCGATTTTCCAAAAACGATTCACACTTATTAAAAGCTCAATCAATCACAACTAAAGAGAGGTTGAGGATATTGGTTTACTAAAGCCAACAGTTTTTGATACTGGAACAATATAGGTAGTGTGTTGGGTTTTTTTTAAATCTCACCTAGCAGAGACATCCAGCGGGGGCTGGGGGGGGCTTAAAAAAAAGAATCCAACCCGGCCGCAACAGTGATCAAACCCAACCCAACACACGGGATAAAAGGGCTGGAGCTTTGGCCGCATGGCCACCATCTTGACTTTTCTGACTTTCCCTGTGGAGACCCCATCACTTAACTGTCCTGACCGAAGTGATCTACAGAAATGGTTTATTGCACTTTTCTCCAATCTAGCAGCTTCCCAGCGAGTTGGGCTCCAACCCACCATGCCCAGTGCGCAGTGGCCACGCAATGAAACTAGACCCTCCTTTCCAGCTGGGGGGCACCAGAGGGAGGCAAGCACAGAGCCAAGCCAGACGTCTCATGCAGTTGTGATTAACAAGCCACATCTGCCCCCCCCCCTGCCAAATCCCAGTCAGACAATTCTACCAATGAGAGCAAAGCCACTTGAGGTCAAAGTCAAGAACGTCCCAGAGCTTTTGAGACAGCCGCTGGGACAAGCTCTTCTACAAATTCTATTAAAATGCAATTCATTCTACAAATTAACCGAGGCGCAAGGAAGTGACTCTTCAGAAGCCAGATTTTCCAAGGGGCTGGATTTGCTCCTCGTTCTACTGTTTTTAATGCATTTTTACAGATTTTGCCCAGCTTTTCTCCAACTGCTCAGAGTTTCTGTGGAGTCAGCAGTATAAAAACTTTGTAAAAAATGAAACAGTTCAGGGATGAAGATCAGCCCAGTGTGCCCTCTGGCTAAGTGGTCAACCAGCCAGGCTGTATCCTCAAATTTGATCAATTATTTCAAACTAAGGGACCAGCAGTTACTATTCACTGGCAAAACAAGACTGACCACATGGAGTCCTCTTAATGGAAACCCACCACTGGCCACGGTGGCCAGAATCAAAGGAAGTTGGAACTTAATTTCTGGTGGGACATGCTTACCACCACCATCACCACCACCACCTAGGGGCTCTCCTTCTATTCCTGGCCCTGTAATTGTTTAGTGGCTACTCCCAGAAGTCATAAAGCAGGAATCCCACCCACCCTTGTCTCTGCTGCAGAAGGAAAAGGCTAGGATGACGTTTCTGTTGGTAGGTTGGGGGTTCAATCTTGATTCACACAAGTCTGCCACACAAGCCTGATGAGAAACTGATCCGACAGAGAGTGGAACGGAGTGCAGCTTATAAAAATGTGAAGATAACAAAGGGGAGAAGAGACACAAAGCAGATGGAAGCAAAAGAATCAGGAGTTTGAGAGCGCCTTTTCCAACTCATAGATTGTATTAGGAGGCAGAAGCTTTCGTGACCCTCTTAATAAAATTTGTGAGCTGGAAAAGGCACTCCCAAGCTCCTGATTTTTTGGCTCCCCTAGAACCCACACAGCTCCCCTCCTACGAGGTCTACAACAAGCAGGTGGAAAGAAACCTAAAAGCATCAGCCTCTAGATGAAGAAGGCTGTGGAGCTAAACGGCCCTTGTTCCCAGGGAGCCCACGACAGAAAGGATCCAATCAAGCTGATAAGCTTCTTTCATGGATCCTAAGAGTTCACTAAATGCCACAGTCCAGGCATTCTTACTCTCAAGTAAAACCCACAGAGTTCAATAGGAAATATTCCAAAGGTGTATGTGTAGGATCTCGCTGCCTTTAGGGCTACCACGGTAAGTTCCACCGAAACTTTTCACGCATCTAAAAAAGTAAACATGTATTGGTTTATATAGAGATACACACACACGTGATTTAAGTGAACTCTGACGAGATTAGTGAACTTTGACTAGCAAGGGCTCAAATGGAGAAGAAGGAGTGAGAAGCAGGGTGTTGTCCACAAGGTAACTCATTCATTGCAAGGACCTAACGTATTTAAAAACTCCTTTCTCAGTCGCCCCAAAGGCCAGGATCAGAATCAGTGGGTTAAAGCTGCAGAGAAGTAGATTCACGTTAGAGGCTGTCAACTGGTGGATTAAACCATCCCTGAAGTCTCCCTTCACGGGAGGTCTAGACGCAGATGCTGGGCCTCTGCTTCCTGGGATCCTGCATCACGCAGGAGGGGATTGGACTAGATGACCTCCCAGGTCCCTTTCAATTTGAGGAGTCTTTGCATTAGACAGGGTGTGTTCCTTCTGCGGCTCAAACACAACGGGAGCGTTGTGAGTGAGAGGCTGCAACGCACTCAGTTTCCCAAACTGGACCCAACCGAAGCCCACTCTCTTGCTCTTCTTCACACTTTTATGTATAACTTTGGCGGGTTTCAGTCTGCAGCAGGTCAAATGTGTGTCCTTCAACTCATCCTCCGTAATAAAAACGGGAGTTAGGCCTAAATTAAGGAACCAGGGGCTGCCCTTACCCTGCTTTGGAGCAGGGGCCCTGCAAGGAATGAAACTGAACCCAATTGCAGACACAGATACAGTCGGTGGGCAAGCCGGTGTTCCTTGCAGACCTGTGCAGGGACGACTCTCACGTTCTGAGACTAGCTCAACCCTGGCTGCTGAATGCCCTTTGGGGCTCCCTGCAGGTCACCTCTTCTGAAGGCAGCTCTCTGCCCCAACCACGGGGCTGCCTCAGACACCCCCGGCCCTTCCCTCCGTCTTGCCAAGGGGCAGCAGTAGGCATACCGCACTGCCCTTGCTTGGCATCTCTGCAAAAACACTTCAAGCAGATCCATTGGGCTGAGAGGTCTGCCAAAGACCACATCTCAAGTCATGCGGGACGCAAGCCAGACCTTCACTGCTGCTTCTACGTGTAAGCCGCCTCTTCCGCTCCGCTTTTCTGCGTCATCCCAGAGCCAGCTTCTCACAATGATGACTCTGGTTTCTTCCATCTGGATGATGCGATGACTTTCAGCTTTTGTTCCGTTCCTCTGAGCAGTGCTAGGAGGATTACAAACGGGAATTTCTTTCCATACTGCAAAATCACTCACAAAACTGGGCTTTTTTACTGTTATATCCCAGCCTTTGAACGGATCAGTAGAAGCAGCCTGTGCGCAGGAGCAGTTCCAAGTCAGTTTCCCAGCCTACAGAAAACACGCCTGCCTCTCCTTCCCCATCCGTCCAGTCTGCCTCTCCTCTAGCTAATTCCTGACATTTTTCTGCAGGTTTCTCAGATATGAAGAATCAGACTGGGTAGTTTTGCCTCTAAACAAAAGGCACCTACCAAAGTGAAGGATGCAAATCTTGGTGAACTGCAAAGTCAATTTCAAGAATTACGGAGGGAAAAAGAGGAGTCACCGTCTCCATTTGCCAAACCAAACCCAAATAAAACCACCCCATAGCCGTTTGCTGGGATACCCCCGTTCGGAAGACCACTTGACCCTCCTCCGTGACAAAGAACCTAGATTAGGTTGTAGGTTTGAAGGGAAAGGAAAGGGCTCAGTAACATTAAGGCACTGGATGGTGTTAGTTTCTGAGCTTCGTGGCAGGACAAGCCTTCCCTGTCCACCAGAAGGAAGATCCTTGAAGCCCAAAAAACGCCCACACTGTAGCCTAGGACACTCCCCAACCGCCCCGTTAAAGTGCCTCCCTCCGGTAGAAGGAAAATTATGCTCTCGTGATGAGGCTGACAAATGGTGATATTTTAGTCCAGTGTTTCTCAGCCTCTGCAACTTGAAGATGGGTGGACTTCACCTCCCAGAAGTCATGCTGGCTGGGGAATTATGGGAGTTGAAGTCCACCCATCTTCAAGTTGCCAAGGTTGAGAAACACTTAGTCTCTTAATGCAGGATAAAGGAAGTAAAGCCCTGGGTGGGTTTCCCTGGTCACTTTCCTAGCACTGAGCACCGCACAATGGTGGGAAAAGCCACCACCAATCCTCTCCTTAGCATGGGGTGGGGCCAGGTAAATCAATTATAGGTGGGTGTTGTGGACATGGGGTTTAGCCTCTAGTCAAGTTGCCAGCTGAGAGCCCCAGAGTTGCTCTGCACCCATTAGCTGTTGATCGGGCTATTTCTAAGCAGGGTCCAGTGCTCTTGCGGACATTTGCTACACCGCCTCTCAAGTAGACTGGCTGATGATTTTGCTTCAATTACCCCTTACTGTTTTGTCAATTCTCTCGATCTTCTGATGGATTAAGTGGCCAGGTGCCCCCATAGAAGCCGGGTGCCTGGTCCCTCCTCCAGCCCCAGCTGCTCAGCAGCCAGGGACTGGACAGAAGAGACTTGCCAAGAGGAGCTGGGCAGATCCCAGCCCCACATGGTTGAGGAAGTGCTGGAGTTTGTTCATACAGCAGGACGGGTCCAGGAGAGAGGGGACAGCTGAGGAGGGCTCGAACCTACCACAGCTGGTGGCTGGGGATGAGACAAAGATGAAGTCATGAAGACCTGATGTATAAAAAGGATAATCAGGGCAGGAGAATGTGGAGACGCATCCTCAGACTCAGTTCACACAACAAATGGTTGGCTTGTTTGTAGCTTAATCTGCTGTGTAAACCCAGCTAGTAGTTTCTAAACCACAGTTCAGGGTTTGTGCTGTGCCAAGGCAGCTAATTATTGTTTAGACAACAGACCAACCATGATTAGACCAACCACGACCTAGTATTTGTGTGAGTGTTCAAAACCAAGGAATGATTTTGCTTCGATCACCCTTAACTGGTTCTCCAGACTCAAGACACTGGAAGTGAGAATGTGACAGGGAGCTGCCGGAAGGACCCACGAGGACGTACCAGGATTGGAAACGGGAAGCAAGTTTGTTAGGCACCTGAAATCGAGCAATAAGGTGAGGTCAGTGAAAAGTGGCACCACATTTCCAGAGGCGAAGGGACTCACGAGATAAGCAGAGGCTGAGAAAGTGTCAGCAGCACAACATCTCTCCAGGCTGAGCTCTGAGGGCCCGCAGGAGGAGGAAATGCAGGATGCCAGAAAAGGGTCAGCGCATTTCCTGGTGAGGAAGCAAAGTTGAATTTACCCCCCGAGGCAATTAGCTGGAAAGGGGTGTGTGTCTGGGTGAGAATTAATCCAACCAACTTGGCAGGGAGGGACAGGAGGAAGAATCAGCCACAGGTGACAGAGGGACTGATCTTCATGTAAGAGAATTGAAGGGGAAAGAGGTACAATTTGGATTACTAAACCACGCCTGTTTCCTTTGTCTGCCAGGGGCTATGAAACCGCTTTAAAAGAAAAATCTCACCTACAGCCACAGCCAAAGCTTTTTCTCCGAAAGAAGGCCAGAGTTCTTAGGAGACAGACTCTGCATTTAACCCTTTAATCTTCACGCAAAAGCTCCACCCCAAGAGAAGGAATAAATATATTTCTGGGGGAGGCAAAACAATGGAGAGCAACGACAAAATAAATTAACAAAAAGAGCATTCTTTCCACGCACAAATAGAGTTTGGCATGAAGATATTTACAACTCTGAACTCAGTTCTGTGGTTCGCCAATGGACTGCACCCATTTTTCTTTACACTTTTATAACCATGTTCCCGAGACTGAGCCTCCTTCAGCTGGGTTGGGGCTGCAATGCTCATACTCCCCAGCCAGGATGCTGGAGTTGCAGTCCCAATACTGTTGGAGGTGGATGCCAGATTGGGAAAAATCTCTGTATCAGTGTTTCTCAACCTTGGGAGCTTTAAGATGTGTGGACTTCAACTCCCAGAATTCCCCAGCCAGCTTTGCTAGTTAGGGAATTCTGGGAGTTGAAGTTCACACATCTTAAAGTTCCCAAGGTTGAGAAACACTGCTCTATATTATAAATTCCCCCCAAGAAGGGCAGAAACTGTGTGCCTGTTGTTAAGTTGAGGCTATCCCCCAATCATCTGCATCAAAGGTTAACCTATGCCAGAAAACTCAAACTGTTTGTCTAACAGCACTCTTCTTGACCAATCCACCAAAGAAAGCCCCACTCAGATTTCCAAGCAGTTGTAAAATGAGGCAGGTTTCCTTTCTGGTTACAAAAGAGGAAGCTTGCCTCTGGCCACAGACCTTCTAGATTTATCATGCAAAGACAATGACCGTCAGAAAAAGAGGGGCCAACGCTTTGCAGACTGTGCTTGGAGGTTTGATTCTCCTCTCCTTCTGCACTGCTGCTTCTTCTCACCAACACATAGTGCAAACAAAGCAGGGATCTCCCAGCCAAAAGATCTTTGGAAAACCTGAGCTGCTAGGCTGGGAAGGGGCCTTGCATCCTGGCAGAATGCAAGGAGTTGGGGGGCCTCTTGGGTATTATCCAAGCTGGAAGACTGGTGGCCCTGTTTTTCCCATTTGGGGCTCCATCTGGATTCCAGTTTGCTTTGGTTGAAGAGCCCCAACACTGATTGCAAAGATTGCCCTCACTAAACCCTGCATGCCAGCCAATCAGCTTGACCATTTTATGAACTGGACCTGAGGTGGGGAAATCAGCACTCCCATGAGTTGACTTTTGCCAAATGCATTGTACTCCAACTCCCAAGTTTGCTGGGTGATTAAGGGAGCTGAAGACCAGCCCAGACAATGGACACCAGGTTGAGGGTGGTAGCCTTGAGTTGCCCAGATACGTATGTGCCTCTTCCAAGCTTCTTTCTGCACTGGGACATGATCTAGGAGTAAATGCTCTGCACCTGGAATAAGCTAAAGAGAGTTTCAGAAACGGGATGTTCCTTTTTAAGAAGGAAGTTGCAGGTGGGAGGGCTCTGCTGTGTTGGAATAAAAGGCACTTTCTCTGGAGAGTCACCCCAAGCTACTCCAAGAGCTGCTCAGCACCCAAGAGTGAATGGGACCCCTCCCCTCCAGTTGGCCAGGAACAGCCAACAACCCCTGGGATGCTCCTGCATCCCTTCTCTAGAAGCAGTGAGGGATGGTAGAACCCACAGAAGCCACCGTGAGCCACATGTAGCACAGCAGGGTGGAGGTAGCCCCACTGTGGCCAACACTATCCAAGAAATGGGCTTGCCCTGGTGGGATGGTCTTCATTGCAACTACCCTGCAGACCTTCATGGCCATCACCCTGGCCTTTGGTCAGGCCGAGGGAGAAGGGCTTAGAGCTGATGTGGGTCTGAAACACTGCAGGAAGCAGGAAGGCACAAGGGCGAGAGTGAGGTGGCCATCGGGGAGGCTGGTGTTAAGAACAGACGCTCTGCTGTGTGTCAGAACGCTTCACCCCTGTAGGCCAGAGTTATGGTTAGGGTCCAAGATGTTCTCCACTAACTGTCCCATCCCAAGACCCTCCAGTATCTCTTGGATGAGCCCTTCCTCTTTCTTGTCCTCTACACACAGACACACGCGCGCAAGAGAAGATGGTCCATTCCTGGACCTGGGAGACAGAAGCAACGTTCATACAGTCCCAGAGACATCTCCCAAACATTATGAAGGGATGGGGGAGCAAAAGTCAGCTAATTCCACTTTCTGATTTTCTTTCACCTCAGGAAAATGAAACTGGTATTTTGGCTTTGCTTACTGAAAAGAAATCAGATTTCAGCAGTGGAACATGAGAAATAAACATGAAAGGCCGGGAGGTCACTCCTTTTGCGCAGGTTGAAAAGGGAGCCACAGCAGCCTCCTACGTTTGCCGAGCACATTTACTCGCTCAGATGTTGCTTGGATAAAGCATTTCATAGCTGTTGCCTTCCATCCCATATCCCCTACCTCAGTGTCTTTTTTTCCTAAGGATATGGAAGTTGGGGACAAGCATTCAGGGCAGAGGAAACTTCATGGGGAAGTTTATTTTCACCACAACTGCTGGCCTTCTCCCATTGATGGCCTAAGGAAGAGAACTGAGCTCCCTCCTTTGGAAAAACTTCTGGGAACCTGGTGGAGAATGCCCCAGATCCAGCCAAAGTCTATCACTTGAGGTCCCGTGAGGAATAGGTTGTGGCCAGGGTCTCCACCGAACCCGAGTGCGACCCACCTTCTCTAACACCAAAGCACCGAGTGCAAGAAGAGGTGTTGGACAGGGGGTGGGTGGCGAAGGCCAACTCCAGGATCCGGGGCACCACCCTTCTTGCTGCCATGACCCAGCTGGGGAGCTGTGAGGCTCAAGGAGGGTCTGGTAACTTTTGCACACACACCCCTCACTTAAAGAGGGGCAAGGAAAGCGCTCTGGTTCTGCATCACACTGTACAAAACTCTGCCGGACAAGGAGAACAAGGTGACCGGAACAAAACTCCTCCTGGCACTCCAGCTCCCATTTCAACAAAGCATAACCAGGCTGTTTGTTGGGCACGGGGAGAGGAACTGGGTGGGGGGCATGGCTCGGCCCCTTTGGCAGTGACTGTGCTGCAACAAGGAAGGGAAAAGGAAGGGGCTCTTCCAAAACTCTAGGCCAGCCCGCAGGTCTCTGAGCCTCACCAACAGCCTGGTCTATGCCTTCCAGAGACACCACCCCCTTTGGGTTCCCAGTGGTGAATCTGATGGCTCCCCCCCTCCTCAGGAGCATCCGGACTAACCAACTTCATGGGAGGCACGTTCATTTTCCCTGCAACGCCAGTCCTTATGATCTGCACCCTGTAACACTCATTCCCTCCCACCCTCCGGCTGGTCTGAAAAGGATTCAGTTGCCGTCTTGGACATTCGCCCCCCTTACCAATTCAAACATTCCCTCAGCTGCCCGAACCAGGTAGCAAGCCCCCATTTCCACAGAACAGACTTAATCTGGGGGGTGGGCAGGCCTCCCGGCTTTTCTACCTTTGTTCACAGTTCCCCCGAATGGTGCCAGGCTGTCGGTTAACGCAAACTTTCCTGATGAAGTCCTGGCCAGGAGGCCTCCACAAGGGGGCTGCTAAGGGTCAACCTCATTTGGTCCACAGCAGACACCCCAAGGGATTCCTGGGCAATGTCAGATGCCCAAGTTGGCACAGCCGAGATGGCAAGGTCAGTGCCCCGCAGCTCTCTCTTCAGGTGCTTAACAAGGTGGTTTCTTCTGCTGCATCAAAAATGGTTCTCACTGACTGACTTTGGGATACGGGAGAAGATCCAGGGTGACGGGTGTCCAACTCCATTCCGATCCTGTTGGCACTGGGGCTATAGCACTGCCTCCATGAAGCCTGTGTCCAGGTGCTGGATTAGCACCCGGATGAAGGACATTTCCTTGCGGGTGTTTTCAAATATAATCCGTGGGTCGTCCGACTGGCAGCGCAGACAGTTGGGGGCCATCACCATGGCAAGGTTGTTGACGTCCATCTTGGTGACTGCCACATTACCCGGCTGCACAAACACCTGACAGGAGGGAAGAAGGGAAGAGGTGTTACTCCGTTGGCCACAACCCACCAGCAGAGAAAACGTTACCCAAGAATCCTGAGACCCATGATGTGGAGCAGGGGTGGGGGAGAAGGTGCACCTTCCTGTTTGGTAGAGCTAGAACCTGACAGAGGCATCTAATGATGCTGAAGGCAGATCCAGGACAGCCAAAAAGAAAAAGGCCATCACGTAACGTCATTGTGTCTTACAGGATGAGACTAAGATTGCTCCACCTTACCCAACAATGCCCAGAAGGTGCTATGTGGCCCTGTCTTCAGCCTCTAGACAGAGGACTGCCCTTCTTGCACCCTCCTTTGCCTGATGCCTGCTGACAAACTTGCACCCTAAACAGCTACTTTCCCATAGAAGTTGGCAAACCAGTGGCCCTGCTGCTATGTCACCATGAGAGGGCAGCCACTGGCCTTCCAAATTCAAATTAAAATCATCATCATCATCATCACCACCACCACCAACAACTCCACAAAATAATAAAAATGGGCCATATCTCAAGATATGGATGCATTAATTTGTGTTTTCATATGGTATCTCCTGACCCAATATTTTTAATTTTTAATTTGGTTCATTTTTAAAATTGGCACCAGAGATAATTATATGAAATCTTGTGACGGTGCTTTTCACCTGATAAGGCTGAGAACGTGTATAGTCCTGGGACCCTCCTTGCCCAGCTCTGTGAAGCCAACCATCTGCCCCCGTTCTTTTTGCTTTCTCTTTCCCTCTCCCCTCCCTCAGTCCTGTACCTTTTTTCTCTGCTAAGTACTTGGGAGAGAAAAGGAACCCCTTGGTGTTGCCCAGGAACTCTTCAAAGGGTTGATGTCCATCATTGGGGAGATAAGACATCTCCTTCTGAAAATGATACACATGCCTACGTACTGCAGGGTGGGGAGAAAAACTATTTGGGGTCTTTCTGTTCTGAGGGGCAGAGAGTGGTGGAGATGTTCTGTCAACTTCTCAAGGCATCCTTCATCCTTCCTACAGGACCCCACATGCCCTAGCCCACCACACATTGTGTATGTGGAGAAAGCTGGACCACCCTCATTCCCCTAGTGATGGGCTAGCAGGAGGTATGCTTTTGATCTTTCATGCTCGCTTGCTGTAGGTGTGCATTCTCAGCCAAAGTGTGGCTGAAGGGATGAGCACCACCTTCCCTGAGCTGGACTCTGGAGCTGCCTTACCTGGAGGAAACGGATGAGGTAGCAAAGCACCATCTTGTTGATCCTGGGCAGGGAGTGGACGACAGCGATCGCAGCTTCAGGATTCTCATAGTGTGTGATGCACTGTTCATAAAAATCGTGGGGTATCAGAGGCTCCTCCAGTTCCCGATACCAGAGCTTCAGCAAAGAGGCTGCAGGGAGAAAGGAGAGGAATTAGAAAGGCCCCAGAAGAGGAAGGGAGATCTTCCAGGAAGATTCAGCTTCTGGCCTCTCAGATTTTCACATCTCCTCCCCTTCCTCCTGAGGGTCATCCCCATAAAATGTTTCTCCTACCAGCTATCAAACATGAAGGGTCTGGTTCATCTCTATTTAACTGAGTAATTATAACCATGGGGACTGTGTATTGTGTGAACCCCTTAGCTTAGACAGTACTGGAGCAGGAGAGGGGCAATTTGAACCCAAAACTGCCAGGACAATTGCAAAGCAAATCACCCTTTCCCAGCTAGACGTGTTGTTCAACCCCATTCCAGTCAGCCACAGGACAGTGTCCAAGCCCTGCCCAGTCAGCCTTACAAGGAAAAAACTGAAATTGACAAATATTTCCCAGCCAAATCACCTGCAGGGTGTATTCAATCGCCCTAGGGACTAAATAAGAGGGCCATGCCTTTTTGTAACTTTTAGCCTTCTAGTTGATAAGCCAGAACAAAAAATGTCCCCATTATTCAAGTGAGACAAAACCCAAAACTGGCTTTTCCATCACTGCCCAGGCAGAGGCCCAAAAAGCAGGGCAGATCCAGCTGGAGGAGAAAGAACGGGATGTCCAGCAGAGAATGCCCTTCCACAGCTGTTACCCTCACCAGGAACATGGGGATCTTCCAAGCCAGTGGGGATTTTCCACTGATCAACCTGCAGTTTGAGGGCGTTGACTTCATCAATGTCTCCAGGGACTCTGCAGAACAGAAGAAAGGAATTCCTCAAAGAAATGAGGGCATGTTTGGCCAGTGTCTAACTTCTCCCAGCAAGTGAGACATCCCAGCCAGTCTTCTTCACACCCTGTGTCCTAAGGCCACCAGAAATGTGAGTTTCACTGCATTATATATTAGTCAAAGCTACATTTTGTATTTCAAGGGAAGCCCCACTGGCCCCACTTGGAGCTTCTCTTGAAATAGCATCTCTGGGGAGACACAATTCTTTGAGGCTTAGAGAGAAAGAGGTCAAGTTTCATTTCTCTGTCTCTCGTGACTAATGAAGAAATGGCACATTTATTGCACTCATATCATTAACGTCATTTTTAGTTTCACTCATACATGGATACGTAGGACCTAAAAATTGTGATAGGCCAAATGTTTAGATGACAACCCAGAAAGAACATATTTGAGTGGCTAAAAAAATACAAGCCTTATCTTCATCTCATTTTCTTCCCATATAATACAAATGGCCCGAGTTCTTGGTCCACAAAGCAGTATGTCCACCACCATTCACACCTTTAGACTGATTGATTAATTGATTGATTTCTTAGATTTTAAGGCCACCAGACTCCAAAACGATTCTGGGCAGCTAACAATTTTAAAAGGATATATAACATAAAAGGAAAAACATGAACGCCCAGACAGACCTACACAAATAACAACCAAAAGACTGCCAGGGCTCCACACTCTAAACCCCAAGAATGAGAACACATTTGAAGGATGTTGTTCTAGATCAGTGTTTCTCAACCTTGGTCACTCTAAGATGCGTGGACTTCAACTCCCAGAATTCCCCAGCCAGCATGGCTGGCTGGGGAATTCTGGGAGTTGAAGTCCGCGCATCTTAGAGTGACCAAGGTTGAGAAACACTGCTCTAGATCTACTCAGGTTCTCAATGACAGGGCATTTTAACTTGTGTGAACAAACAAGTGATGGTAGTTCTAACTCTAGAGAGAACACTTTGGGATTCACTTCAAATTTCAAATCTCTCCCAGAATTTAGGAATTCAGAATTATCTATCATTTTTCCCCCCAAAGTGACATTAGTGCTTCTTTAAAAAACAGCCTCCAGGCTTTATTTGGTATGCTGTACATACACAAGTTACATCTTTTTTCCCCCTTGCATATGAATATTGCACATCAGTTCATTTGCTCATGGATTAATCCAACCCCCAAATTTATCCACCTGCAAGCACAATCTGTTTGGGATTTTACACCGCAAATTAGTCTCTAAAGGGATGAATTCTTAGGCCGCAGTAAACTCTACAAAGAAAAAGGAACATATGAACTGAAAGCAATTTTCAATATTCTCTGTGTTGTGCAGGAAGGCAAACACGGTAAAATGCGCAGGGTCGCAAGACTCCAACAATAATAAAGGAAGAAAATGTGGAACCCATACTTTTGTAGCCAGAGTGAGTGCATGTTCCCTGTTCCCTTCAATAAGGGGTGAACAATCACAGAAAGTTAACCCTCTTTTTGTCAGTCTCCACACCAGCTTCAAGCTGCCAGTTCTTTTCCCCAACAACAGGACCTATCCCATATTGACAGGTTAGAATTAAGTTCAGAGGAGGGTGACAAAAATGATTTACAGGGACTTGAGGACATGCCCGAGAGGACACGCTGAAGAAGTTGAGATGTTCAGTCTGGAGAAAAGAAGACCAAGATACCATATCTGGGAATCTACAGAGAAGGGAAGATGGCCAAGAACTATTCTCCATGGCCACACAAACCAGGAATAATGGATGTAAGTTGCAGCTAAGTTGTCTAAATATAAGATAAAATTTCCAGATAGTAAGATCTGTCCAAAAGTGGATGGCAATTGTAGGTTCTCCATCTCTGGAGGGTTTTAGCAAAGGGGCTGGGCAGCCATCTCAGAGATGGTTTAATTGGCTTCCTTGCACCCTGCAGAGGGTTGGAGTAGATGATACTGTGGTCCCTTTCAAACCCACGGTTTGATGATTCCTTGTTGTCCAACTAAGAAAACTCATCTGCTAACACACCTGCCAAGCCAGGCCTGCTTTCTCTCTGCTATTAATTTCTCCTGTCTCTTTTTTCAAGAAAAACTCCTTGTCCCAGTTTCTCATAGCCTTTTTCCTTCTGCTCCACCACCCCCTCTCAGGGATTTCTCAGTATCCCAGCACTTCTGCTCCTCAATCTGTCCAATCTTTTTCCTAGCTCCTTCACCGTATTCAAAATAGACCAAGAATTTTCAGAACAAGCATCACATCTTCTGCTTGCCATAATCCTGATTTCTCCCCAAGCTCAAGAATGTAATATAAACACTACCCCAGCCCATTCTTCCAACTACAATGCCTCCATCCTTTCATAGCGCTCACCAAACTTGAGAAGTCCCTCAGATAGAGAAAGGGCAGCCCCTCAAATTGTAAATTACCTGAAGATGCCTTCGGTCTGGTCTCCATTCAGTGCCAGGACCTCTTCTGATAGCCTGGTCTGCACCCACGGGAGCTGGCGATCTGGGTACCTCTCCTTCTGCATGTTCATGATTTCTTGCAGAGAGCTTCCAAACATGGAAGGGTTGAAGACGGCATTCTTGGCATGACGAATCTCTTCAATGTTTGGCTTCTTCAGGCCCTACAGGAAGGAATGCATTTGGTACAAGCAGAGCATCAACCAGATGTCACAAGGCTTGGTTGGGTTGTCTCCCCAAGGGGCTGGAGCAGAGTCACTAGCACCACCACCATTAACATCCCTGCAAGGAGTTTATGAACTAGATTTCCACAGTGAGAGAACCACCAATGGAAAGAGTAATCAGGCTGTGTGTAGGGGGGGAAAAAAGTATTTATGTCTGGACTTAAGTCGGGGCTCTGGTCAATCCAGGAAAAGGTTCATTTTCTGCACTTTTTTCCATCTCTGCAGAAGCCATCTTTAAGTGTGGTAGCCAGAACTGCAAACAGCATCTGGATGCAGTCACGCCACAGAAATTATGTAGAAGCAAAATCTTAAATGTTTTGGGTTCCAATTCTTTTCCCAATGAAAGGGGCCTACCTGGCATTTTGACAAACCCACAGGGACTGCAGATGTCTTTAGAAACCATGTTCAGGAAAGTAGATCTCAAGGACAGACTCAAACCATGGTGTTCACAGCCAACTTTTAATCACATTTCATCTCTCTGACATTGGAACCAAGGAGCGTGCAAAGAACTGTCTGCTGCAGTCCAGCTTTGGCCACAGAGAGGCAGCCTGACTCTAATAGGTAGGCAGAAAAAGATGTCCACAAGGCTTATTAAGATGGTGAATGGGTTGCTCTCCACAAGGGCAGGGGGAGCCCCTTCTGCTGGAAAAATACACAAGAATGCCATACTGTGCTTCACCCCGACTTTGATGGAAGACGGCTGGGCTGCCCATCGGCTGGGAAGCAGTCCACTACAGAGGGCACCCTCCTATTCAGGAGGTCATCAGCTCAAATGAATGGAAGGTAAGGGTGGAGGAAGAGCTGGAGGAGACAAGAAACTCTGCAGAAGAGCGAGGGGAAGGTAGCTTAAGAAAATGAAAGGGCTGCCAATCCTTGTGCTGGATTGACGCTGTGCAGTTCCAGAAGCCAGAGCATTCTGCGCCAGCTGTTCTCCCACGGGCCCCGGGCCCCTCCTCTCGCCAGGATGATCATTGTTGCCACCTGCACCAGACCAACTTTTAGGCAGATCTTGGTGCCCAGGCCTCATTTGCCTGTATAACTGGGAAGAATGCCCATCTCCATCCATGGCTGTGGGAATTGGCTGCATTTCAGAGGACTACTGTCTTTGTTTCTCCGCTCCAGGTATAGAAGAAAAACACCAAACTAGGCAACCTAGTTTGAACCCTAATCTCAAGCTGGGGAGGACAAACATGAGCTTGGTCATGGCACAGAGAAAGGCCACTGATCCCCTGCTCATACTGGCAGCCTCCCGACCCTTCAAAACAGAGTCCGCTCCTCTGTTCCCTGGCCCTTGGGCTCGAAGCAGAGGGGGTGAAGTCTACCCAAGGGAGCAAGCTGGAGGCAGGAGTCCTGTTCTCACACCCTTCTCTTCATGCACGTGCCCAGAGCAAGCTTATGGGCCTTCCTTTGTTGAAATTTCATCCTTTTTCCTTATCGATGCAGAAAAGACTAGCATCTTCTGACTCTGGGTTGGTGCTTGTTGTTTTAACCCTATGCGAGCTGCAAGAACCCCACCCGCCCTCCCAGCTTCAAATTCTGCAGAAGACTGCCACTCTTCTCTGTACACAAGATACAACTGCTTTTCTTAAAGCATTTTCAGCTGCAATGGACTGCAGGGATATATCACCCATATATAAATAGGATAAATAAATAAATGTGTGTGTGTGTGTTTGAGAACAAGAAAGAGTCAGACAGGCAGACCGAAAAATCTAAATAAACCATTTTTTAGTAATGGTTTATTTAAATTTTTATGTTTTATGTATTTATATGTATTTATGGTTTTAACGTTTTGTGTGAGCTGCCCAGAGTCCCCCATTGGGGGGAGATGAGCGGGGAGAAATTTAATAAATAAATGTATGTATGTATGTATGTATGTATGTATGTATGTATGTATGTGAACTGTGGACTGATCCTTGCAAGAAACATGATTTTGTTCAGATCAGACATATTTTACAAACCCTAAAACCCAGCCCTCGCAGCCAGAAACAATTCTGTCCCCCTCCCAGATTCACTCTGGTCCTTTACAGCCCAGAGATCTGCACACGCTCTTGAGACATCCAACCTTAAGTTGCAGGAACAGACAAGAAAAATGGATTGACTGCGCTGAGGGTCTTCAGCAGGCGAGGGCAATTTTTATGCCTCCTGACCCTTTACAATGGCTTTATAGTTGTTAAATAACAAGGGGCCAAGAAGGACCATTGCAGGACCCTCTGAAACAATTCCCAGGAGGTTGAGCAGAATTCTCCCGCTGCCACACTCAGATCATGCCCCAAAATGTAAGAACAAAACCAAGGTGGTCCCCACCCCGGTCTAGCCCCCTCAAATGCTTCCAAAGAATACTGTGGCCAGCCTTATCAGAAGCTTCTGAGAGATCCAGCATTTGCAAGATTGCACTCCCAAGCCACTGATATCCCCTTGGTGTCTTTCTCAGCCTGGTTTCTGGAATGCTCCTAAGTGGAAATGCCAGGGGTTGCCCTTGGGACCTCTGACGTCCAACACACTGGCTCCACCCTGAGTTGAACCCTATTTCTACAGCTGGAACACAAAGATCTGCTGAGTCAGGCCCAAAGGTCCCATCAGACGTGCCCAGGAAACCCACAACCAGGGCAAGAAAACGCAGTGTCTCATTTCGGAAGTTGCACCCGAAACTCCATATCCCATTGATATACGCATCTTTGGAGTGGGTTGGCCCACTTTCCATCACAAGGTTTCAAAGCAGCAGGCAGGAGGCCTCAACACCCAAATCGATCATGCTGTAGAACTATCTATTCATAAAACAGCATTGCAATCAAAATCAGTCATAGGGCTGAGAACTAGTAACAGCCTCAGCCCCTGTTCAGGTTATCTGGGAGGGTCTTCCAAGGAGGAGGCACCCTCCCCCCACACACACACACAATGAGCTCCAGTAGGAGAACCTTCTGCTGGAGATTTAAGGGACGAAGAAGCTGGCAATGGAAGGCCAATGCTCTTTGGGCATTTGGACTCCCAGCCACTTCTGGCTTCTTATTCCCAAAGCAAATACCACAATAGCAGGTGCTCCCCACCTCCCTTCAGAGGCCAGAGGATGCTAATACTCCCTGGCACCCTTGTTGTTTCGGCTGACGTGGCTACGGGAGCCAACTCCCAATCCATAAGCCAATCAAGCATCTTCTCAATTCTCGAGGAGGAGGAGAAAGGCAGGGGCTGGCCAGGAGGTTTGCAACATGGCGCCTTCCTATTAAATGCCAACACGCCACCTTCCCCTTCTCTTAAATGACCCAAAGCTTCACACACACAGAGCCAGGTAGGCAGTGAACCTGGTGGGCCTGTAGGAAGGGGCACAGGGGCGCCATGCTTCCTACCCTCACACGTGTCCCTGAAGAGCGATAAAGAGAATAGAGACCAACCTCAAGCAGTCTCTGCAATTCCAGTTTCTCCAGTGGGCCTTCCCTTCTCCTGCCAACTTGCTTTCCAAATAAATACCCTTTACTCTTGCTCTGCCTTCTACTACTTCTCCCCTCCCCCTCCTAATTCCGCCAGCGGGGGGGGGGGGACCAGAGCCGCAGCCATTTGTCCTAATGAAAGCTGGAGATCAGTGAGTCATCATGTTCTGTTCAGCTGCCTGGCGCAGCGCTTAGCAACTGGGAAGAGGCAACAGCGGTGGCTGAGAAGGCGCCCTGCGTGCCCTCCACCGGTGTTTGCTCAGAGCAACGCAAGGGCGGGCAGGGTAAATGGCACGGGGCAGCCTTCCCCAAGGTGGAGCCCTCCAGAGGGTGGGGCTGCAATGCTCACCCGCATACCGCCAGCATAGCTGCAGGGAGCCAGAATCGGAAAGGCGCTTAATCCACAGGATTAGCAAAAGACGTTCTGTAATTCAGGCTGGAAAATCCAGACAGGAGCCTCACCTGTTAGGGCAGCAACCCAGAGGGAAGCTCTCCTACCCAAGCCCCACGGGCGGGCGTGAGAGTTGGAGGCAGCAGTCTCCCACTCCAGGCTCAACTCTTCTCTGCTGCCCTTCTGACCAGCATCCAGAGCCCCCACAGCCCCGGTCGCTCGGGATAAAGAGTAGAGTAACTGCAGAGGCTGGCGCAATTCCTTTAACACAAACAGGGCGGCATTCATATACGTGTGTGTGTGTGTGTGTGCGTGCACACGCACGTGTGTGAATGAATAGCAGAGAGGCACTTTACCTGTGTGAAGTCTGAAGCACGTCCTTTTAAGCATCTATATCTATCTATCTATCTATCTATCTATCTGGGGTGCACAGGCTACAAAAAGATGTACTTCAAAGATGTGCTTCCAAAAGCATGCATAGATAGAATAAAGGACATGGATTAGATAAATATTGTAATTTCTTAGTTTAATTATGGTGAGCAACCCAGAGTCATTGAGAGTCGGGCGGCATATACATTTAATAAATTATTACTATAAATAACCAACAATGCGAAATCACAGCTGCCAGTTCTTTAGCTGGTGTTGGCCTTCATTCACATCGAGTTCTTCCCATTATTCAAATTATTATTATTATTATTATATTATTATTATTATTATTATTATTGCTACTACTATTAGTTATTATTTGGATTAGAGAGAGAGATAGTGGTAGACAGCTAATCTGTTCATCTTATGTAAGATAAACAGATAGATAAGATGGATTAGAAAGATATGATGGAAGATGGGTGGGTAGGTAGATAAGATAAATGGAAGGATGGAATGGATGGATAAATGATGATAGATAGATACAGGTCTGTCCTTAATTCAAATTTGTATATAAGCTGGAACAGTATTATTGTATAATACTGTATAAGTAATATTGTGTAATGAACGTGAACCACTGTGTATTTAACTCAAATCATTGTGTATTTAACTCGAATTTTGCTACCATAGGCTTCATTCTTAACTATGGGTAGTCTGTAACCCAGGCATTCTTAACCCAGGGACTACTGATAGATAGATAGATAGATAGATAGATAGATAGATAGATAGATAGATAGATAGATAGATAGATAGATAGATAGATAGATAGATAGACAGACAGAGCGAGCGAGCGAGCAAGCAAGCAAGCGAGCGTACATGCTTTGGCCCTCATGCAAGCAAAACATTTCTCTGTTCACTAAAGCAGCCCAGCTTCTTTTCAGGCTCCAAAGCCACCGTAAGCGTGCCCTGCTTTCAAGAGCTGATTTATGAGGTGAGTGCAACTCTTAAAGCAGCTGCACCTTTTTTTCAGATTAGCGTGGAACTGTGAAAAAAAAAAAACAGCTTTAAGGACTCATGGAGAGGGACCAAACTTGCACTGAGGTCCAGAGTGCAACTTCCAAATCATTTTCAAACTGCAACAGCTGAACATCTGCTCTATATTTTCATCTCGTTTTCCTGATTTATATTTTGCTTTTTTTTTTGCTCTCACCCTTATTCCCCTTATTTTTTAATTGCTTTAATTTTTAATTTGCTTTTAGTGATTTTTTTTACCATTGCTTTTTGTGATTTATTTATATGGGTTTTGTTTTTTGTTTTTAACTTTGTGAGCTGACCAGAGTCACACGTGTGAGATGGGCGGTTGTATAAATTGAATAAATAAATAAAATCCCAGTCTCAGCTGCCATCAGGACATTTTTGATGGCCTCTGATTCTAGAGTTCTAAGTGTCCTCTTAATCCTGGAAACCTCCTGCACCTTTTTATCCTCCTTGAAGGAAAAATGCTGGGAAGCAAAATATCATCTGGACAGGAAGCCCTTGAGTTAAAAATCTCCACCGACTTTCTCCTTTTGAACAAAAGGACAATGGCCAGAAGGATGAGTTGGATCTTTTTTGTCCTGGCCCGCTCGCTGACATTTGCTCCGTCAGGATCAGGATTTTGAAACCCTTCTTGGGGTAACTTTTCCACGCTGGACCCAACCACCCCAGGTGCCCCCATACTCCTTTGGCTACCAGCTCCAGCCTCCCAAGGCCACTTCAAAAGACGACGCAAAAGAAAGAGGGGGAAGATACCTTCTTGGCGCCAGTCAACGCTGCTTTCTGGAGCTTGTTGTAACAATACTTGGCGTAAGTGCTTACCGCCACCCCTACAAGAGAGAAGGGAGGAAGGAGAGAGGAAGAAAGAGAGAGAGAGAGTCAGAGCCAGGACAATTCATGGGCCGCCACCCCAAGAGAAAGAGGCAAAGAGGAGAGACCCAAGCAGCTAGCCGAGAAGGAACCACGCAACCAGAGAGGTACCTTGCACGGCAAACAGGCCCTCTTCCCGTCTGTCTTGAGCAGCTCCCTGAAGCTGCTACCCAAGAAGGGCCCTGTGGGGCTGAGATTCTGCTTAGACAAGATCCCATCCTAGCAGCATCCCCTGGAGTCCCATCAAGTCCATTCATGGCCACCTGGCACCCTCTTCTTCTGCCTCCTCCTACAGCTATGAAGCTCACTCTGGCCATTAATTTCTAATTCACTGAATATCAGGAGAGCAACAAACGCAGGGATAAGCCTTGGCCCAGATTGGACCTCCCACCCATTGCCTAGCCTAGGAGCAGCTGCTCAGTGTGGAATTAGTTCTCCAAGGATGCTGGCAAAGAGGGGACCCTTCCAGTTCTGCTATGCTACTAGAGCACCACTGAATTTGAGATCCTTGGCTGTGCCCCAAAGTAATGGGTCTCATGCCCCTTCCTACTTCCAGTGGGCAAACTCCAACTGGAACAGCACATTTAGACTAGACTGGCTCCATCCTGTGATGGAGTCAGGTAGGCCAACAGACCAACTGTGCAATCGATATGCTCACCTCAGCCTGGGGTCACGTGGGACATTCACACTGGGGCCTCCCATGTGACACCTTCAAAATGGTAGAAGCAGAAAAGTGAAGCAGATTTCGGGCTGGCTCTGTTCTCAACTTTAAAGTTTTAAAATGTGTTTATTAGATTTATATCCTGCTTTTCTTCTGGGCACTCAAGGCAATGAACATAGCACTTCTTTTTCTTACAACAACCCTGTCAGGTACTTTGGACTAAGAGGGTGAAGATGGGATCTCTCACTTCTCAAGCACCTTCACTGCCACCCCTCATCGGCTCTTGGGCAGAGAGGGGGCTGAGTCCCCCAGGGAGTTTCTATGGCTGTGGGGGGATTTGAGCCTGGGTCTCCCCACTCCTAGTCCAATACCTTTCCCACTACTCCACACTGCTTCTGGGACTGAGAGAGGAGGATTGGCCCAAAGTCCTGCATGGAGTTTCCATGAGTGATGGGGGACTGGAACCTGGGTCCCCCCACTCCTGGTCCAGGACATCACACTGGCCTCCAAAGTATATAAGTATATTTAATCTTTCAAATTAATTATCTGCAAGGTAGCGAATGTGTGTGGCTCAGAATATGAGCGTTACTCCTAGTATGGTAATGAAAAGTCCACAACCCCAAAATAAAGCTTGGAAAACAACACAGCAGTTGTTCTTCTATCTGATTTGTCCATTTAGTAGGCCCCCATAATCCCACGGTTGATTCCTGTCGATTCCAAGGCACTCCGCAGCCTCCCCACTGATGCCTCTTCCCCTCAAGCACATAATTTCCTAGGAAGTGTGCAGTGACCATCCTCAATCAGGAAAAACCCAGCCTCCACAAGGAAGCACCAGCAGGGGTGGTGTGAGCGCTCACAGCTCCCAAACCACGTTTTAGCCTTAGATCTGAACCACAGCGCATCCCAGGTGGTTAAAAATAGTGAGCGTATTCTAAACCTGGGTGTCCTAATTATTGCATTCTAGGTGCACCCTCCCTCTTTAAAAGAAAAGACAATTTGCTTTAGTGATGTCATGATGCACATGATGTCATTGGCCCCCACCCCCTGCAGATCCCCACTGGCCAAAACCTGGTTGGGAATTCTGTGAATTGCACGCCTGCCACACACTTGGAAGGACCAGCCTAGGAAAGATGTTGGGCGGGGGGGACCTTCAGAGAGGAAGTTGTCAGCACCGAGGCCCTCTGCTTTAGTCAAGGATTCTCTTCTCTTTGCAGCAAGAGAGTGTGGGAGTACGATGGCTATATCTTGGGCAGCATGAAAGTTGGGCAGCCCATTGAGACTGTACCCTCTCAGTCTGCAGACAGGGGATTATAGAGCGGAGTACACCATGTTTTAAAGAAGGAGGGTCCTCACAATTAGAAAACTAGGTCAAGCAGAAAGCTGGGCAGGGATGTTACAGGTAGTCCTTGACTTACAACCACAATTGGGACTGGAACTTCCATCACTAAACGGTGCAGTTGTTAAGTGAGTTGTGCCAAACTTTACGACTTTTGCCATGGTTGTTAAGCAAATCACACGTTCATTAAGGGAATCTGGCCTCCCCCATTGACTTTGCTTGTCAGAAACACCCTGGGAAGGTCGCAAATGGCGATCACATAACTCCAGGATGCTGCAACTATCGCAAATACATGCCAGTTGCCAAGTGCTCAAATTTTGATCACATGACTGCAAGAACACTATGATGGCTGTAAGTGCAAGGACTGGTCATAAGTCACTTTTTTCAGAGCCATCATAACTTCGGTTGTTAAACAAATGGTTGTAAGTCAAGGACTGCCTGTATACATGGTGGAACATTCCACCCTCTGAGCCCCCCACAACAATCTTAAGTAGTAAAGTCCAGCAGGAAGCTTCCTCCACGAGACCATTTCCTTCCAAATTTAGTGACACTTGTGCACAAATCCCTTCCTGGCTCCTTATATCTGCTTTGGGAAATGTGGAAGGCTGTGCGTGATTTTTTTTTTTTTTTAAATACCTTCTCTGGTCCCATTTTGAATGGAGGAAGTACTCGGATTGCAAGTCTGTGGCTCTGACTGAAACAAGCCTCAAGACATGTCTCCTGTTTAACAGCAGAAGGCACCATTCTGCAAGAGCCGAGAAAATCCATCCCCAGGGTGACCTCTGAGTCCCCCAGAAGACCGCAAGCATGGCATCTTTTGGAAAGGACCAAACTACTTGGCTGGCATCCCAATCTCCCTGGTCCAGTAATGCAATTAAAGCCATGGCAAGACAATTTTGCTTGGAAAAGACCATCTCAAACAGAGAAGTCCTGCAGAGGTGTAGTAGCCAAATATGTTCCAAGCCCAGGCCAGCCCCAGCTCCCAGTCTCCTGCCCAGCCAGAATGGAAAGCAGTGATATGCCCTGACCAACTGTGGGTCACCCTCCGTCCCACTGTCTACACAGCCTTTTCTAACACAGAAGCCACCAGGCTGGAGAAGGTCTACTCTTGCCACCAGAAAGTTCTCCAAGCTCTCCAGGCAAGGATTTCTCGCAGTCCTAGCAATGAGCTGAGAATATTCTATACAGAATTCTACTGCAGAATTTAAAACAATTGAACTGAATTGAAAACAAACTCTCGCTTTTCACAGAATGAATTAATTTGGGACCAGTTGCAGGAGGTCACTAACATCAGAGATGGCATTCCACAGACCCTGGAATTCTTGGATGACCTGGGAGACGTCAACCCCAGGTCAACATGGCCAAGACCAATTAAAAGGAAGAGTGGGAGCCTTCAGAAAAATTGCTTTGAAACTGGTGGCCATCTCTGAGTTATTCCTTTTCCCACTATGAAACTGGAGCTTCACTAACAACAGGGCAAAAAGTTTTAAAATATTTCCCTGGAGAATTCTCCCTTTGCCCCCTTACTGTAAATCTCCATTGTTCAGGGGAAGGATGTGAGGGACTATCTACAACATCCTTCTGGGTTAAACAACAGAAACAGATAATCACACAGGTATTTGGTAGGAGACACAGTGCTATTACCTGGATCATGACACCATCATCCATCACACTTGTGGAATGGTGTCCTAGCCACGCATGATCTCACTTGGCCCCCAATCTTGTGGACGCCCATAGGTGTCTCAGGAGCCCTCAATGGACCTTCTTCTCCTGCTGCCAGGTCCAGACAAAGAAATAACCAACCTTAAGGCCAAGAGCCATCAGCAGCCTTCTTAAGTATCCCATTTCAGTCTTAAGCCCAGAATCAAGATTCACAGGCAAGCCAGTGAGGAATATAAAGAGGCGACCTTTAGGGACACTACAGGTCTGTGCATACAGAAGGAAATCACATGCTTCTTCTGCTCCAGTACAGGAACTGCTCCTTGAGGCCATTTTGTCAAAGTTCAAAAGACAAGGACTTAGGAAAAAGGGGGTTCTGGAAGCTGTGGTCCTGGACCTGAATGACATTCTGCAGTGATCCACTAGGCCTACTCAATACAGGGTCTTTTGGAATCTCTCTTCTTATGCTAAAACTACCTGGAACTATTTAACATGAAAAAGAGGGCTAACGTTACTGAAGTGAAAGAGGCTGTTTTTTCTAAGGGTGGGAAAATCTCTCCAGGACACCCACCCATCCAGGTTGAGAAGAAACTTGAATAAAAACGCTTTTCAGTCCCTTTTTATCAAGAGGAAGTTTCACCTTTCACCATCTGTAAGGGCTTCCCTTTGTGTTCCTTTGAATGGAGCAACCAAATCCCTCAAGAAAATAGTTCTTGTAAACTGGACAAGGAGGCTCCAATTGTCTCATAAGCCGCTGACAGGAACCCTTCAAGAGCACCCACCTCTGCTTTCAGTCAGCAGCAGCTCCACCGCTTTGGCCCTGAGACCACTTGGTCAATATTTTTTGCTGAATCCTATCAGAAGAGGTCCCAAAACAGCCAGGTCGTATATTTGCTAGCATATTTGACACTGAATTTAGAACGGAGAGGACAAAACGGGAAATCAGGAGTCTGTCGTCAAGGCCAGCCCAGAATGATTTCAACGAACATCACAGAACCCTGAAGTTGGCAGGGCCAACTCCTGCTCCGTGCAGGAATCCAATTAGAGTGTTCCTGACAGATGGCTTCCAGATAATGTCATCAAGGGAATTACACATGTGAGACCTTCTGGACTAAGCCTGACTTGCATTACACTGTCTGGCTGCCCGTGGCTGGATCTCACTTTTATCTGCACTTATCATGATTATCCTTTTGCATTTCACATGTATCTGTCATCATCTTGCACTGACCTTATTATTAAGATGGTGCCAAGAGAAGTAAATGTGACAACAACAGGGGAACTTTTGTATTGCAATTGAGCCTTATCTTAATCAGTTGAAGGCTGGCCATTCAAGGAACAGTCACCTGTCTAATTTGCTCTAATTGTAGCACCTCAGAAACAGCCAATTTCTCAACACCAGCAGACCTTCCCATTCCTGATTTGGGCTGAGTAAACACAACAGGTTTAACTTGATGACTGAATCAAGGGTTTGCACAGTAAATCCAACCATAAACTATCATGCTGAGCCACAGTAAGTTCAACCATGTTCACACAACATGCTAAACCATGATAAAATAGTCAAGTTGAATGTGCTGTGTGAATGCAGGCCCCACATTTCCAACTGGCCTCCTTAAACATAGGATGTGAACACAGCCCTGTGTCACTCCTGGCCTCTGCAGCAGAAAGAGGTGTTCATATCAGCACCTCTGTATGGTTGGAGCCAGGCAACCCATTGAACAGTGATTCTCACATTCTGCCATACTACTAAAATTACAAAGGAATTGATGTGAGCCCCCTGCCACTAATGAATAAAGCTAATGATTTCATGGGTGCTAAGGTTGGGCAAGCAATAAATAAGTCCCTTGCACTTACTGAATTTTAATCTGTATGTCACAAACTTTGTGGTAGAGCAAGTGCCTACGATGGGCTCACGCAGACAAAACCAGGTACAAAGTCTAGAGTTCTGATGTGTTTCCACTCGGCCTAAGCAAGGCTGATCCATATTGTTGTTTTTGTTGAAGTGACTCCCCCCATCCCGCTCCAAATTGCTCATTAGACTGGAGGGTCCCAAATCATAGTTTGGAGAACCATGCATTCAAGAATTTTAAAACCATGTATACAGAGATGGAGAGTGTCCAGTTACTTTCTATATCAGTGTTTCTCAACCTTGGCAACTTGAAGATATGTGGACTTCAACTCCCAGAAGTCCCCAGCCAGCATGGCTGGCTGGGGACTTCTGGGAGTTGAAGTCCACACGTCTTCAAGCTGCCAAGGTTGAGAAACACTGATCTATATATTCATTTGCTCTATTCCGCTGTTTCTCAACCTTGGCAACTTGAAGATATGTGGACTTCAACTCCCAGAAGTCCCCAGCCAGTATCCGTTGACCATCACCTGCGAACATCCCTGCCTGTAAGGTGGGTCAGGTACATTATCCAGCACCACCCCGCCATCTTCAGCCAGAGAAGGAGGCTGATGAAGGCAGAGCCCTCCAGAGAGCCAATGACCAAGATGAGAGTCAAACTAGATGGCCAGATGAGAGGGAGGCCCTTCTCAGCTATTCTATCTCACTCCAAATGGACTAAGAGTTCAGGGCATCTGAGCAGCATTTATCATGGACAGGGACATGAAGGTATGATTGCGGGCAACAGCACAGGGGCTGCCAGGTCTGGGTTGCAAAACTTTGCATCCCCATTAGATGGCAGCCAACAGCCCAGCGACCCATTATCCAGTAACCCTAATCATAGGAACAGCTGATCCATGATGGGACAAAGGGACCCACCTCACCTCCCCAACTTAGAAAAGAGTTCCCCTACTGGGGCTTCTTCCTCAGGTAAGGACCACTAGGTGAGTCAAAAGAGTTCTCCAAGAGAGACAGGAGAGAAAGAACACGCACACGTGTGCAGACACACCACTGAGCATGCTTTTGATCCTCACCAGCTTCTCCCCAGTTGCTCTTTACTACTGATATGCTAGGCATGGTTAGTTTTAACCTTGCTTTGTTGGGGATATGTTCCATGGAGAGAATCCTCCAAGTAGATAAATTAGGAGGCATGTTAGGTGTGTGGGGTGAATGCGGACAGTGCCATTTTCAGCTACAGCAATTCTGTTTTCTAAAGTATTCACATCTGTCCTTATATATGCGGAAGACACCCAATTCCCAAATAAGCTGAGCAGGGCTATCAGGAGGGGGGACCAAAAAAGTCATCTTGACTTTTTAGATGCCCCGCACCCCTCAGACACTCCTGGATATTAAGACCCAGCTTTCCAGGAGAGACCCCAGGGGGAGAGATGCTAAAACCCAGCCCTTTACAAACTTTTTCCTTTGCTTCAGGTATGAAACAGGAGTTTGTCTGCAAAGGGCCTGCTTAGGGCCTTGCGTCCCGCTCAAGATTCATGTCATGCACCGATCCTGTGCAAGGAGGAGTTAAAAGCAGGAAAGAGGTTTTCTGCAAACACACTTACAAATGCTCCTTATAAGGGCGGTAGAGGAAGCCAGAACAATGCTAAAAAGAAAACTCCCCACACTGTCACGCTTCTGCATCTGCTCCCGTGTTTAGCATAGAGCTATTGTAAATGCAAATTTAACAAGAGTTACAGTTTGGCAAGTAAGAACCAACATCGGCCCAGACCTATGAACTGGCCTGTTAACTCCCTCACAACCTTCTTTTGCCCATAGGTGCATTTTTAAAAACTGCAGAAACCCAGCTCAAAGAGCTGCAATAAAGCTGGAGAGCAACAGCCACTTTGAGTGAGTGGCAGAAATGCAGGATAAAATCTGAAGTCACCACCTTCTTCCAAGGCCATATACACCAGACCTGGCAGAGAGAGTCTCAAAGTTTCTGCCTGCAGCCCAGTGGTTCCTCTAAGGATTTCCTAGCACATCTGGAGGCCCTCACCAGGACTACTAATGCCTTCCCCAACTGGGCACGGTTCAAGGTACATTAGAACAGGGTTCCTCAACCTCAGCAATCTTAAGATGGATGGACTTCAACTCCCCATGCTGGCTGGGGAATTCTGGCAAGTTGAAGTCCACCCATCTTAAAGTTGCTGAGGTTGAGGAACCCTGCATTAGAAGACAACTCCCAAAGTTTCCAGCCAGTGTGACCAAAGGCCTGCTTGCTGGGAATTTGGAGGAAAGGAAGACCTTTGCAGACTTATCTCCCATAAAGTTATCCAACGCTTGGTAGCCCCAGAGAAATGAGTTTAATTATACATGGTTGTGTGCAGAATTATTTCATCTGTCCTGAATCTCCCACCAGGTGACTCTGAGGGCTCTGTTTCAAGGAATATAAAAAAGGGGGAAAGACCTGCCCTGCCCTTTTCTGGGTGCCACGCATAATTACATTTCATACCCCCCACCCCTAATGTAAGAAAGAAGGCCATCCCATTGTAGGTGTCCTTCAGCGGAGCTCCATCTGTTTTGTTTACTGCTCTACTTTTGGACCCAACAGCCAAACAGGTCAAAGCAGGCAGAGGAAACCCAAAATGCTCAATGCTGCAGACTTCCGGTAGGAACCATGACAATGTAACATGCATCATGTAGTCATTGCGCAAATGACACATATTCTGTGTCATTTGCGCGTTGACTCGACTCTTTATGTTCTGCACAATATGGCAATGCAAGCTTCAAACACAACTCAGAAGTGCACTGAACCTTGCACAACACCTCTCTCCGATTCATTCAAACAACCTGACCTTCTTCAAGCATCTGTTCAGAGCCTGAACGTGTGGCGCCACCAGCATTTCTCCACAATCCTCATTCAAGCATGGAAACCCTGCCATCCATGGCAAAGAGGGAGAGAGATTTTCTCTTCCAGATGTTTAGATGGAGCATCCCTTGCTGGTAAAGCCTAGAGCTGGGAGATCTTATTAAGATCCCCCTCCCCCCATGGACATCCTCAGCTGGAGCAAGTGATGTCACGCATGCTGACATCTGCACTCTAACTCTGACTGGCAGCAGAAGAGAGACCTTTCTTATGCCTGCCACCTGATCAGATTCTTACCTGCAGGATGGTGGGCTGGGCCCTGGAAGCTTCTGTCTTCTGGCCAGGATCCCTGACCTCTGAGCAGGCAGGCGGACACGCAGGCATTGCTCCCCCTCCCCCGCACTTCTACCACAGTTGCCCTTTGCACGCCCCCTTCAGCTATACACTCTTGTCTGCCCAGGGCAGATACCAAGGCTGATATACCTAACAGGGTTGTTGTCAAGATTACTGTAATGAGCTGGGCCAAGTTCTTAGCACATTAAAGTTTGCAATCATACTATGGGCTGGGTGGTAACCTTTGGTTCCATAGATAACTTCATCACGCCATCAGTTTGCATTTTGGCTACAGGTTCACTGTGTACAGCCATGTCACATGTGAACATACTTCATATGGGTGTTGGTATGACACAGATGATGGACAAGGGGAAGCAGGGTCTGTCCCCTTCCTAGATAGGAGTCCCCTTCACAACCCTAGGCCCCAACATTACTGGCACCCCAGCGAGGTGGTTCATGCTTGCAGAGCGCAGCCCGTGGCAGAGCCAGAATTGGACCGTTAGCAAAACTGCACCTTGGAAGGTTGGGCCAAGGTCAGCATCTACTGGAGAAAATGCGATCAGCAGTGGGTCTCCCCGAGATTGGGATCCAGAGCCAACAGAGAAGGTGCATCCAAAATTAGCAGTTAAAAGTGGGGAGAAGAATGAAGCCATGTTAAGGGGAGACTGCGAAGAGGCTAAAGAGCTGCAGAAAAGGGAAGCCGAGTTGGTGACTAGTCTAAGGAGAAGAAGGCGCTAAAGGAGCAGTTGGATCTCACACCCTACCATCACGCTCTTCAATATAAGGCTTGGGTTTCTTTCTCAATTTGGACTTCTTCTTACTGTTTCTCTCCAGGAGTTCTTTAATGTGCTGAGTAACTGAGAAACAAAGAGAATGATGAGGACCGTGGGATGGAAGACAAAGACAGAGAGGGTGCGGGGAAAATACAAATTTCCAATTTTCATACCTCCCAAAAACAAACTTAAAAAGGACACGGGCCTTCTTCCATCTGCCCAGATGACCCAGGAAAGAGAGAGCCTGCCCTGGGCCTCCAAGCCACAGAGAATCCACCAAAAAGATGTGCCGAACAGCCCAGAGTTTTTATTTCAGGGGAAGGTGAGCAGTTCCTCGAGGGCAGGAAAATCCATCTTGCAAATATTCACTTTGGAACCAATTTGGGGTCATCTCTATCTCCAGCTTATTATTTTGGCTTTCCTGGATCAATCACGGAGTTGTAGGTATCCATTCAAGGAGTATGCAGTGAATGGGGAGGGTAACACAATGGTACACAGCCAATGAAATCATCCTACCTACTGAGGGCACTAAAGGCAAGTGAGAACAACTAAGAACAATGGCAAATTAAGGCAATGTTGTTGGATAAACAGTTTGGGGAGTAGGAGTCTGACTCCTCCAACTAAGCTATCTGTTCTCCTAGGAGTACCAGCATGGGCAAGTACGTGGGTACACGTGGGCGTATGTATTCACCAGACTTTCCTGACTCCAGTTACTATCATCTTAAGACAGCATGGTCATGCTCTTTGAGGACAGTAGAAGTTGTCACCTAAGGAAACATTTGTCACTCTGAAGCCAAAGGACTGTTCAGGCATGGAGAAATCTGGCTCACCAAGAGAGACCACTTATTTTTTTACCACACTGGCAAAAGGAACCACACTAAATTTAAAAATAAAGGCACTGTGGCCCTGGAAATTTAACAGAAACAGGACTTTCTGCACACAGAGACAAGGGGGCAAAAGTCTTCTATTTCCAAATTCTGCAAAAGACTCAATTACTTTACTGGTAAAAGAGTGCTTCTTGACAGTGGGGACAGCCATCTTACTGTTTTTGATTTAGGCTCCCTGTGGACTAAATCCAGCCTGCTGGATTGCTTTCTGCTGAAGATGCCCCTACTTGGATGATAACAGGAGACTTTGAGGCCCTCTTCCAAATGAGCTGGCCCCCAAACACAGAAAACAGGCCCCTTCCAAATATAGCATAGGGTGGCACATCGCACATGTGGCTGGACTCAGCTTTTCCTCAGTGGTACCAACAGGGGATGATGTAGATCTCCAACACTGGCATACGAAGAAAAGAGGTTAGCCGAGATGAATCCTGCACGGATTCCAACTGTGTACAAGAAATGAGTTTCATGTGGATCAGAATGTATGTGGCTCTTGGTCATAACTGAGGAGTCATGCCTGTGATTTTTCCCTCAAAACTTTAGGAGAAGGGCAAAATTAAAAATTCTGATTGTCATTCAATTGCTTTCCTGCCCTCCCAATCAGAAAATGAAAATCAAACAGAGGCTCTACAAGGAATCATGATGGAAATTATCCGAACCATGAAATTTGAGTTATGTGTGGGCGGCAGCAGAAAACATAATGGGGCTCTTTCTCCAATCTAATCCAGATCTTACTGATTTCCATCAAGCGTGTAGTTTTCTGCAATGAGTTCTGCCAACCTTATTGCAGGTAAAACTGGTCTTGGACATTAGCTGGAAGATCACTTCTTAAGTTGGTGGCCAAACTGTTGGGTTCCAAGAGGCAAAACATTGGCTTGTTTACACAGGTGAGTTTCAACCATGTCATGTACCTCCAGAGATCACTGGGATCATTGATCCATCCCAATCAGTTGAAATCAGGCTGAAACTATTCACATTTCTCTTCAGGGAGGTACCTTCAACCTCAGTGGCTTAGAGAGATGTCCCCAGGATAGGCCTGTGAGCGGCCCTGAAAAGCAACAGAACATCTCCTTTTATGCTCTCACAGCACCTGAAACAGGACCGACAACCAGGAATGGACCTGGTTCTCCTCCGTGAATTTGCAGGTGCAGAAGATCCCTTCCAAGCCATCTGGACCTCACAACCCTCATGGGACCTGTATTATGGAGACATTCTGCAAAAGAACATGCATTTTCTGTGTGCTTTGAATGCTTAGCCATTTTCATTGGATGCTATCAACTTCCGGAATAATAGCGTGTGGAAGAAACAAATGCCTCTTTCTCCACGCTTTTCATCACTTTGTCATCACCTCCTGTGGCTCCTTTAGATTCTCTTAAACTAAAAAGACTCAAACCTGTCCTAAGCCTTCTTTCTTCTCAAGGGAAAAAAAGAGCTTTTGTCCCCATTTGGCCTATTTCTCTCTCCCCAAGAAGGGTTTCCCTATCTGTATGGCTTGAGATGGAGCTCCATCTTGTGCCATAGTTTACCCCAGCAGGTTCCTCAGTGGGCGGCAGTCAAAGACTACCACAGTGCCTGGGCTCTGAGGCCGCTGAGCACCATCCTCAAAGGCACCTTCTCATCCCACTGAGTTGCTGACATCCGTTCTTGCGGACGAGACAGGACACTCCATTTAGGAGCACACTGCAGTTGACGACCAGACCTTCCTTGGCTGTCCATCCAAATGCTCAGCCCTGTGTTGGAAAGGCTCACCAGGACTTCTACAGGCTACGTACTGATGGGCATGCTGCTAGCATATTGGCCCCGTGTCCCCAGTCCTGTGTACCTGCAATTCTTGGTGGACATTGCAGCCTCGCTCTCAATTGCTGCACATCTTGGAGGTGTCCTGCATGCAACAGGTTCATGCACCAAGAGGCAACCTCCAAGCCAGAAAGTGAGGCAAAACGGAGGCTCTGAAGGTCAACAGGAGAAGCCCTAATTGTCAATCCAAGCTACTGGACCTCCCCTCTCCTCCTGCAGCCTCCACATGGATGGTTGGGCTTGCACAAAGGAGGCTTAAAGTGGACTTGGGTCAGTGGTGGCTGAGGCTGCTATGGGAAGCAAGCCAGGGTCTTAATAAATTGGGTGAACCAGGTCTTTGAATGGGAAGTGGCACCCCAGGACTTTGATTCAATAAAGCATGTGAAGCCAGAAGCATCTTTCTTTGTCAGGCCACTGCACATTCTATGAACACAGTCATGGGTTGTGTTAATCAGGCTGAGGCTTTCTCATGTGTGAACCCAGCCACTGAGACTTGATATTCCTCAAGGGCTCCCTAGGCCATTTGCAAGGAGCCTGCTCAGCGCCAGGCAATTTTTGTGGGACCTCCATCCTGATTTAATGCCTGGTCACTCCAGGAACCTAGCCACCTAATTAAAGGCTGCCACCGGGCAGCCAACAGAGATCATCAAAGGTTCCTGGGGAAGGAGCAATTACCAGCTTTTTCAGCTTCAGAGCAGTAATTTGAAGCTAGTTACAGGCAATGCAGATTCCCACCCTAGGAATATGCCTGTCCAGAAGGACTTTCACGTTAGAGGGCCCTGGGCAGAAGACGTTTCATCCAGGTAGCCTTTTCTCCAGCTCCTGACATGCCAGCAATGTCAGTTTGACCTTCTTGGGCCTCCCCCAGGTGGAGAGCAAGCTGTATCCTCTTGTATAAAACCCATCAACTCTGGGAAAACAAAGATGATGTTAAGGACACCCAGCGGTTCCAGAGAAAAGAAGCAACTTGGGACCACTTGTGGTTAAAGCAAGGCAAAATTTTCAGCTGGGGAGGGAGGCTGGAGAAACTCAGCACAGAGCCTCTGCTGCAAAATGCAAAGGCACAAGACACAAGAGAAGGCCTGTTGCCAACTTGCTGTCACCCACACACAGCCCACCCGCAACCTCATATCACAAAGAGCCGCAAACGAAAAACAGGGGTTGTATGTCATGGCCTTCCAGCACTGGTGGGATGGCAGTGGCAAGGAAGGAGTGAGTCCAACCCTGAACAAGCCAGCCTCTGTTGTGCCTGGGATTGTGTCCCCAGCATGTCCTTGCCAGGACCCAAGTCCTGTGTGACAACAAGAAAATATGAAAAGGAGCTTTCTCATGTCTTGAGGAGCAGCAATTTGCACCTCCAGGCCTCCCACGGGATGTCCTGAAAATCAGAACCTCGGAATGCCCATTTCTGAGCCAAAACAACTCTGAATCTTGCGGTCTGCTTTTATGAAGACTTCCGGACAGTTATCACTGAATGGGGGTGCAGTTCAGTCCTTGCTTTGCTCAGCTTAAATGTCTCAGGATTCCCAGATTCTCAACGACTTCCAAGAGATGCCCATATTTCGAGAACTCTCTTTTCTGGTTCTCTGGGGATATAAGCATTATCATCTGCGGGCATCTGAAAGGGGCTATCCCACCTCTGCCCTCTCCTTTGCCCCACCTTTTTGACTTTGCAGCAGAGTGAGGAATATAAGGAGGGTTCAGAACGTATGTCCCAGTACTGGGAAATTTAGCACTATTTAATGCGGATGTGATCGGCGGATTGTCCCAGGAGGGTTTTAAGTTGCAAACTACTTTTGAGCTCTGAGTACTGATTCCCAGGCTGGTTTACACAGGAATTGAAAAATGAAATAAAAAATGCTTCTTTGCATTATGGATACCTGTTTCATAATTTAGCTTTGCAGAACATATTTATTTTATTGTAGAACTTCAGTCTGGAGAATGAAGTTAGGGCGAACTCTGATTCTACCACAGGACTTTTTCAGCAGCTACCAAACTTCCAAACAGAACTTTGGTGAGAAAAGCATAATGTTTAATGCCTCCTGAGATTCTGCTAAACTTGGTGTGATTATAGCTGAAAGGCCAGGATTATTTTCACTGCTCTTCCTCTGATTTTCTTTCAACTGCTTTATGTTCCAAGAAAAAGTTAACTGGAAGCCAAACTTCTCATGAAAATCTGGAGCAAAAGAGGACTTGTCATTCCTACAAATGTACTTGAAATGCTCCAGTGAATGCCTATGTTAAAAATAACTTAGGTTTTGGCAGTGACCTTACAATGCTACAGCCTTCCCTTCCCAGATGCTCCCTCACAGGGTGCTTCAAGGCAGCACTGGAAAGGAATTCACAAATCCAGGAACTGGGGCTCTAGTCCCCATGAAATAGGAGTCCTGGTTTGTGGTGCTACTCCATGGTGGTGGGCGGGAGGGGGTATTTCCCACTTCCATTGCCTGAAAAATCATGGAAACTGGACATTAATTATTCTTGCTTTTTCAGGCTAGGTAGGCCTAGCACCAGGGCCAATTTTGGGCCAAATTCTGCAGAGATGTTCCCAGTGGATCTCTTAACTGCGGAGATTTCCTAGGCTCCATGGAGCTCACCAGCAATTACGCCAGTTACTTGGAACGTCCAGCCACCAAGGTCAAAATCCCAAAGCAATATTGTATGGGGATCTTCATACAGAAGTCCAGTTGTAGACCGTGGAGTAGAGACAGGTGGAGAACCTAGACTGTGGTCTCCAGGGGCTACCCAAGGACGAAACCAAAGGCAGTCCAGGGAGACATTTTCATACCTCTTTAATGAAATTGTTTGGGGGCTGCTACTCCTCAGGCAGAGGACGTTCTGGTGCTTCATGAGCTAGAACAGTGTTTTTCAACCTTGGAAACTTTGAAGATGTGTGGACTTCAACACTCAGAATTCCCCAGCCAGCCTGCTGTTAGAAGAACAGCCAGGGTTAACAATGCCCGGCACCACCCATTACCAGCTTTAACTGCAGAGCTGGGCCACAAAAGAGGGGAGGGGAGCGAGGAGGATGATTCAAAGCCGGCCATATTGCCGGGGACATTTATAGGGAGATGACGCACTCAGTGGGACATGGATGCAGTAAAGCTCTGCTCAAGGGAAAACAGCTGCCACTTCCAACTCCCCAGCAACACGCAAGAAGCAGGAAGCAAAGTCAGGCACGTACAGCTCTCCTCGGCTTCCCCCTCCTGCCTGTCCCCTCTGGTCCAGCAGCTTTGGGTGGTCTGAAAACCTCTGGGCTTCATCCATTTGGGCAAAACCTCCCTGCTGTGGGAAAACTGAGCCAAGGTGCGGGACAATCAGAGACGACCAGATTCAGGAGCCCCTGGGGGGGAAGGAAGCTTGGTTGCCCTCCCTTTGTTCACACCCTTCCTTGCCCAGGGGAGGGCAGGCACCACACGCAGCCAGGCCTGGGCTCAGGAGCTGTCCAAGGAAGAAATGTTTTAGTCTTCTGGAGGCCATGTTGGTGGACGACTTCTGGCAATCCCAATGCATTTGGAGGGCGCCAGGTTGGGGAAGGATGGAGTAGGTCTTCTCTGCCCACAGAGGAGCAAGAGCAGCAGTGGCACCCAAAGAGGCTGGAGGGAGAACAGAACTCTTGTTGGGCCTCCGCCAAGGAGAACCCAGTTGACAGACAGAAGCCTGGCTGGGGAATCTTCTCCATCCCTGTCTTAGATCCTGCGTTGGTAACAGTTGAGTTTTGGGTGTCTTGGCCAAGAACGTCCAGCATCCCAGGCTCACTTCCAATGAAAGCGATCTGGGTCCCACAATGGGGTCCCCACATCGTGCTGCACCCACAAACACATGGAGCAGCATGGACATTGGAGTTATACTAGTAGTAGTAGCAGCAGCAGCTGCAGTTGTTGTTGTTATTAATTGCTCTATTTGGTCCTGTCCTATGTAGAGTCTCACATAAACATCCCAGAGAAGCTTCCCCAAGCTTTTTCTCTTCCAGTGAATTCACTCACTTCCCTGTGCCAGCAGCACAGTTGGGGATCCCTGAATCACGCACGTTGGTAGTCCTCTTGGCTGATGTCTTCCCATTTCCTCTCTTTCTAATTATCTACCCCTGGGGAGGTGGGAGAGATTCTTACCACCTACTCTGCTGCTCCCTTTTTTTTACACACACACACAAGCACACATGGCCACAGGATGTGAAGGCTAGAATAAGAATAGTAATAATATTCCTAGAGGAGGCTACTTTATGCATGATGCCTCTAGTGCAGGGTTTCTCAACCTCATCAACTTTAAGATGTGTGGACTTCAACTCCCAGAACTCCCCAGCCAGCAAGGCTGGCTGGGGAGTTCTGGGAGTTGAAGTCCATACATCTTAAAGTTGATGAGGTTGAGAAACCCTGCTCTAGGACTGTGTCTCAATCACTAACATCAGAACGATCAGCAACATCCTCGGGGATGTATTTCAAAGGAGACGGAGGTAGTCTGACATCATGTTCTGTAGAACGGCGAACCATCTGGTGGATTTGAGGAAACCACAGTCTTAGGGAATGTTAGAAAAAAAGATGGGCCTTCCAGAGAAAGGGATAGTAGCATAAAGGGGGTGCACTGGACATGTGGTGAGGACTACGGTCTCCATCATTCCCCAGCCAGCATGGCCATAGGAAAGGCTGGTCTAAAGAAAGACCACAAAATAGAAATGGGGGAAACATAGGAATTCAAGCAATTTCATATATGGAGAATGAACCGTTTCCTTGGCCTCCGTGCAAATAAAGTAAAATGAAATTAGGGAAGAATATTATAGGCAAGCAGAAGAATGGCATTCTTAGATATTTCTTGAGAGAGGGGGGCATGGGATGAATATGGACTCAGTGACAAAACACAAGGGACTCTGGGACACAGGAAAGAGGAAAACAGGACCTTTCTGTATTCAGACCATTCCACTCAACTCCACTCCATGAACCGAGCCACACCACAACCCATTTGGTTGGCAAGCCCACAGCAACAGAGAACAAACCCACCCAACCGATCCTGCATGTCATTCTCCCGGCTTCACGTTTCCATCTACTTGATGGAAGGCTGGGGGCGTGATGAGGACCCTTCCTCCCAAAGTGCAGGCAACATGCATGTAACTGCGCCTCCTCCAAGAGAAGAGGGGAAAAAACAGTTTGGGCTGCTCGTAAGAAGCTATCACCAGATGGTAAGCAAGAGTGTGAGAACTCAGGGGGCAGGGATGTCCTACGCTGAAAGCAAGTTTCTCCCCACAATGATGGTGGGCTAGAACCTCCTGAAAATGCTAATTAAGCTCAATTATGGAATATAGTGTTCTCTGGGTCATAAGTTGACGAAACATGGAATCTAGCACACATTCCAGCTTACCATGAATGCAAAAGTGTGTCTGTATGTGTGCGCCTGAGTTGGTCTCACCCAAAGTCATCTCCTGCTGATACTCATGCTAGATTTTGCTGTGTCTCAGCCAGGAAAACTGTTGCTGGCCACCAAGATGTCTTTTTTTGGTCTAACTTGGGCACTGCCATTTTGGGGAGAAGCTATCTACTAGAAAAACAACAAGGGCAAAGCCAGGTCACGCAGGAGGTGAGTCACTCTTACCTTTTGTGTCATTCACTGGATCCATGTGCCTGTAAATGTATCCCTCTAAGTAGGAATGAAACTTGGGGGTGGGAGGGAAGAAAGCCAGACAGATGGACATCAGCTCCCAGCCCCGGGCGAGACTCTCATAGCGGAAGTTCTCGGTGGTCTGCCGGCACAACTGGATGTACAGTTCATCCCGGAGACCCTGCATGCTCCACCCTTTGGTGGCGATCTCCAGAGCCACGCTGAGCTGGTCTGTCTTAGACCGCCGGTCCCCCATGTACATCTGGATCAGTTTGAAAATCTCACAAGCTTCCTTCTTGACGTTGCGGTCGGTGGTCATGATCATGGGCTTCTTGATGGACTCGCTGCTCCACGCCAGCATGTTGGCAATGGAGACCTTGCGCCGGAAGAGGCCTTGCGTGTGCTTGTTGAAGTGTTTGGAGGCCCAGTTCTCAATGTCTGTCTCCGAGGAAGGCTTCCTCAGATTGAAGGTGGGGAAGACACAGCTGGTGCTAGGCATCATATTCCTGTTCTGTCTGCTGCTCTCAAACTGAACACAGGCACCAAGATCCTCTGACTGGAAAAACAAGGCAAGAGAGGACACAGTGACCAAGGGCCTTACATGAGAGGAGACCACCAACCACCATTCCACCCCCAACTCTTATTTCTCCCCTTTCCCACTCCAACAGCACTGGAAAATGGAGGAAGAGACATTGCTGTTGGAGGTCATGACCAGACAGCTGTACCATGGCAGCCGACATCAATCTCTCCTCCCCCATTTTCCACATTTTTGGTCCAGATGTGTAATTCAAGCTGATCATGTTATGTAGTATTTCAGGGCACAACACCCACATTCAATCAGGAGAAGAGTATCTTCTTTGCATGTGAAAAGACCTAGATGAACCTCAAGTTGGGGATTGTAATCCAGGAAGAACATGGACCTAGTCTATAGAAACTCTTTTCTATAAGATAATCATTAATACACATTCAAAATTTGCTCCTTCAAAAAACTGAGCTTAAAATTTGACTGTCCAGTTATTCAGCTCCAATTTTAAACGTCATTTTCAGATGCCTATTAAAGTACCACAGGATTTATCAAATTAAAAATGCTACCAATGGCATCAGTATTGTACATTTTATTAGCCTCTAATTCAGTATCCCCTAGGGACTTAACTCCCAGGATTCCCAGCCCACATGCCCTCTTACCTTTCACATAGTACCTGGGAATTCTGGGAGCTGTAGTTCCAGCACTCCCAATTGGCAGCAGGCTGGAGAAGGAAACCCTGATTTACCAGATTCCCAAACTCTTAACATGCTGTAGTAGGCAAATATTACAAATATTTTCCATCTCCCTTCAGGAGCATTCCCACCAGAAGAGGTGTGAACTGTCTTCCTTTAGGCCCGAGTTTCTCCTGTCTGCCATGATGTTTCAAAATATTAAGTTGCAGGTCTCTCGCTAAGCATTCACGTTTCCTCCCTCAATATTTTTCTCTTAAATTCCTGTCATTTTCTTCTGCTTCATTTCCCACTGAGAAAAATAAGAGATAAAACTATAAACTGTTATCGTCTTGTCAGCAAATCCTTAAGAGCTGTTTGCGAGGAGTGTTTTTATTTGAAAGAGTGGGAGTATTTGACAGGATGCCGCACAGAAGAAAGTCTAAACCCATTTGCCATCATTCCAAAATGCAGGTCCTGGAACAAAAGGTTTAAGTTATGGAAGGTAGAAAAAAAATTCCTAAGAGATGTTGCCGTCCCCCATCCCCACTGGATCAAAACTAGATGACCAAAAAGGAACCAAAGGATACTGAATCCTTTCCAAATACTGAGAAAACTCTACGGGTTGTCACAAACGTGCTCATCCAACAGTCTTCTCCCTCTCCGCTGGAAACATCTTCCAAACAGGGAAGTAAATCAGCTCAGGACAAGCTTATAATCAATCTTACGCAGAGGATAAACATGTGTTAGAAGCCTAGAGCTTCATGGGATTATAAACCAGGGTGGAGACAAGCCATACTTTGGATAGGGTTCTGGGAAGCCAAAGTTTATGAAGACAGAAGGAAAGAAAGTGGGTCAGTCTGAAAAAGACCCAGAGTGCAATGTTAGTACCAGCTTCCTAAGAGCCTTTGGGGAGAAAGCAGAGGGGTGCAGACAGCAAGATCCAAGAAAGCACATCAGAACCTCTTGAGCCATCAGAGCTTTCCAGGGCTCGCTTAGTCATGCCCAGTTCAAGTGAAGGTAAAGACAATGTTGCCGAGCCAAGTTTGATTCCTCGTGAGTCCGTGGACACAGCCATGCAGTTATCTCAGCAACAGCATGGAAGTGGTTTGCCAATGCTTTCTTCAGAAACACTTTTTAGTTCCCAATCTAGCCTACAGCCCTGGGATTTCTGGGGGTGCCTCCACCCAAGAACAAAACAGGCCCAACCCTGCTTAGCTTCCATATCCAAACAAGACTGCCAAGGGTTGCTACCTGATGGTGCATGGAAAATGACACACTGGAAGCGGTGACACTATTCACACAACATACTAAATCAAAGTTTCCTTAAATATAATCTATTAAATAAATCATAGTTGGTTCAGAGAGAACATTAAACCATAAACCATGGTTTATAAACCACACTGGCTGGTTCAAAAGAAGCCACATTTCAGCCTAGCATTTTATATAAACCCAGCCAGACTGTGTTGCTTTGATCTACTAACTCACTAACTGCAGACATTTGCCCAACTCAGTCATTTACTTTAGAAGGGATCCTTCCCCAATTGGACAATGTTCATGTGACACACAGATCCCATTTTAGTCTAACAGCTCACACTTCAGCATCCCAGGGTCAATCTATGGTTCGGTGTGTCGCACGAGTCCAGAAAACAGAATAAACCACAAAGTTACTACAGCTGGTGGCTGATTCTGGCTGAACTTGAGAAAGACAAACAGGGTAGATGATTAGGTGTGGTTGGTCCTTGGATGAGAGATCAGCAGAAAACTGCAGGACTGTGGGCTAGACAAGGAAGTTAAAAAATCCTCAGAGGATGGCAAAAGAAACCACTTTCATCCTGCTCTCAAGGAAACATGTTCATATCATGTAGTCAGAGCTTGAGGAAGACTTTACCTTATGGTTATCCACTGCAAAACATCTAACGCAGCCTCTCTTGGCCACTAGACTCCTCATGAGCATTCCCTTTGTCCTTGTCCTCTCCCAAGTCCCCACCCTCCTTAACTCCAAAACTTTCCTAAAAGGTGCCCCCTCCTCCCTCTCCACCCAACTGGGACAGAGGAAGATGCTGCCCGTACAGCCAACTGCAACCTTGCAGGCATCATTTTTCTACAGATTTGCATCTGTACAACTCCAGAATCTCTTTCAGCTCTTCAGTCACGTAGATGTATGTGGTGGTTCAAAGTCAGGTCACCCAACACCCCCATGTCAGGACTGATCCAACCTCTCACCATTGTGGGGGTCCTCCTGTTGGGGGTCCTCAGTTTCCAATCTCCAGTTCAGCATGGCTACTATTCCAATTAGCGCCTACATTCTCCACCAATTAAACATTACACCTTTAAACTTTGGGATGTTAGGCCATACTGAAATGCTCAAGGGAACACAGCACACAGAGAGTTGCTGTCAACCTACAAAGTAAGCTGTAAAATAATGTTAACCAAAGAAAAATTACGCACACCCGAGTTTCATTTGCAAAATTAGGAGCAAAAGTCACAGACTCTGGAGGCTGATTGGACCGGTCCCTATGCAAACACCTCTTGTGTTTCTCCCATCCCCTTTTTGATTGACACAAAGGAAAACATTGTTGGGTGCATCTTAGTATGGTTTGGCATGTACCTGAATTAAAGAGAATGATGTGCATCAAGATAAATTCCTTTGCAACCAGAGTTACGGAAGTTTAATATTAAAGGCATGCATTATCTGTTGATGTCACTGTAATGTTATATATAGCATTGTGTGTCTGTAATTGTTGATTCTTGTGTTGGAATCATTTTTTTTTTTTTTTGGAATGCCTTCTTCTCGTTCACAAATCCCAAAGCATTTCTGTGAAACTGTCAGCTACGATATTTTATTTCGGAAAACTCGATGTTCACTTCCATATTCTTCAAGAAGCTTCACAAGAAAAGAAAAGAAACAAGTTTTTCAAGACCTCTTTTCACGTGCTCAGAGACTATTCACTGTATGAAATTATTTGTCCTCAAACATGAGCCCTCAATCCGTTATATTAAAACGTATGAGCCTGTGACAACAGTTAGTTTTTTTCCTTTTTAATGGGTGAGGGCAGCTTTCTGAAGCTCATCCTCTGGGGAATGTGCTTGTAGCCCACGCGAAATTCCTTTTGGGTTTCTCACGGGCACGGGGAAACCGGGGAGAAGATACGACAAACTACATAGAAAATGTACAAGGACAATATTTTTTACCAAATTCAAGTGGTGCCACAATGGCACAGTGATTTACGACCTATTTTTCGTCATATAGATATTTCAGTATTTTCACTGTCAGGGGAGAGGGGGTCTACTGGATATTATTTCATTTGTAAAACCAAGCAGATAAATATGCCTAGAGCAGCGTTTCTCAACCTGGGCAACTTTAAGATGTGTGGACTTCAACTCCCAGAATTCCTCAGCATGCTGGCTAGGGAATTCTGGGAACGGAACTCCCACAACCAGCTGAGGTTGGGGAACACTGGCTTAGGAGATGGTTTTGGGCAGACAGGATTTGTCCTCTTGATAGCACCAATATATGCATCTATGAGACACACATTCCAAATACCTCACGAGCAAAATAAAAGAACAATAACTGAGACGGAAAAAAAATCTCTAACATGTTTTCAAATTATGGAATAACACAAATGACTAAGGAGACAAGGAAACTGAGTTGTGTTTTAGAAGACGTTTCAAATGACACAGGCTCTAAACCAAAATGGGGCCACAGCTCAAGAAACCACCATACAAAACAGACAAGTTTTAGATTAAGAAATGATATGAAACCAAAGGTCAAGGAGGTGGTTTCATTGATTGGATGACTGGAAGATTTCTACATCTCTGTTGCATTTATGATCATGTACTCACTTGTAACTGGTATTCGTGGTACGAGCTTAAGGATAACAAGTGGATGCAAACCAATACTAACCATGAACAAATCTGTGAACGGGATACACCTTTCATCATAAAACCAAAATTATACGGAGGGGAGGAATGCATTACAACAATTAAGATGCTGGGGGAAGTAGATGAAGCAGAATGACCAAAAGATGGCTCTGGGAGAGAACAGGTGCAGCACACATAATGGAGGGCGCAAGTCACCTCCGAAGCCAGACAAGGCCTGGAGGACAGCAGCCAGAGATCAGAAAGTTAAGCGCCATGCGGCAACTCACATCTGATCCAACAGCCTAAGAGATCAGTGAAGGGGCAGCTGAGATGATGGGCGATGGAAGGCTGATGGGATGTGCTTGACGTTGGCTACGAGGCACGCTGAACAGGTCCTTGTCAGAAGACCCCCCATTCAACCATCATTTATGGAGTGCTCCGGTCTTCCCAACCCCCGTGCATTACCTGATCAGTTTTGTGGCAGACCAGAGTATGAATCTGTGCATGTGTGATGCTTAAGCAATCCTAAATAATAAAGCTTTTGTGGATTAACAGAGGCTCTCTGTGTGCTGGGTGTCCCTTTGAGCATTCCATCACCGCGTAAGATCCCCAAATTCAAATCTGTAATGCACGCTCCAAGTATGACTCATCCACATTTCTCTGCAAGCCTTTCCCCCCACGTGCTATTCACACACAATCTTTCCTTTTCCAGAAGCAAATCCTTTCAACCTCTTCTTTCATGGACGCTTTTTTTTTCTTTCTCTCTTTAAAAAGGCACTTCTCCTCATTTCCAAGATCAGAGACCAGAAAGTCAAGGACATTGTTAAAGTTTCTACGCAGACACTCCAGCTTTGAAAACCTAGCTTAATTCCAGCATGTGGCTTGTTTGAAAAGGTGGATATTCAGAAATGCTCTTCGCTGGAAAGCAATAGGTCCACAGGCCAGCTCTTCCCAAATCTGTTACTGCACTGTGCGTCAGAAGAAGAAGCCTGTTCTTTTAATACCATCTGTCCTCGGATAAACACTTGAATGGAGCCTAAACAGATGCGTCTGGGACTACATCTCCCCACTGGCTGGATATTAATGCTGGGGTTGGATGAAGCACACTTCATTACTGATAATAACCGGGAGAATTTGCCCTCTCAGTTCCAACTTTCTCTTATTTTCAGCAACTTTGGCTCTTATCTAGCACTAGCAATTCATTGTTTTTCTCCCGCAAGCTACAAGAAAAAGCAGAATGGACTTTCCATATTATTAGTGGGCCAGGTGCATTTTTCTTATATACATTGCATGCTATTGCCTTTCTGCTATTTACCCTTTCATATTTTCAAAAGGTAACAGTTTTATGACTTCTTCCTCTCTAAACATCCCACAGCTCAGGAAAGATTCAGGGCAGTTTTACAATGAACCACCTTTTGATCCTCTTTTAAAAAATCTTTTCCAATGGACAATTGTTCGATCACCTTTAAAAAATATATATTTTAAGTAGCCCTAAAACACCTCTCTGGCTGTACTTCATTTATACACTTCAAGTGCTGTTGCAAAGTAGAGTCTAAGGTCTAAAATGGACTTCCAATCAAACTGAGGTTGAACAATGCAGGTGATTTAGCTATGCGGGTTTTCTATTAAAACACTCATTAAAGAGAAAAAAGATTCTGGTGTTAAAATTTGAGGCCAGGAGAACATAAGCAGCCTGAATAATGCTTAATATATAAAAGGACTAACAGACTGCAGTTTGGAAGCGGTTTACAGTAAACAAAGGTCCAGATATCAATTGGTGTTGAACCCTGGGGAGCAGATAATCCTATTATCAATGGACCAGAAATACTGAAATATATTCTATTTCTAACGATTCTTCACATTCTATTTTGTAGGTGGAGGTTGACCGGCCTCAACGAGGGCAACCAAGGTCATCTGCAGGGGGCTCAAAGAAGTCAAGATGAAAGCCACAACAGCATGTGAAGACCCACCCTAAAAAGGTCTATACTGTACATAAACTATATTAATATGGGACCAAAGGATCACTTTCCTAAAATGTGGTTTTTATAGTGTAGAGAAAGACAGAGATGGGAAACCAAGCTACCAAAGTTTCTTGCCCCTGATTCTTGTGGATCATCAACTAGCTCCAAATTGTCCTTCAGGAGGACAATTAGAGAGATTCAAAGATGCCCAACGAAATATTCTCCAGAAGCTCATACAGCTTCATTTATTCTGAGCAGATCACCACAAAGTTTAATAGAACCATTTTCTGCCATATTAAGGAACCCTTTAGATTAGATGCCCTTCTGGATGGATACAACAGAAAAGTGCCAATGGAGCAAGGAATTTTTTATATATAGCCTAAATATAGTTGAGGATTTAGTTCATTGCTCTCTCCTCTGGATGCCTAATCAAGAAGATTTCTGCATTATTTGCTAACAAATATTACCCCCAATATCCTAGCTGGTATTTTACTGTTTTCTTTTGAGGGATTCTATGCAAGAAAAAACTTCCAGCCTGGCCACTGATCTGCTGAGTGGTAATACTCTAAATAAAGGTGTTCTCACTAATGGGAGTGATCCACTGATGGATTGTAAGCCTACGGTTTAATGTCCAACAGTACTTGCACAAGAATCCAGTTGTGCAATAAGTTAGAGAGAGGTCCACTTAGCTGACTCCATGTCAGGTTACCAGAACATACTTTACTTGGTTACTGAATTCTGGGATGGGATAATACAGTGAACTGTAAACCATCTGCTAACTCATAAATTGGGCTGGAACAACATACTGGGCCACACACACACACAAAAAAAGCCTAATAAACATGTCTTGTGAATGTTGAGAAAATGCAGATTCTAAGTCTTTAACTAACTTGGTTAAAATGTCATGGGAATCCAAATGTTTTAGATCAAAACTCATTCTTCTCCAAAACTCATCTCAACTTTATTTCAATCTTAGTCAGGTTTTTTTTTAAACATGAATCAATGAACTATTTAACATATTGGGAAAGTGATACAGGAAGGATATCATGCCTTTTTAATGGAAATGTACTTGGTTATCCAAACTATTCAAGATCTTTTTCAGTACCTGAGATCAGCAACTCAGCACCTGCAGATACAGGTCCATCCTTTACCCCACAGAAACACATATGGAGCTTACAAAACATGCAGAAAAAGTGGATGCATGAACATTTTGTGCTTAGTGACATATGTTGTAGAACCCAGGCAATTTTTTTCAAGTGTTCAGATTTGCCCGTAAAACTCAAAAATATCTAAATCTTAGGGACTTTTCACGCAAAGACTGCATCAATCTTCATGCAAACTTTTTTTCCTTTTTAAAGGGGGTTCAGACAAGTTTGGAAAGGGCATGTCAGGAGATAGCTACGGTGGGGCTACAGAGGACAAGATAACCAGAATCTATTCTTAAGGCAAATTAAATAAATGGTGACTTATTTGCTCTCGGATGCTCCAATGAAACTTTCATTAATTGCTTTGAAAATGATCGCTTGTCTGACAATATAAGGGATCAGGCTACTTATTTCTTGGCAAGTGATATGTTAATAAGGTTACTTCTGAGACTTAATGATTCTCTGGGGCGTAATTTACACAGAGAAATGAAGTCATCAAACATGACTGAGTTGAACAAGTGGAAACCAACCACACCAAGGGACTTCATTCTGGCTTGTCACTGGTGACCCAGACCCATGTTGCAAAGCCAGACATACAAATACAAATTTTGTATTTTCTGGCCCCTGACAATTTTATGTCAATTCCATTCAGTATAAATCCTTTCTATCTGACTGTTACTCGTTTTCTCCCTGGGGTGGACTAGTTTAACTTTTATTCTGCAATCACTTATCCGGCACAATCTTTTTTATGATGGTTTCAAGGGTGCACGGCTGGGAAGGCTCGCAGCTGAATCAATTGTTCCATTGATCCTCGCCACTTGGACCACCCTTGGCTGGCTTGACTCATCAGAAAAAAAAACTGGCAGAGTGCCTTGAACTAAGAATATCACAATAAACCATCACAGCAGATCTGAATGTGACATCCTGGCTGAGGAAAAAAATCTCATTTGCTTTCAAGCTCTGCTGCGTGTTCTTTCCTTTGCGCTCTCTCTCGAGCACAATTCCTGTTCCATTTTATTCTTATGCGTATTTTCCCTCATGCTGAACTGCCCTTCAGACCCACATCTGGCATCAAAAGCACTGTGACATTATTGCACAAAGGACATCATTATGCAACTTACAGCAGTCCATATTATCTGTGCAATCATGCAAATGTCACGAATTATATGTCGTGCGTTGTTAGGTGTGTGGCGTCACGAATCTACTTTGTGATCAGTAACATCGTCATGCCTGTTTGTGAGGCTACAGACACTCCGAACTGCATAATCAAAAGACGATTACGCCATTCTGAATTTCTACAGGATCCCAAAGAAATTGAGTTCCGCCGTTCCAGCTTCTGTATTAAGCAACAAGATAGGAAAACAAGGCTGAGGGTCTGGGAGGGCAAAAAATATCATAAATGATACCCCAAAAAGAACAGGAGCCAAAAAAAATAAAAGGCACTGTACTTCATAAAGCAGTGTTGTCCAAACTTGGCCACTTTAAGATGAGTGGACTTCAACTCCCAGAATTCCCCAGCCAGCATGCTGGCTGGGGAATTCTGGGAGTTGAAGTCCACTCATCTTAAAGTGGCCACGTTTGGACAACACTGTCATAAAGCATTACGTCCCGAGAACTTGGGGTTTTTTGAGATGGGGGCATGGGGGAAGTGACACTGCGTGCTTCTTGACGTCATCACGCGCTCGGGGTGAAGCTTCGCATCTGATTCAGACTGCATCATCGGCATCACTTGAGCTCGGACAGCTGTGACATCCTGGTGGCTCCTTAGGGCGGTCTGGGGAGGGGGGTACGTTTTTCGCTCAGGCCGTCAACCGCGGCAATTTTGAAATAAAAGGCGAACGGAAAGAGGCGCAGCTCTCACCCGAAAGACACGGCCGCCCTCCTTCAACCTCCCGTTTTTATTCCCGGCCCGGCGCGTCTTACCTGGGACGGATGCAGGTAGGGCTCGGGCGATGCCAAATTCGTCTGCACAGAGACGCTCTTCTCCAGCAGGATCTGGGGAAAGGCCAGCTTCTCGAAGGGGTTCCGTTTCCAGTGCTTGCTCTCCTGTTGGGCCAGAGCCTCGTCCTCGCTGAAGGCACGCACCACCGGGCCCGGCATGGGCAGCGGCACGGCACCGTCGCTCTCGTACCCCGAACCGTCCTTCTGGGAGTCCCAGCTGCTGCGCTGCTTCATGTGGTAATGGGCCTGCTGCGCCTCCCAGGCCAGGCGGGCCTGGGCCAGGAAGGGCTCCGCAAAGGCCCTGCTGGGCTCGCCCTCCATGGACCGGCTCTCCAAGCGCCCACCCTGGGGCCGGCCGCACCCAGAGGGAGGCCTCTCCTCCGGCGCCACTTCCTCCCGCTCCCCAGAGCCGTCGGTGGAAGAGGTGTTGGGGTCGTACGAGAGAGCGGGCTTCCTGTTCTTCCGTTTGCGGCTGCCCGGGGAGTAGCCCGTGGAGGACAACGTGTTCTGCTGGCTGGAGCAGGACATGGAGTCTTCCCCCTGCGACGGCTGGCCGGCCGGAGGGCTGTGCCGGAAATCTGCCCCTTCCATGCTGCTGTAGTCCCCGGATTTGACCTCCAGGCGCTGGTCCCGCATCAGGCAGGGGCTGTGCTGGAGCGAGTAGGAGCCGCCGATGGGGTTGGGGGAGTACTTGTGCCGGGGGGCACTCTTCATCTTGGGGCTGGAGCCCGCCTGCTCTACGTAGACCAGTTGCCTGACATACTCCTTGCCGGCGGGGCTGTACTCCAAGCTCATGAAGCGGTCCGAGCCCTTCTGCTTGGTCAAGACCAGCTGCTGGTAGGGGGAGTTGGAGCCCTGCTTGGGCGACTGCAGGAACGGGTGGGGCTTGCGGATGGGCGACTTCTGGGGCGAGCCAGCTTTGTAGCTCCCGCTGGCCTCGAACTGCATGTCCACCGGCGGCTCATCGTAGATGGGGGCCTGGTACTCCATAGGAGGCTCCTCATACAGGGGGGGTTCGTAGGCATAGCGCGGAGAGGAGGGCTGGGACTCGCTGGAGTGCTTTCGGTGCTGGGCCTGCATCGGGGAGCAGAACGATTCCCCCCGGCCCAGCAGCGGGGAGCAGCTGCCCACGTGATCAGCCCGTTTCAGGAAGGGCGACTGCTTCCTTTCTGGGAAGAAGACCGAGTTGTCTGAATCAGTGGCAAAGGTCTGAAGGTTGGGGGACGGCTGGCCCCCCGAGGGCCTCCGCGACCGTGTACCCTGCTGATGGTCAAGGGTGTAGCCGTTGCCCTGGTGCATCAGGAAGCTGGGCTCCCGGTCTGTCACCTTGATGAGCATCCGCTCCTTCGTCCCTGTGTTCCACCGGAGAGAAGATGCCCTGAGCAGAGGAAAAAGAGAGAAAGTCCTGTTGTCAGGAAGAATGACAAGAGCTGTCTTCTCGTCAGCGTGCTTCCTATTCTTATCAGGCCAGCAGATGGCTTCTGTACATATGTAACACAAAAGAGGTTGGAAGAAGAGCATTCATTTGCAGAACCCAAGATGACGCAGTCTGCCCACGAGAGCTTCCTCCTTTCCGGAATCTTCTCAGAACTTGCCCTACCATGACCTAGACAGGTATGAAAGCACCTACATGATGCATCACTCCTCAGAATACTCACTTGGTTGATTAAACATGTGGACCCATGGCTTCATACCTTACTGCAGTGTTTCTCAACTTTGGCAGCTTTAAGATATGTGGACTTTAACTCCCAGAATTCCCCAGCCAGCATGGGAATTCTGGAGTTGAAGTCCACACATCTTAAAGCTGCCAAGGTTGAGAATCACTGTCTTATTGTATTGACCAGCCTTCCCCGTTCTAGCTGCCGCTTACAGGGAACTGATGTACAACACACCTTGAGAGCCCCAGATGGCAGAAGGCTGGTCTAACCTATTGGTAGTTGCTACGCCGCTGCCTTTTTTTACTCCAAGGAAATGTCTGTGATACAATCAGGTAAAAGAATTAGCATCAAGGAAATGAAATTTATAACTCAAAATAGGGAGGTGTAGGTGTGATGTGTACCATGAGCATAAAATACAGTATACAAATACTGAGGTTCTGGAAACTGCGTTCACCTGGACAGGAAGCAGGAAAATAGAAGGCAAAACGAGACAGGTCTTGACCAGATGGACTCATAAGAAAAGGTAAGTAGTAACAGACCCCCACCTTCTTAATGAGTGCAGCCAAAAGAACACAGACTACCACTGGACCTAAAAAGTAACCCATAGCCAACCCCAGATCTTCTTCCTTTCCTTCTTTGTGAGCTGCACTCTCTAAATTCAAGAGCCCGGTCTCCCTTTCCGTTCTACTCTCAACCATTGAGTGACCACTTCCTGACACTTCCTCATCCATCATTGCTCCAACCCTCCCATTGCTAGCCTAGATTGTTTCAACTGAAATCAATGGGATAACTTAATGGAATTTATCTAACTTAATTCGAATTAAGCTCAGACTCTTGAAATACTTCATACTAGATTCATCACAGTAGCTGTAATGGAATGTGAGGGTGACCTTGGGAAACAGTGGGGAAGAGATGGTGCCTAGGGAACAATCGGATCAAAGAGGAAGGAGTCCGCAGCAGGGGAACGGCCAGAGAAAGAAACTTAGGAAGGACTGCCCTGATTACTCAGGTGGTAAATAGGGAGGGAGGGAGATTTGCAAGATTCTGTTAATGTTCCTATCAATAAAGTAGAATTAGCTCATCTGGTCGTGTTTCCTGTCTGGTTTACCTGGGAGGGCTGACAGTAGCGCCCGTGAACGTGCATGAAACATGTTCTCAGTTCTGCCTTGGATCGCTTCTCTCTTATTGCTAGGTTCACACCAAACTGGACTTCAGTAGAGTTGGATGGTTTGTGGTTTGAATGTTGCTGGAACCCAGCCTTTGTTTTAGCATGTTGGGTGAATGAGGCCCTCATGCTAAACTGCAGTATGGCCGTGTTATACGAACACACGAGTTATTGTCTGTTGACCCTGATATAATGTTTAGCATGCTGCGTGGAGTCAGCAGTGATTGGACCTCTGAGTCAGGCCTGGGACCATGGGCACATCCCATGCAGACCAAGAGTCTGTTCCCAGGCAAGGTGTCAGCAGCTTCCCTAAGAAGGAGCCCGAATGAAAGAGGAATGAGGATGGCTGGTTCAGAAGTGCAGGAAGCCAAGAACTTTAGTAGAATCTTCTTGGAAAAAATCAAACTTCTCTCTGGTCTAATTGCTCATATCTGAGAGTAGCCAAGAAACAGCTGCTTCTCAGAAATGCGGAAATGCCTGTATTTGTACTGCCTGGCTAACCCAGACATTTCACACTGTTTGCCAACTCAACCTCTGATATAAATATACGATGCGGGATGTGCTCCTACAACAAGTGAGCACACTGAGCTACAAACTAGTGAATCACATTTAAACCTGTGCATTGTATGTGTGGTTACTTTGTGGTTCATTGTCTCATGTGAATCCAGAAAACTGGGTTGAGTGAGCACAACATCATTACATTAACAGTGAGCATGTAGTGTGATAATTTCCCTAGCCTAGGATGAGATCAGATAGCCTTGTTACCCAGATCCTATTAAAATCAGTGGCTGTTAACGCTCCACGTCTGCTCTTTGGTGCTCAGCTAAGTGTGGTGAGGCAAACATTACAGGTAGTCCTTGCTTAATGATCACAATAGGGACTGGAAAATTCATTGTTAAGTGGGGCAGTCGTTAAGCGAGGCATCACGTGACCGCATCCAATTTCACATATTTTTGCAGCAGTCGTTAAGCAAATCACCACAGTTGTTAAGTGAATCACGCAGTTCCCCACTGATTTTGCTTGCTGGAAGCCAGCTGGGAAGGTTGCAAATGGCGATCACGTGACCCCGGGGCACTGCAACCATCATAAGTGTGAGCTGGTTGCCAAGCCCCTGGATTGCAATCAAGTGACCACAGGGGTGCTGTAACCATCATAAGTGCAAGGACCAGTCTTAAGTCCCTTCGTTCAGCGCCATCGTAACTTCAAATGGTTGTTAAAGAAATGGTCATTAAGCGAGGACTACCTGTACATTGAAAAGAGAAGTGTTGCATTCTCCTGGGCTGAAAAAAGGTTAAGGAAAAGGCAACTAGAATTGCTATTCAAGGGCCAACCTTCCCTAGACAACATGAAAAGCAAAGCAGAGCAACAAGATTTGACTGGTCATGCTGTAGGGTGCTCATTCTTTGTACAGGAAGATCATCTCCAACAGGTTGTCGTGTCTTCTCCCCATCCAAAGAGGACATTCAGTGGCATTCATTGTCCATGTCTGGAGTCCTGGTGCCCATGAACACAGTCACAATGTCCTTCACCTGCAGGAACTGCTCGAGCAACACTTAGCATACATCAGCATCCCCAAGGAATTAATGCCAGGGGAAGACAATGTGCGCACCCCCATCTTGTTAAACGGGAAGCCATTTCTACAATGGCTTAAGAAGAGGCGGGGAACAATTCACCCTGCGCACCAGAGCTAATTTTTTACAACTGCTTTCTACTACTCCCAGGGTGAACAATATTGATAGCTGTGAGTCGTGCATGAGTCTGTAATGAGCTCCCTCCCATTATGTCATCTCAGGACAAATGTAACTTTATGCACCTCTCTTCCTACTCCATCCTTAATCTAGTTTATAGTCAGAAAGATGCATTCAGCTCCCTGTGTGATTTAGATTCATCTAAGTGAGTCTGCTTGTTGGAAAATCAATGGAGCTGAATGTTAGAAATGTATTGTCTGATGCCCCTTCCCACGGGGGACAGCGAGCAGCCTACTTCTGTGATCCTTCCAGATAGTAAGCAAGGGGGAGCATTTCTAACCAAGAGGGCATTCAACGGGGCAGGCCGTCTCTCGCCTAGTGTGATACTAATAAATAATAAATTATCTACATAGGATTTCACAGCCCTACCCAGTGATATTGAAAACTGGGACTTTTTGCTAATGGAACATGAATAGCAGCATTTCCTCCCCCCAAATGATAGTCTAACCATCTTAACCCTTTTTAAACCCCAATGCAACCCTGAGATAATTTAGATTCACGTTAGATGAGAAAGCCTCTAGGATTTCAGAGAAAACGCTTGTTAAACAGCACTTAAAGAGCCTCCATGAGCTACTGCTCTCTTTATTTTTACAGTTATCCCAAAATTTAAGGGGGAAAAAAATCAGCAATAAGCCAGCTTTTATTGTTCTGCACCATTAATGGGTTTCCTAACCTTTGAATGCTTTCATAAAATGCGGTCTGGAAAGAGAGACGGTCCGGTCAATAAAGAACAAAAGCCAACATATGAAGTGGCGGATGGACTTGGTGGGAGAAAGGATGGTTTGCCAGGATAGAAAACTGAATGACTTTGGTGGAAACTCGATTAAATGCATTTTCTTTTCTTCTCTCTTATTTCCTGCCTCCAGCTCCCTTGGTTTATTGTTCCTTACTCCTTCTCCGTGCTTTGCATCACATTTCTTACCCCAAAGAGAATAGCAGGATGGGTATGAATGTTAATCTTTGGAACTACAAACCCTATATTTGCATCTGAGGTCTCCAAGGCCCTCTTTTTATGCTTAAGAAAGGTGTTAATATTATAAACAAATGGTGCGCTGCTTAACTCGCATTGTTCAAAATGGTTATTGTTGCCTGCATCCAAAATGGCGCCAGACAAAATGCATCAGAAAGTACAATTGCTAACTCGGCTGGTTTCATGAATAAACAAATCACTTCCTTGGCACCTTGAAAGGTTTCGTATTTCCCCCCCTCCTTTTAAAAAAAAAAAAAAATCTGGAAGTGGTATGTTTTTCTGCCTACTTTTTTTCATGGCCATCCTTTTTTACTATGCATGTATGACTTTCCTCTCTTTCATTCCTAATCCAGACTAAGTTCATATCCAGGCAGGGCATCTGCCGCTGTAGGGGCGAGGGGGGGTAACCCATATAAACAGCCAGCAAACTCCACTCCCCCACGTGCTGATGAGGCTACCTAGCCTGGTAATGAAACATCTGCAAGAAACCAACCAAGTTCAGAGAACACCAAGAACCCAACAATTCAACCCGGAGCTACATCTATTCTCACTATGGCGACCACAGGGATTTTTGGTAAAAAAGAAACAATTCTGCCTTGATCAAAGATTTCATGGGCCAAAGCACCTGGGGGAAGTCAGATGCTCTACCAGACCAAGGCACCTTCCTTTGGGGAAGGATTGACATAAATGAAGAAAGAACGGCCTTTAAAAACAAGAGCGTTTCCAACTCTCTCTCTTTAAGTATCTGGACTGGAACAAAATGGTGGTCTTATCGGGACTCTGCACAGACATCACACTATGCTGAATTAGTCACAACTGGTTGAAATCACCCAACATAGCACATAAACCACAATTTACAAGCCACCATGCTGGGTTTCCGCAACATGTAAGCCAAATGCAAATGAGCCACAGTTTGGTGCAAAGAATGAAGTCAGACAATACGTGTGTATACAAGTCTGTTGTCTCAACAGAGACTTCCACACAAAGTTCGCCTTCTCTCCCAGCTTGCTTCTTGATGCATAGCCCTTCCCAGCGTTCTAGCCACCATGAGATGATCTTGGTTTGCAACAACCAACTATTACAAGCCCGCACGGCAAGGTCTCCTCCTCGTACGCTGTTCCTTTCCTGAGGGCTCCACCCACCCGCCAACCGCCAACTCTTCCACTATCTTACAAAATCTGCAGCTGTTCCCTTCAAAGGAGCCAAAGGACAAGAGGGTTTTTAGGTGAGTTGAGAAAATTCAGGAAGAAATGTTCAAGGAAACCAGAGCTGGGAACAAAGGAAGAAGTCCCAGAATTGTGTCTGGCCCCAGGGTTGCACCTAGGTCAGGCAGCAGAACATTCACAAGATGATGGGTAACTGATCACAGGGTCCTCACTGGAGTAGAAGCAAACAGCAAAGACTCACAGATTGGAAGGGCTTGAAGGAATCCCAGAGAACATTTAGTTCCATCTCCTGCCTGGTGCAGAAATCCATCTTTACAACAATTTACAAGTTCCTGCCTCAGAGAGACAGCAGAGTTTGAGCAAAGCAATGAGTGTGTTCTGCAAAGAAAGTTCTTATTTCTGGGAGCTCATTGATTTACTTTCCAATTTTTCTTACAAGGGAGGGCACCTGCAAGACTCTTTTTGACACTGCACAACAACAAAGATGCATTCCTCCAACCCTCCCCCCGCCCTCCCCTCTCAGGTCCAATTCACCCTTCAAAGGGAGAGTCTGTGATGGAAAGACTGCCCAATTATGATGGCCAGCAGCCAAAGAGAGAGAAATCACAGCCTTCCTCCAATCTTGAGCCCTTCAGAAAGGTTAGACTACAAGCCCCATAATTTCTATCCAGTGGGGCCAGAGGCTAACATATCTACCAGACTCTACTGGCAAGTGCTGCCACATCATTAGTGACCAGATCTGAGGAGGAGAGGCAGAGATGAAAGAAAACCCAAGGACATCTTCACCTGATTTGATTAGACCTTGCCAAAAATGCTTGGGAGCCAGAAGATCCCCAGGCTTATTCTCAGGAGCCACAACCTGGAGGAGTTACCTTACTGGGCTCCTCTGCCCACTTGTGTTGTAAAAAGTCTCCTTTAAGTCCATTTTGGCACTTTCTGAACTCATGGATGCCTCCAAATAGTTTTCTTAGCCAGAAGATGGAAGTGGTTTACCATGGTCTTCTTTTGGGATGCTTGTCTGTCTTCTCAAGCTCTAGGATTTTGATCTGTGAAGTCCTTGGGGTTCTGAGCTTGGTTCTTTTCTTGCAAACGTTTCATTACCCAGCTAGGTAACATCTTCAGTGCTGAAATGGGATGGGGTTTCCCAAGGACTCCACAGTTCAACCCTGAGCTACACATATTCACCCCTATTGATTTCTTGATCTCCCATGCAAAGACCTACCAGTTCTGACATGCTTCTCTTCTTCAGATCAGCCAAGCTCACCTTCCTCCAAATCCTCCACCAACCAGATTTCCTGAACCTCCACAATTTGTTCTCAGCCCCTCAGCTGGAGGGCATCAGCTTTAAAACTGTCCCAGCTGATGTTTTCAATTCCATCTGTCATGGCCTCAAACGCTGTTGATCTCTCCCAGACCCACAGAATTGTAAATCAGCCCTGCAGGCAAGACTCCATCATCTGCAGTTTATTGAAAAAAGTCTGAGGAGGGTCAAGTCCTACCTGTGGCAGCTCCAGGAGAGATATAACACAGTCCCCCTTCATCTGCTGCCATGTAAACATGGATAGAGAGTGGTCTGTGTCCTAGGGAAAACTAGCATGTTCAACCCCATTGTCTGCAGTCAAGAGTGGTGGTGCTCCACCAAGCTAAACAAAACAGATCTTGCTCAATGTTAGCAGCATAGGGCAGATGACAAAGAACAATCCAAGTTATTTATTCCTCTCCAAAGAGAGCTATGGCGTAGCCTTAAGAAACCAACAGCTAAATCAAACGCAATCTGCGGGTGGGTAGACAGTGATTGCTCTGCTCAAACTCCTAAGAGATCAAGAGTTAAACAAGAATATATCTGATGTTCCTGGAATTGGAATCAGTTGAGAAGGTTCTGACAACGTGGTGGCCCTGTTTATGTAAAGCAGGCAGGAACATTGAATCCTTCCCATCCCAGCCCTGTAGAAGGAGAGCTATGTTAATCTATGGCAGTGTTTCTCAACCTTGGCAACTTGAAGATGTGCGGACTTCAATTCCCCTAGCTGGCTGGGGAATTCTGGGAGTTGAAGTCCGCACATCTTCAAGTTGCCAAGGTTGAGAAACACTGATCTATGGTAACCAAAAATCAGAAGGAATCCGATGGCACCTTTTCCAAGTAAGGGATTTTATTCAAAAGCAGAAGCTTTTGTGCACCTCACGAGAACCTCTGCCTTTGAATAAAATTTGTTAGTCGGAAAACATGCTCCCGAATTTTTCTCATCCAAGCAGCGTTTCTCCAAAGTGGGCCAAGGGTTAGTCTCCTAGCCAGACAGAGGGGCAGAGCATCAGTCAGCAATGAAAGGAAGCAAAATGAGCATCCGACTCCTGCTCCTACTGCAGTGTTCCTCAACCTCAGGAACTTTAAGATGTGTGGTCTTCAACTCCCAGAATTCCCCAGTCAACTCCCCAAATTCCCCATGCTGGTTGACTTCTGGGAGTTGAAGCCCATACATGTTAGTTGCTGAAGTTGAGAAACACTGTCCTATAGTGCTGCAGCTCTTTAAAAAGGCCTCAGTGCTGAGAAGCAGACATCCAGCTCTTAGGTGACCTCTGAAAAGAGCAAATTCCCAGGCCAGAAATGCATAAGCCTCCAGCCTGCATGTAGCCTCGGAAAACCTTGGGTGTAGTCTCCACAGACCTCCCAAAGTTCATGTTTAATGCAACAGAAGGGGGAAATTAATTACATACCAGGCTGGAGAGAAATCACACTGACTATAATTAAGTTGATGTAAATGTAAATGAAAGGCAATGTCTTCTTTAAAACAAACTTAAATGCTGGAAACATCTACATCATTTTCTTGGCAACTAGATGGAAACGGTTTGCACTGCCTTTTTGGGAATGTTTTTTCAACTTCCCAGCCCAGCCCACAGTCCTGATATTTCCCAGTGGTCTCCCATCCAAGTAAGACCCAGTTCCAGCCTTGCTTAGCCTTTTAAGCCCAGCTAGGGTCAGCTAGGTGGGAAATCGAGTCTGCATTTGCACCTACCCCCAATACTCCATTCAGATGGCAAATGTCGTAGACAAACGTTTATTCAGTTGTACATGTTCATCAAAGTGTTGCATGAGAAAACTCTGATTATTCCCTTAGGACAAGTAAAAGAAAACCTTACATACAATTTACATCAGGGTTCTTAAGACAGACAGACATCAAAAATTAATGGAGTTGTGTTTGGGTTCCCATTGTACAAAAAAAGAATTAGTCGTCAACACTAAATCCAAATCCATGTTCTTTGGCAAGGGATCCCAGAAATAAAAATGGCAAGTGCACGCCCAAACACTGCAACACTGGGACGACAGCTTGATGTATTTGGGATGAGAGCTTGTCCTGAAAATTTCACCGAGCTGCTGTAGCCAGAACCACATGCCATCTCCAAAAATTGTTTATAGAGCTGGAAAATTGCCCTGCTTTTCTGCACCGAAGTTCCTTTCTCTGCTCAACACACACAGAGTTCCATGATTATGTGCAACTGAAATGTGAAGAAAGGAATACAGCAGAACTGGAAATATGCAAAGTGCAGATTTTTCCAAATCACTGCACAGGCATGGAAAAAGGCGACACAATGGGCAAATTATAACTTACAGATACTTGGTTTCTGTCCATCAGTGGGCTCCATGGGACTATTCTTTGGCCAAAATGCCTAGAAAGACCACGCAGGACGCAACAATTGACCGCGCAAGTGGCCGAAGAGAATAAACTTCAGTAAGATCACACCAGGGCCTCTCTGCCACCTTCCCCCAGCCAGTTACGCAGAAACTGTAGAGGATTTCAGATCACCTCTGTTATCTATAGGGAGCATCCCAGGGTTACAGAGGGAACCCATCTTCAAATACAATGATGCTGGAAAGAGAATTTGCCATTTATTATTTTGCCCACCATACGCCACAGACAGGTGTTTCCCAACATTCTCCTGCAGTTTCTGGATAAGACAAAACCTCTGCTTTGAAAGCCAAGGTCAGAGACCTGCTTAAAGGGCGTTGTTCTTGGCCACAGCTGCCAGGAAATAAGATGCAATACTTTTTAACGGCTTTTGTGGCCAACTGACTTAGGTTTTACATACCGACAGGTTTTAATTACAACAGGTTTTCCTGCATGCCTTCAATGTATTTGGTAAACTATTAACCTGGGGAACAAACAGATGGACCCGCAGAGGCCTTTGGCTATGTGCAGTCAAGTTCCAGCAGTTGGGGAAACTCGGTGGTGCCTAGAAGAGTGATGACACTGGCACAGCCTGGGAAAAGGGGGAAGGTTTCCACCTCGTTTCCCTCCTACTCATTTCCTTGCCCTGCTCTGGGATGCCTGAAACAAAGCCCGTGGCCTGGAGGATGAGGAGAAAGGCCATGAGGGTTCCTTGAAAAGCAAGGGCAGAAGCTAAGGGAGAGAGTCACCAGGCTGGGCATGGGGCTCCTCCTTCATGAAAAGCGTCTAATCTCTCCTAAAAAATCAAGAAATGAGATTCCAGGAGTAGGAAAGGGACATCAAGTCAACCCTCTGCTCCATGCAGGAATCCAGGTGAATCCTGGCAGACGGCGATCCGACCTCCCCTTGAAGATATTCTGCTTAGGGGGGCCCATCACCTCCCTGGGGAACCTCCCTGGCTTCCAACGTCAACAGTGCTGCTGATCTTGCAGGGCAGCATAAAAGATCACAGTGCTGCTCCTTCTGCAGGGGAGCTCCCATTTTCAATGCATATTTAATCATGGCCAAAGAACAGATGGGCCGCTGGCCATGGAGGCGAGCCAAATGCAGTGGGAAAAAGGGGCAGCTTTTGATTTCCTTAAGCAACCCTGAGCACCTTGAACAAAAATAGCAAACTGATCATTCCTATTCGATGCTGACAACTGATCATAAGGTCGGACAGGGAGACCTCTCATCCCTGAACTAGCATGGGGGGCAAGAGTGAAAGAAGGGCAAACGTGCTAGATGGGATGTGAAATGAGTTTGGTGGGTGGAGTGGAAGGAGGCCGTGCTGCTAATGCAAAAAAAAAGAAAGAGAAGAGAAGAGAAGAGAAGAGAAGAGAAGAGAAGAGATGAGAAGAGAAGAGAAGAGAAGAGAAGAGAAGAGAAGAGAAGAGAAGAGAAGAGAAGAGAAGAGAAAAGAAAAGAAAAGAAAAGAAAAGAAAAGAAAAGAAAAGAAAAGAAAAGAAAAGAAAAGAAAAGAAATCCGAAAGCCAGTTGGCAGATTCTCTTTGGGCTGGCTGGAGAGCAGGCCTTTGAATCTTCCAGAATCTCCACCAGACAAGATGTGGAGCAAAGCCTCAGGAGATGCAGACTTTGAAGGCACCAGGCCTGCACTTAGCCTCAGCACTGAATGGGGGGAAAAGCAGCAGGTGTTTCTGCATCAGACTCCACCAAGTGTCCATACACTGGTGCCCACAGGGTATGACCCAAAAAGCCAAATGGCTCTGCAATGGTGCAATCCACTTAAAAAACAGCCGGAGTTTCATACTCCCCCAGGGAGCCTCCATGGCTGAGGGGAGACTGGAACCTGGATCTCCCTGTTCCTAGTCCAGCACCGTCACCACTACCCCACATCTGGCTCTTGGGCTGAAAGGGAAGGGCTGACTCAAAGTTCCCCCAGGGAACTTCCAGGGCTGAAGATGGGACTAGAGCTTGGGTCTCCCCACGCACAGACCAGCCCCTTCCCCACTACACCAGTCTTTCATCATTCCATCTTCCTTCTCCTGAATTATCCAGGAAGAGTATCCAGGCCGCAGAAGGCAGTTTTAGGAATTCTAGCCAGTATATGCCTGTGTGTGGTGGAGCATCAGACTGGATCTAAATGCATTTTCAGGACAGCTCTCTTGAGCCCATGACATGTACTCGCTCTCTGGGGCCCAATGTTTATTCCATATCTCGCAAGGCATTGTAAGGATGAAGGTCTGCAAAAGATTCAAAGGGCTGCATAAAAGATGCTCCTATTAATAACTTTGAAATCTATATAGAAAGATGCACCACAAGGTAGAAATTGTGGCATCCATGCGGGCTGTCATTTTGTCTGTTTTGAAAATAGCGAATTGCACGCTTTGAATACAGATGATTGTAATCTTTGTTCATTTGCAAAGTGCAGAATTATGATATTTACTATGCTGGATTGCAGGCTAGATCGAAGGAGGCGAAAGCAGCAGAGAACCGTCCCCGGTGTCAGAACTGTCCCCACTGCCCCAAATGCCTTATTACTACTTCTCTTGAAATCACTGCCAATGGGCTCCTGGGCCCATTTCAAAGGTCTGGTTATGACCTATAAAACCTTTTACAATACTGCACTGAGTTGCACCGGACACCGCCTGGCCAGGATTGAACCTGCCCGGTTGGTGAGGCTGTCTTGGAAGGACTTGTTAATGTCCTCCTTCCATCTGAGACCATGGAAATCCAGAGGGGACAACGAGCTTCTCTGTGACGGCTCTTAGACCTGCACTTTTTATACCTTTACTCTAGAGAAGTGTTTCTCAGCCTTGACAACTTTAAGACATCTGGACTTCAACTCCCAGAATTCTCCAGCCAGCACAGAATTCTGGGAGTTGAAGTCCACCCATCTTAAAGTTGCCAGGGTTGAGAAACACTGCACCAAACAACCGCCAGGGTTCCAGCTGTGCTTCCCTGCCCCTCCTCCAGCGCTACAGTCTCCATGCTGAGATGAGCAAAGGACCATCTGAGGGGTTCTGAACGTCACTGCCACCAAGGCTTCTGTATCAACAGGATGACATTTTGTCATTGTGTTTCCATCCCTGTCTTAATCATCTCTAACATTTATTTAACGCGCCTCTTCTCTGTGGCTCAGGGCACTAGGCTGATGTGTTTCACCGTTTCCCAGAAGCCCAAATGCTTAGGTTTCTCATGCGGCCAAACCCTCTGGACCCCATCAGTGAGCCACCAAAGGCAGTTAACGCTGGCAGAAAATGAGACACGTACAGAGAACGAGATATTAATAATCACTAGGGCATGTAGCCATCTTTTGAATTATGGATACAGAGTTCTAAAAAAGAAAGAAAGAAATGTAATTCCCCCAGGAAGGAGGAAGCTCTGGAGCTGAAAAAGAATTTGTCTTGCGCACACCTAGACAATAGAGAACCCAGAATTGGAATGGACTCTTATTTCTCTGTAGTCCAGAGAATGGAGGAGGGATGGAAGTCCCAAAAACCCAGCCAACCTGAGGAATGATGCTTCTATAAGATTTTGGAAGGAGGGGCGGGGGCTTCAAGTCAGTGTGGACTTCTGGCGACAAGCCTCTGCAGTTTACTTGGCAAGGTGTTTCAGAAATGGTTTGCCCTTGCCTGCTTCTTCCCAGGGCTGAGAGAGAGGGACTGGCCCAAGGTCACCCAGCTGGCTGCATGCCCAAGGCAGGACTAGAACTCAGGGTCTCCTGGCTTCTACTCCAGTGCCTTTAACCACTCCATCAAACTGGCTTGCTCTGTAGGGTTCCTTCTTCTTAAATAGCAGAGTCCTTTGGCGCACATTAACTTATCAGCGAAAGCTGAAAATGGATCATGGGATTTACTGGTTCATCACTCATGATTTCAGCCTGTACGTTATGAAATAATTGAAAGACAACATTATTGGCCAACTATCTCTCTTTAGAATGATGAGGGCAGTCTTGCTCAAGGGCGGGGAGTTGTGGGCACTGTAGCACCCAAAGCTCTGGAAAGTGCCACGCTGGGGAAGCCGGAGGTATGTAGGCAACGATAGATCATCCTTGCCAGTGGAACTGGCCATGTGCCTCCGGAGGGGCAACAGAAGGAAGAACGGTAGAGTTTGCCCTCCTTCAAAGTAATCACCCCTAAGTTTTCTTCCACATGGCAATCCATTCCTCTTGGAAAGGAGAAAAGCTGCGGTCAAGCCACTGCTGCTGCTGCTAAACCTGCAGCCTGCTGAACCCAGAGGCTCGGCATCAAGTCTTCCTGCTCCTGCCCTTTCTCTTTCCTTGGTCAAATGGTAGGAATGAGTTCCAAGGTCTGTAGACGAGCTTTCTTCAGTCTTACTGAGCTGCCGGACTACAGTTCCAAGTCCCCACATCCAGCCTGGACGTTGGCCAGAGGGGATGGGTAGGGATGGGCGCTGAGAACCCAATCATTTTGGAGGGGGTGCTCTGCTTGTCAAGGTCAGGTTCCATTATGTTACCCCTGAATGGAAGATACACTCCAACGTTGCCCATTTTGTACTCAAGGGCCTTAGAGAAAACAGCGGGCAGCTTTCTTGTAGCCATGCCCTGCTGCAGACCTAGACCAGACCTGGGCTCAGTATTAAATCCTGCTGAACTGGAAAGGGGGGCTCAAACCTCAGGTAACCGGGTTGCCTGAGGACCGTCTCACCCCTATTCTATCAACCCGTCCCACCCGGTCAAGCAGAGAGGGTATGCTGAGGACCCCATCGATGAAAGAATGCCGACTGGGGGGGCCCAGAAGGAAAGTCTTCTTTGCCATGGCCCCTGCCCTATGGAATACCCTCCCCCCAGAGGTGAGGCAGGCCCCTACTCCCTTGACCTTCCAGAAAGCAGTCAAGACCTGGCTCTGCCAACTGGCATGGGGTGAGAGAAGGGGCAACCAACCCTGGGGGTGGCTAGCACCTTGAAGAGGCTCCCATATGTTAATATCTTTTCGATCACCTGCATCTTGGAAGATATTATTATTTATGTATGTATGTGGTTTTATTGTATTTTTATACTATTTTTATTGTATTTTAACTAATATTTGTTGTTTTTATTGTAAGCTGCCCAGAGTCGCTTCCTCATGAGATGGGTGGTATCTAAATTTGAAATATAAATAAAAAATAAGTAAATAAAAATCTTGCTGTAGAACCGGTAAGAACTCTCCATGCTGTGCTCAGGTGTTCAACTACTCTGCTGGCAAAGACGTGGGGAAGCAAGTAAGAACGTTCTTGTGGTTTGCCCAACCTTGGCCAGCTGGAACGGAGACCTGTGTACCTGTCGGGTGATGGTTTTCTTATCACCAATTATGACTGGTGGCTACTGCTGAGGTCCTGCTCTTCAAACCACAAGACCTTTGTTTTCCTCTATGGCTCAGATGGAAGAACAGTGACTATATCCTCTGTGGACTATATCCTCCACAAAAGGAGGATATGGACTATATCCTCCACAAAACAGTGCTTTTGCATCCTGCTGGCAGTCTTCAGAGGAATTTGGCTGGCCACTGTGGGTCTAGAAAGATGAACTGGACAGATCTCTGCATCTTAGGCCAGTCAAAAGAGATACTCTTGGGCTAATAATCCAACTTGGAGCAAGGGTGGTGGCTTACTATTACTGCAAAACCAATCTCTAAAACCTGTTTGCTCAGAGGTGAGGTGAGAGTGGGAGAGAAGCAGAAGGAAAGAACAGAGCCTCTTTTCCCACCGTTTTCAGCTCCCTTGAAACTTCCCACTGCCCTCCACCCCCATTTCTGAGACTTGTGTTCCTGCAAAGAAGCAGCAAAGCTGCTGATGCCAAAAAGCTTTTGAAGAAGCCAAGCTGAGCAGAAGTTGATGGGCCCTCTGAGAGGCAAGACCGAGGGGTTCCTTGCCTCCCGACCTTGCCTTTCTATCAAAGTAGAGATGAAGTTGACAAGCCAGGCAGCCAACATAAATTAATTTGTCTAATGGGGCCAATATGGCTGGAACTAAATTAGAGGCTCAGAGGTCCATCTCCGGAAAGATGTCTATGTCTGATAGAGGAAGTCTTCCACCCACCCATGCCAGCCGAGTAGAATGATGGTGTCTACTGTGATCCGTTTCACACCCCCTTCTGGACACGGCCTCCTTCATGTCAGCCCTGCCCCGAGCAAGCAGGAATAAAAAAAAACGAGGGCAGAAAATGTCTGTGCCAGTGTCTCTCCCCACCTCGCTGCCTCCTTTTAAAGACAAAGATAGGTAATAATGACTAAGGAGAGCAAATATTGACAGTTTGTTGCATGCTGGCTCCAGAGCAAACAACTGGGTGCAATTCAAGGGACAAGATTATAGAGCAGAGGAAGCTCACAGCCTGGCATCCTTCTGTTTGAGATGCAAATTTTATCACCTCTGAAACCAGGAATAATCATGGGCTTGGAGGAACCTTCTCTCCCACTTTGCATGCAGAAGGCAAACTCAATAGAGCTGTCAGCCCAGCCGCTTCTAAGAGCCAAACACCTGGCCCATTAGGGAGGGACTGGCTCTTGGGGATTTATTTTGTTCCGTTCCTATCCCACCACTAGCCAAGAGAGCAGAGCCAGCCTACAGTTTTAGCCATGGCCAGCGTCCCTGGCCCCAAAGCTCTACCTGACAGATATTCTGCCATGAACCTCCGCCGGGGTTCCAACCCCGCTACAAGACCAAGTGCAACTCCCATTTCCATGCATTCAGGTTCAAAACTCGAGTGAAACTGCTTACCGGTAGTGGAGCCGCTGACCGTCTGAGCTGTAGTCTCGGTAGAGCTCGTATTCCTTCTCAAAAACTCCAGGAGGGGAAGAGCTGTGAGAGAGAGTTAGGAAAAAGGAAGCATTAAAGCAAGAAAGAAGGAACACCAAGGGACTTCATGCATGCTAGCTGAGTATCACCTTAGCCTGCTGCAATTGTTTTCTCAGTTTTGGTTAAAATTCTGCAGCAAGAGGAATCAGAGCCAAGTCACCTCGCCTGAATCTTTGGTCCTAGAGAGATAAGGGGTCTCAAAGACCAGCTAGTTGCTTGACCAAGGCTTCCCTTATTAAATGTGAACATCTTCCCCTCTCCTGCTGTTTTCTGCAAGGGCTTCCAAGATGAGTTGGGCATGTCATGCAAACTCAGAAGAACAACTAAAATGATTCTGAAACCAAAAGCATTAAAATTCAGAAGCATTTAAAAACCAGCAGCACAGTTTGCTTCAACTGGCAAGTGTCCTGTCTAAACAGGGAAGGCCTGCAGAGAAGAGGTGGAACAGAATTCTCCTGGAAAGGAGAACCAAAGCCAGACTTGCAGGTATAAAGGAAACAGGGCCGGTTGGAAACACCTTAAAGCTGAAGCAGCTTGAACAAGAGAGGGCAGCCCTTCAGGACCCCCAGTCCCAACCCACCTGGGGCTTCACCGTCTGCACAAAGACTCCATGTTGTGGAAAGAAATGGGCCAGGATCTTGTGATATTTGTGTAAAAGTGGAATAACATATTCTGCACGCACACCACATGCTAAGCTAAAATAAGCCACACTATGACTTAACACAATGATCCAGTTCACTCAACGCACAAAGACTTAACGTGGTTTGTAAATCAGGGTTACTGGTTTAGGGAGCTGTGTGAATGCAGCCTTTCACAGACCCTGGTGAAGGTTCTGGCTAAAACACACTGGGTTTTAGAGGTGGACCCAGAGAGGTTGTCTGGCTGGCCAAGAGTTGATTCCAAACTCTGCAGACAAGAAAGCGCCTCTAAGTTAAGAAAAAAAAATTCTGGGCTGCACAACCTTATACCGCAGTGGTGGAAGAGCTGCTGTGGCAACCACTTTGGCAAGTCTAAGTCCACCAGCTGAAAACCACTCACCCCAAAAGTATGCGTGGTCCCACCTTACCAGTGACGAACAGAAGCACAGACACAACGGGCCCGTCAGCTGTAGCGGTGCAAACCTGCTATTGGCCACCATCAGCACTCCACCTGTGTGGCAGCTGAAGAAGTAGTCGACGTGCACCCCTACACTGCCTTCTCAAGAGGAGGACAACCCTCCCTGAGTTGCCTGGCATGTCTGTCCTGTTCAGATGACCTGCTGGCCCTCATTCAGGCCACTGCCAGCATCAGGCACCCTCAGCATCCTTTGCTTGCCTCCATCCCCTCTCCCTGGACATCCTATCACTCCTCTCCTAGTGGCTCGACTTGGGAAAAGAGACCAAGAATGACTCACAGATGAAATGGAAGGGCTTAAATGCAAAGAAGATCTAATGCCCTTTCAGGCAGACTGAATAAGAAGAGGGCTTCTTGTCAGATTAAAGCTTTAAAGAGCATCTGTCTCATGTCTAATAGCCTTTTGCAGAGTCACTTTAAAACCTGCTCTGTGTTTTACCTTCCTGTTATTAAAAACAACTGCTTTTGTGTAATCACAACATTAAAGCTCCCCGGATAACAAGTCTACCGCCTTCAAGGAGCACAACACTCTCTGAAGTTTCTGCAGCCAGGCTCTAAAATGGACAGTCTGCTGGAAATAATGTTTCTTGACATTCTTACTGCAATCTTCTCTTGGCTGTCAGCCTCCAAACAATTCTGCCTCTTCCTACCACATCCCCCCCTCATTTTCCCACTGCCAAGAATAACTATGAATACACAAAACACTCTTTCCTTGTCATGTGTTTGATGAAGTGGATCGAGCTCCATAAAAGCTGATGCAATTTTTTTTAAAAGTTAGTCTTCAAGATGCAACAAGGGTAACTTTTTTTTCCTCCCAGACATCTCACGTAGACATTAAATACAAAACAAATAAAACAGGGACCCTTTGTGAGACTCCAACAGGTGAAAAAATCCAACCGACAGCCTCCCACTGGAAATGGTGCCTCCAAATCCCAGCCCTGATATTCCAGAAGACAACCGCAGATGCTATCAAAAGCCGTTCAATGCCCCATTGCAACCCGAACCTCTTTCCCCTTCTAGACCCCAGTGCAGATTGTCCACCAAGAGGATCAAAGCTGCGTCCCATAAACTACATCTGGGCCAAGACTCAAATGGAACAAGATCGTGCCTAACTTGGAGCTTCAAGCACACGCTCTATGCCTACAATGACATGATCTTCATACTTCTGTTTTCTAGTCTTAAAAGGGCACCATTAAGCCAGTCCTGCGTATATATCGGGGGGGGGGGGGTCAAAAGGAGTCAAGATCGCAGCCATATCCATGTTATTGAAGCCCCACCTCCCCAATCCTGAACAAAGGCCTCACTAAATGATAATGTTTTGCCTACACAAAGGAAGATCATAGAGAGAGAATAAGTTTGCCATCCCTGGAGAACATGTCACACCCATGTGGCAAAGTGTAATGGGCATGGGCTTGATAAGTCATGGTTCTTCAATGCCCCTCCATGCATAACTCTGCCATGTAAGCTCTCATCTTATGACCCACAAACCCACATACACATTACTGTTCTGTCATGTTCAAAACTTGGAGATAGCTGGGCAGAGTGAACTGGGCCCATTTGTGCCAATGACCCTGTTCTCACAACACGCTTGAGGGGTCAGTGGTGATAAGGAGGGTAATGGGTTGAGGAAGCAGTGAACTAGTGGCTTAAGAATTTGATTTAGCCTTCCCCCAAGCCTGGATAAATGGGGAGGGTTGAGGAAAGACCTGGTGACCTACCTTGTAAAAACCTTGCCAAGACATTTTATGGAAAGAATCTCAAACGAATCAGATAGGGTGCCCAACAGTCGGACCCCCAGGTCAGAAGCTACCCAACAAGCTACTGGGGCAGAGCAAGGATGTGCAGTGAGTAGTCAAGGCATTAATGATGCACCTGGGGCAACTCCAGCAGGAATCCCAGCTGCTGATGCACCATCGGTGAAAGCAAGGGTCTGCACTGCATGAAGATACATTGAATAGCAACGTGGAATGTCCGAGGAACGAGCCAGAGTAAACTGGATATCATCAGATGGGAGATGACCAGATTGAAAATCGACTTCCTTGGCATCAGTGAGCTAATTCACTTTCCTAGAATCGCAGATTGATCAAAGCAATGAATGCAGTCCAGAAATAAAGCATTGAATAGCACTGGGTCGCACAGCAATGATGCGCATGAAGTGAGTATGGAAAAGCAAGGACATCGGCCTTGCAATTATACGCAGATCAGTCTGCACTATTGTGTTTCCCATAGCTATCTATGGTTGCAAAAGTTGGACCATGACAAACCTAGACAAGGAGAAAATTGACTCATTCGAACTGTGGTGTTAGAGAAGCTCCTGTGCATTGCTTGGTCAGCAAAAGTGACAAACAAGCAAGTACTGGAGCATATAAAACCAGACATATCGCTGGAGGGCAAAATCACAAAATTCCGCCTTACTTATTTCAGCCACGTCATGCGATCAAACTCGCTGGAAAAGGCAGTTACAGTATGCTCGGGGTGGTCAGCGGTAAAAGGAAACGAGGCCGCCAGAAAACATGGTGGCGAGACACCATCAAAGCCGACACCGGCCAGAGCATAAAACAGCTGAAAGAAGCCGTACAAGATCGGAAAACGCGAAGAGAGCTGATCCATCGAATCGCCAAGAATCAGACACGACTGAACAGATAGAATCAGCAGCAGCATCAACAATTCGGTCATGCACAGACAGGTTAATGGAGGGGGTTTCAGTGTTCCTGCAGCTTGGCTGACTGAATGATGGAGGCATAACTTATTAAGTCCTGCAGGAAAATGGGATGGAGCAGAAGAGCAGATGAGAAAGGCAAGTCTCCCCATTACAGAATCCGCTGCCAAAGCCAGGCGCCAGAGAACACGCCTCCAAAACAGCGATCGGCTGCAGCAGCCAAGCCATGCCTACTGTTGCCCACCTGGCCGATGGGGAAGGAGAAGGTAGTGCCCTATTCTCCTAGGGCGAGGGCTCACGGAGCACTTGGACAGTCTAGAGAAAGGGGGTAGAGTTTTCGTCCCCAGTGGTTTCGACCCAGTTAGTATGATAAGTAGTTTTTACTGGGCTAGTGCCTGACTGGGTTATATGTACTGTGGGAAAGTGGCCATTGTGTGAACATGGTTTCACTTTAAAAATGTGCAGATTTTATTCCATCCATGTATGCATCATGCCGAGAGCCTCAGAATACAGCAATGTACAAAGAACAGAAGAGTTGCAGAATTTTTAAAAATAAGGAAGAAAAGAGAAAGCTTCACCAGTGGAGTGTTTGTGCTAATGAAGGGTGCTAGGAGGTGCTTCCTGAATGAAGAGAAAGAAATGATTTGTCCTAACGGAATGGAATGTACTTTCAAAACACAAAGAATAAAGTTGCAATAAAAATTAGCTCTGACAAGAAGCTTAATTTTAACGAGTCCTCTGGGCCTTACAATTGTGACTTGCGGAGGCATTGTATTAAAATCACGTAAGTCCTTTCCTTGTAGCCTCCAGAGCACTTGCTAATAATCCTACTCCTCAGCTCCTGTGTCACTCTGCACACACCTGCACTCGTGTTGCCTCCACAGCCTGCCACAGTGAGCTAGAGCGATGCAAAATGCAGGGCAGTTGGGCTCGGCCCTTCTCTCCACTGCATCCAGCTCGTTGGCCATCTGTGGTGACTCCAACAGCCAGAACAGGAAGCCAACTTACTCAGCTTTGGAGGGGCTGGACCTATCATACCCCGAAGAAGAAAACCACAGCCCTCTCCATGCAGGCAGGGAAGCCTTCAGAAGCCAGACCCACTCCCCAGAAACAGGAGCAGGGGTGCAAAGGTTGGAGAGTCCATGAAGCAAAAGGATGGGTCATATCAAGCTGCTCTGAGGCACCTCATCACCAAATGCTTCAGTGGGGGAAGAAAGCAGGCCTTCAGGGAAAGCAGACAGGATGGTCCCGAAGACACAAGAGACACAAGAGGGGATGGAGTTGAAGGAAATGAGGTAGGAGTAGGAGAAGGCAGAAAGGAAATATTTTGCCCCCCAGTTGAGAAGGCCTGGCCAAGTAGGGCTGGTGGAACAAGGCCAAGATTTGGAGGGGGTCTCCTAACACTGTAAAAGGTAGAAGCAAGCATGAAATGGCATGAAAATAGGCAAAGGCAGAAGGCTAACTGGTGATCACAACGGGTCTTGCAGCCTTTCCCCAGCAAGAGGCCCTCCAACGTGCTGGACCAGCCATTTCTGAATTCCCAGCCAGCCAGATCATGAGGGTGCTAGGCAGGTTGGGCAAAGGTTGCACCCAGAGCTTGAAGGCGAACAACATTCTGCAGGAGAAACTGTCCTTCTCAAGGCCACAAAGAGTTCTTAATACAGTTGTCAGCCACGGGAGTGAAACAGACCCTCTGTGACCAGAAGCAGTATCTTCTCACACCAATGACCATGGAAAGCCATCTCCATCTTGCCTAGGTAGGCCCTCACTCCCAACTGGGCCACCCAGACCCATCTTCAGGACTTCCTTCTTCCTTGCAGTGCTTCAAGGATGACTTGCATCCCAGGAGAAAAGAGGAACATTTGCTTGCCTCTTTTCCCCAATGTCCTATCTTTATTTTGTCTTCAGCACCTGTGCACACATACACTACGACATGCCTACGCTGCTGTTAAACTCCCTGGGAACAGTAGATGAGCAGCCCTGAGGGCAAGATCTTTTTTATGCCACACCATCAAAAAATAATTCTTCAGCCCTTGACAATCCAAAGTTGGATTAAGCTCAACAAAAGTGTTTTACCCACCCACCCACCCTCCCACCCACCAGGATCTTCCAGCAGTAAGGATCAAAGGCGGGTCAAGGGCTCCAGCTGGGTGGATTTCAGCTACAGAAACTGCCACTCCATTAAAATCCACTTCCCCCTACCCCCAGCCAATTCCTGCCAAAGTCGTCCAAAACCTCCATCAAAACTCTGTCCAGAGGTGACACATCCAAGGAGTTTGCTTGGTATCCCCCCAAAGCAGGAAAAAGAAACTCACCCCAGTTCTACATCCCAAATTCTCCTGAGGGACAATTCTAACATTAAACAGAGTTTTATTAGCAAGTCAAGATCTGAGCAGTCAGACAGATAGATGGATGCGTGTTTGGGTACCTGCGTAGACACCAACCCACTTGCATACACACACACACACAAATCCTTCTTGGCCACACTATGAACATTTGGCAATTCTGAAGTGATTCAAATATTAATAACCACTTTCCATTAATTTATTGCTTTTAAAGTACTGTATTCCAAGCACTTTAGGTACATAATCCTGTAACGCAGATCAGGATTACTGACTAAGCAAAGTGGGGAAAGATCAGAGAAGTCTTCCATTTGCACATTTAGAATGCAAGGATACCTGGGGGGGGGGGGAAGGGGGGAGTTTTCTGCTGCTTTGAAAACGTTCCATGCAATTTTTTAAAACAATTAAAAAGCCAGCGGTGTGCTCTATCCCAATGAAGTTTAATTGCTGTTGGAGTCTTAGACATTATCCTTCTGCCCTGGGGCATCACCCTTTATATTCATACGCCCATTAAAAATTTCTATGAAGTTGTTTGTTTGCTTTTTTCAAGGAATTAAGCAAGCTTTTAATGGACTCTGTGTTTTCCAGCAGCCTCAAAAATGGGGCCCACTTGCCTCTCTGGAAATAGATGTGTAACTCTTCTTGTGGGCCTCGCGGGAAGTCCTCTGCGTCCAGGTTTCACCCCACAGCAAGCTCCCCATATTTCTGTTCTAGAGAACAAGCTGCATTTGCATCTGTTTGACACAGTTCTTAGGTTCAAATCATCAGAAGGGCATCTTGGATCTCAGCCACTCCAATTGCTGGGTGGGAAAAAAGGATTCCAGATCCTGGCGTAAAATACTCGCCCACACATCGTGCAGTCTGAGTTCAGGACCAAGTTTCATTCCTTTCAATGAGAAAGGCACCAAGACCACCAGGAACTGTCAATTGCCAATATAAATATTGTGAAGAAATAAACAGATCCTGACTGCTCATTGGAAGGATTGATAATGAAACTCAAGCTCAGATACTTTGGCCACCTAATGCGAAGAGAGGACTCTTTGGAGAAGACCCTGATGCTGGGAAAGGTGGAAGGCCAAAGGAGAAGGGGACGGCAGAGGACGAGATGGTTCACTGAGCAAACTCAGGGAGGCAGTGAAGGACAGGAAGGCCTGGCGCAATATGGTTCATGGGGTCACAAAACTCAACTTAACAACTGAACAACAGCAACAACAAAAGAGATCCTAAATTCCCTTCTGCCAAAAAGGATGCCGTGCAATGTGATGAACACAGGAAGCTAACTAGTACTGTAACTGACTTAATTTAATTCTGTATTTAAAAAAATGATGAACCACTTTTTGGAATGTTACTGCAAAGCACCCAGTGAACTCAGCTGCAAATGGAAAGCTCCCCTCCACTGCCCCCCGTCCCACCCCACCCCACCAGCAACCCTGCCCATCACCTTGTGCTTTTCAGGCCAACAAGCTAAAGAACTTTGGCCTGGGAAGGATGGAAGTGAGCCCTGGAAAGCCCAAAACCTCCCTGTGACAGGAACATGCAAGAACACCAAGCGATTCCTTAGAGCTGACAGAACTGTTCATTCTGCCAGGAAGGAGCGGCTGGCACACTGCAGAAGGAAAGAGGGCAGTCTTTGTGCTCAATGGTCTTCTTGAACTTCTACTGTCTGCTAATGGTCTGCAGTTTACATTGCTATGCAGCCTCCCCCTACCTGGTGTCCTTTGGACATAATTTCCAGCATGGGTGGAGGCTGGGAACTCCTGACACATCTGGAGGGCACCAGGTTGGGGAGCCCATTTAGAGTATTGGCGGAAGAGGACCAACCGAAGTCCTCTCCTTGTTTCTGTTTTTGGACCTTCTGGAGCTAGTGGCTGTCCCACAGGATCAGACTCGACTCCGGCAGATCCAGATCTGCAAGTATCTGCTTCAGGAATTCAATCACAACTAAATGAGACATGATAACAGACCACAGCAAAAAACTTGGCAACACAAAATTATTTCTTAACAGGAGACCAGACAGCCATTATTTCCATTCCACTGATCTCAACTCCAATTTTATGTTTTTATTCTTCCAGTTGACACTAAATTTTCTGTAGCTCCTATGCAAGCTCAGTGGATTATTTGGGGGGAGGGAGGGAATTGCCTTTTAGCTGACCTTCAGAACATTAGATGGAGACTGACCTTCCTCCCACGTAAGTAGGACTGGAGGAAAACAGGTTCCCAGGTTTTTATTCAACATCTACATTCATACAACCCTACTCCAGGCTTCACACTGTCAAACACAGCAGTATTAAAGAGACTTCCATGCCTCTTACACACTACATGGACTGCCCCTAAGGACATAGGAAAGGCTGGTGCTGGATCACACCAGGGCATTGGGCGGGGTATAAAAAAAAATCAAGATGGCAATCATATCTCTGTGACTGAGATACCTCACCTCTTCTGGAATTCAATCTTCTGAGTGTGACCACTACCTTGACTTTTTTGACACCACCCCAAGGGACGCCCCTGGATCAAAGGCTTCTCTGTAGACTAGCCTTCTGCTCTGAGACTATGTCCACTGACAGGGCAGGAGCACAAGAGAAGCCTCCAGTTGTGACTCCTGACAAACCAGGATTATACAGTATCCTGCCTCCAACATTGCAGCACTAAATAGCCATTATGGTTACAGGCCTTGACAGTCTTATCTTCCACGAATTTCTCTGATCTCTTCAAGCCACTTGGGTTGATAGCCAGCGTTGCATCTTCTGCTAGCAAGTTCTCTCTGTCCTGGCTGCCTCACCTCTGACTCAGGTTGTTAACATTATAAAATGCTTTCTCCTCACTTTGCACAATTATTTACACCTCTAAGTACCGCAGCTTAGTCACGCCCTCATTTTGACTGCCCCTTTCTGTACTTTTTCCAGCTTTGTACATTTTCAGAGCAGTACTCCTGTTCATCTTCAGTGGCCATAGTATCAAGACACCACAATATGGGCATTTTTATTTCCCATTTCTTTCTTAACAGTCCTGAAAACAGGATGTCCCTTCTGCAGAGCACCCACATGCTGTGTTGACAACTGTGAGACCCTTTTCATGAAAATCAATGTGGGTTTTTACCTAAAAGACAGTGATGAGATAATATTACAAACGCGATGGATATTTTGAAGCATTTGGAGCAACACAATGAAAAACAAGCTGCATTGATCTTCTGAGATGCAGAGAAGGCCTTTGACAATTTGAACTGGATTTTCTTGTTTACAGTTCTGGAACATATGAACCTTGGGAATAATTTTATTAAATGGGCAAGATTGATTTATACCTCACAGAAAGCACAAATAATTGCTAATGGAGAACTAATAAAACCTTGTGAGATTCAAACAGGAACAAGACAAGGATGCCCACTGTCTCTGCTCTTGTTCATTTTAGTTCTTGAGGTACGGAATAGAGACATAAGACAAGATGAGAGAATAATGGGAGTTAAGATTAAAAAAGAAATTTATAAGCTAAAGGCATTTGCAGATGAGCTAGTGATAGTTTTGGAGGATCCGTTAGAGGGAGGAGAAACAATGGGAAAATTACAGGACTTTGGTATGCCAGCAGGTTTTAAGATTAATAATCAGAAGGCAAAGTTGTTAACAAAAATATGAAAATAGAAGATCAAATAGAACTGATGGAGAAAACTGGTTTTAAGATTGAGAAAAAAATAAAGTATTTGGGCATTGTTATGATGAATATGAATTGTATGTTCTTTCAAAATAATTATGTTAAGACACAGAATGAACTTAAGAAGGACATGTTGAGATGGGAGAAATAATTGTCACAGGAAGAATTTGTGATAAAAATGAATGTTTTGTCTAGAATGATGTTTTTGTTTCAGACAAAACCTGTTGTGACAACTGATGTACCATTTAAGCAATGGCAAAAAGATGTTTCTAAACTGGGATGGCAAGGGAAAAAACACAAGTTAAAGTGTTACAAGATGCATAGGAAAGAAGAGGGCTGGGTTTACTGGATTTGAAATTGTATTTTGCAGCTCGTTGTTTGGTTTGGATGAAAGAGTGGGTGTTGCTGAGAGACAAAAGACACGGAGATTTATGGCATGATAATATTAAAGTTAATGTGGACATTAATCATTTTATTAGATGTGCCATATTGAGACTATGGAATAGATATAAACCCAGGCTGTGCCCGAAAACATCTTTATAGATCTCAGCACAAGAAACATTTTATAGAAGAGAAACAATAGGCAAAGACAAATTATTGGAAAATCACCCAGGAGAATATAAAATTAAATCAAGAGAGCAACTAATGGCAGAAGGATATAATTGTCAATGGTTTTCCCATTTACAGTTATCGGAAAGATTTAAAATAGATAAAAGTAAGACAGAACTTGAAATGCAATTGTGTACTGATGATGAACATGTAATTGCTAAAATGTATAAACTTTTGTTGAAATTTGAAATGGAGGAAGAACAGGTTAAAGAATGTATGATAAAGCAGGCTAAGATTTTGGTTATAATATATAGATGGATCAATGGGAAAATGTGGTTAAAAGGGTTGAAATTTACATTATGTCTTAAAGAGAATTTCTATACAATGACATATCGTTGGTACATGATGCCAGAGAAACTATCTAGACTGTATAAGAACATTTCAAATGTATGTTGGAAATGTGAACAACATGAAAGGACATTTTATCATGCTTGGTGGACATGTAAAAAAGCTTTAAAAAATTGGATTCAAATACATATACTGATACAAAGGATTTTAAAGATTAATACTCAACTGAAGCCAGAACTTTTCCTTTTAGGACCGATGGATAAAGAGTTAGAAAAGAACCATGGAAGATTATTTCAATATATGATTACTGTGACAAGATTATTATATGCACAAAAATGGAAAGATTCCTCCACCATGGAGGAACAGTTGGTGAAACTGACAGAACTTGCTGAGATGTCCAAACTGACTTCTTTGATTAGAGAAAGGTCATTATTGACATTCATCAATACTGGAAACTTCTTATGGACTTTTTGCATAAGAAAGAAAATGATTTTGTGACTTATGGTTTTTATGCTTAGAAAGAATAGGTTATAGAAAGAAGGGAATTATGATGAAACCTTAGAGAGAGGGGTTTGATTAGAATTGTATGTATAACTGCCAAGAAGAAGATCAGAAGCCACTTCTTTATATATTCTCTTCTGTTTTTTTACCTTCTTTTTCCTATCTTCTTTTTTCTTTTCCACGTTTACTTATTTTTTTCTTTCTTTGAATGTATTTCTTATTACCTATGTAAAATATTTTAATAAAAACTATAAAAAAACCCATTAGGCCCTTGACAGATGGGCATGAACCTTTGCCAACATCAGCTCCCATCTCTGCTGCCACCTTGATTTCAGCTTGGCTTCTTCCATTCCGGCTGCTTCACTTTGCTGTCGCCCACAAAATGTGGCTAAGAGAAGGTGTGGATCTCAGGGAACATGCCCCCCAACCAAGACAAACCTGTCTTTCCCTTTTTATGTGAATGTTTCTGGTTTTTCTTTTCCACGCTCTGTTGTATGGGATCCACGGAGGCAGAGTACAGGGGAAGACAGGTATGAGTTCTCTGTTGAAAACAGAGTCAGTCCTTTGTAAAAGGAGTGTTCTATGGAAACAGGAAGGAGTGAGCCCATACTTGTGGTTTTATGATTTCACTTGGCCTTCTATTTCCATTCACAGGAAAGCATCTAATTCTTACCAGGATTCATTTGCCCTTGTGAAATTGGAGTTTTTTTACTAGTCACGTCTATTTGGTACTTTCTGCATCTCCCAATGTGTCCTGCAAGGTTGGGAAGCTTGAAACAAGAACCACCTGGATTGTTGGAAAGAACTTAACTTGCTAGTAGGGGAATGGAGCAGACTCTTGAAAGCCTATCAAAGCAGTTCTCTAGATCGACTTATACCTAGCGTAATTAAGACAGGGTTGCTCTGAATCCCTTTCTTGTGCTTCCCTCCACCCCAGGGCTGAGTTGCCTCTTCTGCAATGGCCCTGTTTCCGTCTTTCAATGTCTTCCTGCCATTTCTACGTTTTCCTGGGTCTGTTACAAAGTCCATCACACAATGCTGCCACATGACCCAAGAAGAGTCTGGAATTTTTGAAAAAAGGTAAACTGCAGCAGAATTCCCAGTGACTTGAGAGATCTATTTTGGCAACAGGATGGAAGTGGGCTACCATTGTCTTCTTCCAGGATATTTTCTCAGCTTCCCAATCTGTGGATTTCCTGGTAGTCTCCCATTCAGGGAAGACCACATTCCAAACCTTCTTAGCTTTTCCAAGATCAGCTAAGGCTGTCATCTACTCTTTTTACTCTGCTCTCTAAAAACCGCAATGGCTTTGAGATACAGACGAGGTGACCCCAAATCAAGCGCAAAATATTCCCAATAAAGAAGAGGGAATGCCATGCATTCTTGAGGAAATAAGCCTCTTCCTTAGCTAGCAACGCAGAGGGAAAGTCTGATGAAAGCAGAACATAAACTCACCAATTTATACCCCAATATGGACTTTGGGAAGGAAACGTCTTCTTTCTCTGCCTAAAGCAGAATGTAAGTCCTCAGGGCAAGGATGCTTACGATGCTCCTGCATCCACGCAAAAGGACCTGTCTGTCCCTTCTCCTGGGTGCTGCTCTGTGTGTGCCCTGTGTGCCCCCAACCTCCCCAGAGCTGCCAGAAGGTGTCTCGTCAACTGCTTTTCCAGACCTCCCCTGGCTGCCAGCCCAGAGGAAAGAAAACCGCCCGGCGGGTTTGAGCAAGCACTGAGGAGCACGCTGGACCAGCAGGACCTGGGGAAAGCGGAGAAACAGCATCTGCTGTCAAGCAGCAGCTCCAGCGAGGCTACAAGCACTGGAGGAAAGACATTTTGGCCTGTCACTGCACACACACATATATATGAGAGAGAGAGAAGGTGCCTACAAAACAGAGGCTCTCTAAGAGCAGGGCAACAATCTCCCTGCAACGGGGGCACCTTCAGTGCGTTGCTGACTGCTATGTCTTCCTTCCTTTGATGTGAAATTGCAGGACGCTCCTTATTATCCTTCCCTTTGGTCCTAGTGCTGAGCGTGACAGAGGTGAGGGGATTGAACCAAGAGCAGAGGTGATGCCCTCCCCAGCTCCAGCCCCATGGAAGAAAACCTCGGTGTCAGCCTTCCCCCAAGAGCGGCCAGTCAAGAACCAGAAGAGATGCTGCGGCAACAGCAGGAGGAGAATTATTTAAATATACATGTTCCCAACTCTGGGCAGTTTACAAATTGTTAAAAACATTTAAAACCAAGAAAACAGAAAAAATACAAAAACAAAGAAAAGGGATGGCGAAAATTACCAAGCTGGATGGGAACAAAGAAAAAGCAACCCTTGCAATCTAAAGGGGGCTTCAATCAACCTGGCCAAAGGCCTGGACGAAGGGCCGGGTCCTCAGGGCCCTTCGAAACCCCAGCAGGGTGGGGGCCGCTTGGCTCTCGGGGGAACCTCGCTCCAGAGGGTTGGCACTGCAACAGAGAAGGCGTGCTTCCGGGGACCCAACAGATGGCACTGTTTAATCGAAGGAACCTGGAGTGCGCCAACCCTGCAGGGCCAAACTGGCTGGGCAGATGTTATGGGAGACAGGCAGTCCCTCAAGTAAGCAGGCCCACTGCCATGTAGGGCTTTATAAGCCCTTTGAATCACACCCGGAGGCAAACCAGCAATCAGTGCAGCTTGCAAAGCAGAGGTGTTACATGGGCATACTGAGGCAAGTCCATTACTGCCTGCGCTGCTGCATTCTGGACCAGGTGAAGCTTCCAGGTGGCCCTCAAGGGCAGCCCCACATAGAGCGCATTGTAGTAGTCAAGCTAGGATCAGGAGTTCTTCCCACACTCCCCAGTAAACTGGGCAGCTAGCACAAAATTAAAACTCCGTAAACCTAATAATGACAACAATACGGATACAGATTGATAGGCAGCCACGGATAACAACTACCACCGCAAACAACATCTATCTTTGCCCAAAAAGCATGGACGGTACAATTTAGGCACCCAGGTCAAGAAAACACCACCCCCGGACCAGCTGTTGTCCGATAACACAGATGCAGAAATTGGGGTACTCTGCAGAAGGCAGAAGGTGCTCTGCCCAGTTTATAACCCCTTTGGGCACTTAAGACTTGGTGGGCAGCTGCAGCCCTGGCAAAGGTAAATTAGGAAAGACGTTAATACTCATGAGCGTCTATTAAGGTAAGAGACCTGCATCCTATACCCCCGCATGCAACCTTTCCCCGGTCCTTTTGCACAAAGCGTTTGCAGCCGAGCAACATTTTCATGCGCTGGCTCTCCCCGGCTTCCCTTGCGCACGAGGGAAGGGCCTCCCCAACCCCAAGCTTTTAAGAAGAGTGTTCTTTGCAATAACGAAACCAAACAGCTACCGACAAGAAACAAAATCCAGGGCTCCAGGGAACTGGCTGCACGCTGCGAGGTCACCTTTCCTCCACCTCCTGTTCCCCACTCTCTGTTTACACTCTCCATCTTCATTATTTTTATACCCAGGTTGGGATTGAAGTGGAATTACACCGACTTCTGCCTGCCCTATTAAAACAGCTGTCACTTCAAAGACGTTTATTGGAGCTGAGAAACCAAGCAGCTCCAGGCACAAGACTGGAGTCTAACCGCTCTGGGGACCTGACCTGAGCTGACCCAGCCCAGCTTTGGAGGAACAGATCCAAAAGGAGTACAACACTGAAGTCATATTTGGGGTTCAGCCTTGCCCCTCCTCTCCCTCTCCCCAAGTTTCCCTTGCACCTGTGGACTGCATCAGCGGCAACGCAGATCCTGATGTCCACCCAAATTGGTCGCACGGTGAGCTTCCCACTCTGTCCTCCAAGGACTATCCTACCCAGTTTCCTCTCTTTCACTTAGGACCTCCATAGCTCATACTTCCATCTGAATGCTGCCAACTGTCGGGTTTCAGGGCTAGTTACAGAACTGAGACTCTAACACTGATTGCACTTGTGGATGATCTCTGGTGGGATCTGGATGAGGGTGGTGCATCCATCCTGGCCCTGTTGGATCTCTCAGCAGCTTTCAGTCCATCGATCATGGCATCCTTCTGGACTGGCTTAGGGGGCAGGGACAGCACTGTTTTGTGGTGGTTCTCCTTCCTTCCTTTGAGCCTGGTTCCAGGCAGTACTGGGGGCAGGGGAAATGTAGTCCTAGACCCTTACTTTGTGGGGACCCTTGGGGGTCTCCACTCTCTCCACTCCAATATAACATCTAACAAAGCTGCTGGGTCAGGTCATCCATCAGCATGGGGCAATCTCTGCCCCCGGCCACCCAAGTGATGCCATTGAGGTTCTTTCCCAATGCATGGAGACTGTGTAGGTCTGGGTAGGGAAGCACAGGTTGTTGGTCAACCCTGGCAAGACCAAACAGCTGTGGGTTCTGAAGCCTCTAGGATCTGAAGGTTTTCTATATCTCTGAATGGGGTCCTCCCCCAGGTAGAGTTGGTGTGCAATTTGAGGGTCCTCTTAAATTCAACAGCTCCTGATTAAGGAGCAGGTAGCAGCTGTGACTAGGAAGGCCTTTGTGCAAATTCATTTCTGGATCAGGACACCTTGCTTGTGGTCATACATGCCTTAGTGACCTCCCAGCTGGACTACTGCAATGCACTCTACATGTGACTACCCTTGAAGACCATTTGAAAGCCGTAAGTGGTCTAGAATGCAGCAGCACATTCCACAAAACGTCCACAATAACCTCTGCTGTATAAGCTACATTGATTCCCAATGGTGTTCTGGATACAATTCAAGGATCTGATTATCACCTTTGAAGCCCTATGTAGCATTGTGTTAGGTTATTAGTGGGACCACCTGTTTTGTATTAATTCTGCCCACCACTCTAAATCCAACAGAGTTGATGCACTCTGGGTCTCTTCTATCAAACAATATCATCTGATGGGACCCCGGTTACAGCAACTGCCCTACAGAACAGCAGATCATCCCCTCTCATGAGATTCAGATGGTTCTGACCGTTTGGTGTTCTGAAAAGCTTTAAAAACTAGGCTATTCCTTCTGGCACCGAGTCAGGATGTTAGGGGAGCTGGCTGTATGATCGCATAGCTGTAGGACGAAAGTCTTTTTGAGGACCTCAGCTGCATTGCATTAATGCTATCATGGTATCTATTTTTTTAAATTTGGGGGTTTTATTGTTAAACCCTAATTTACTGTTAACCACCCAGAGTTGCAGAAGTAAGATAGATGGCCATACAAATTGTTTAAATAAACAATAAATAAATATTTTAATTTGGCGCCAGGTTGGCAAGCAAAGCTGTATATTCTCTTCTTATTTATTCAACTTACATGCTGAATATATATTGAGGGAGGCTGGTTTCAAAGAAGATGAGTGTGGTTTCAGAAGTGAAGGAAGAAACATCAATAATCTGCACTATGCTAATGATGTTACTCTGACAGCTGAAAATGCAAATGGCTGACCAACTGTAGTCATGGAAGTCATGGAGCACAGTGAAGAAATGGGATGCAGATTAAATATAAAGAAGGCCAAACTAATGACAACAGTACAGCTGTCAGCCTTAAAATTGACAAAAAAGATATTGAATTAGTGGAGAACTTCTGCCTTTTGGGATCAACCATCAACAGTCAAAGTCAAGAGATACACTGCAGGCTAGCCCTTGGTAGAACAGCCATGAAGGTCTTGAAAAAGATACTCAGATGCTGGAATGTGTCTATACCTACAAGGATCAGAATAGTGCAAGCCCATGGTTTTCCTTATGACGCTTTATGGAAGCCAAAGTTGGAGTCTGAAGAAACAGGATAGAAGGAGCATTGATGCTTTTGAACGTTGGTGGTGGAGAAGACTCCAGAAAATACCACAGATAGCCGGGGGAGGGGGAATGGATCATCCAACAAATCAACCCAGAGTTCTCCCTCCAGACAGAAAAGACCAAGCCCAAACTATCATATCTTGGACACATTCTGAGAAGAGCCACCTCACTTGAGAAGCCTACAGGTGGAAGGAAAGAGAAGCGGACAGCGAGCAGCAAGGAGACAGACTTGATTATGGCAGCGGTGGGTGCATTGTTGGAAGACTGGAAGGGCCAAGCTGGAGACAGATTATCCTGGAGAGGTCTATTTATGTGGTCACTAAGTCAAAACCAACTTGATAGCACATAATCAAAAAGTAATAGACTGTTTCTAAGCTCTGGCTTACTACAATTCCCCAGCTATTGTTGTGGCACACAGCGGCTTTTGACTAAAAGCTCTTCACACGTATCATTCCAATGCACGTCTGCCCTTAGGCTATACGGGACCTTTCACTTTCCAGTGCTTCAAGCAACAAAACCACCTGGAGGTCTCCACACCAAGACACCTCTTTGAGCCAGGTGGCTACCATGCAGGAAAACATCGCCAGAAAATCTGGAAGCAATCAGCTGCAGTGGGGGAGGAGGGCAGCTGAAAGCGCAACCACCCTGTCAAGAGCACCCCGTCAAAAGAAATGACAAAATGGCCCTTCGGTGAAAAGGGAGGGATTCCCAGTGTGTGTGAGACTGCAAAAGTCTCTTTGTTAAACCCTGCAGAAGGGAGGAAAGTTGCATCAAACTCAGGAGGGGCGCGAATGGCCCATCATGGGGCGAAGGGGGGGCAGAAAGGCTGTGGACGAACAGCAGGGGTGAGCTGAACGTTGCACTGTGCTTTCTGTTTTGCATGAAAACCAGGGCTAGGATCGGAGCATCCAAGCTCGATTCACCCTGGGGGCTTTATCCCGAGCTACCATTCCAAATTAAATCCCAAAGGTTTGGCTCTCGTCCCCCGCTCCCAACCTCCGCAGCTGAGGAACAAAAGAAATTCCCAAGTAATGTTTGTATCTCGTCTGGAAGACAGATGTCAGAAATGGGGAAAGAGCAAGAGGGAGAAAAGGAAGAAGGGGGTCTTCAACAGTCAAGGAAGACGCTCCCCGCCCAGCGCAGACCTCTGGGGCCTTCGCTGCGTCGCAGTCACACATCCACTTATCCGCACGGGCTGCCGCTTTGTAAGAATAAATTACATTATAATTGCAAGGAGAAGTGAAAAGTGCTCCTGAAGATAATCAGCTAAATTTAGAGACCTTTTCAGAGACACGTGCAGACGACAAATGGAACAAGTGGCCCTTGCTTGGCGACGCGGCGCTTGTAATTTCCCACTGGTTTAATTTGTTGCAAAGTAGGCCACGGAGAGACGCTGGCCCTAGTTCTGAACTTGGCCAAGGAGCAATTAGAAACGCCGTTTCTGCTCAACCGGCAGAGTTCCGCCTGCGTCCAAAGGCTCAACGGGCACGGCCTTCGGGCGCTCTGGCAGCAAGAGAGGCGATTTAACGTCCATCCGGTACAAAAATGCGTGCCCAAGGAAATGGCACAGACGACTGTAGTAGGTGTTTTCTTCAGCCCTGGATAAATCCAGCTGGAGGGTGCAGTCAAGTTAGAAGGGAAACAGAAATATACCTTTCTTAAAATAATCTGAGGGCCTGAGCGTAACCACAGTGCAAACACATCTCCAAGAATAATTTCAACTTCCACTTGCAACAGAAATTATGACTAGCAAAACCGCCACGCTCTTCTGCTTTATCGGCCCCGGTTCCCTAGGACTGCCGGCGGACCCTTCAGAGACGCCACCTGAGCCCTTCCTCTCTCACCAAGCAAAGCTCTCAGCCAAGCATAGTTGGGGGCCCGGGGCTCTGTCACAGAACGCCCGAGACTTATCCGTAGCTGAAAAATATTCAACAAGGTCCTTCTCATTTTTCACAGAGGGTATTACCTTCCGCCACTCTCCTGCACCGTTCTGGAACAACTCCACAGGGGAGAGACAGAAGTTTGGGACCCATCTTATGGTGCAAGGGCCCTCCCAAACTCTTTCCTCAGTTGCTTCCCCATTTTTGAACCCTTGGCCTGACCTCGTGGCCGACTCCCAACGCTGACTTGGTGCAGTGGCAAATATTCTCTGCCAGCCCTCCTGTTGCCCCGACTGCCCTGGCACGTGTCACGGGGGATCACCTTGGCTACCAGGCCCTGCTGCAGAAGCGTTGGACATAAGAACAGACCCCCTGCAGAAAACCACCTGTTGCCTCCTCCCTGCTGGTTGTTAATTACTCCTGACGCTGATCTGATAATTGCTATTATTAATTATATTAATGAGCGCTGCTCAGAGCCCCAAGTGAATGGTGCAGCAGAGACAGAGCTCTCCGTCTTCAAAGAGCCAAAAGGCTTGCAGAAGGAGGGAAGGCACCGGAGCGTTTATCTGCCCGTTTTGGGGGGGAGGGAAGCTGCTTCCAGAAACCGGCTCGGCTCTCTCCTTGCTCACCAGGATTAGTCACTCGCCAGCCACCTTCAGACAAAGCTGGTACCCAAAACAGAAATCGCCTGGAAGACCCTGTCGTGCTTACAGAACTATGCTCTAGCCAAAACAGGACAACCGCATGCCACAGAAGGAAACACCGCCTCCTCGGGGTGCATTTCGTAATGTTGCGGTGAGGGATTAAAACTCTCGCATTCCAGTTAACTCCATGCGCTGGCCAGGAGTTGAGGCTCTGTGTGCCACACGTGTGACCATGCAAAAGGGGGCAGGGGTTCAATCATACAGTGGCACCCACCAGGTTGACTTTTTTTGCACGTAATACCCCTGCAGGGTGAGACAGGTCATAATCGAGATTAAAAAAGCAACGTTCAAAATTCTCTTGCCAGGGGAAAAGAGGGCCAAAAATATTGAATGAGATCGAGACCTTCCTCCGGCAACAAAACAATGAAATGTGCAAGTATAGGGTGGGCATGCAAGTGTGTGTGTGTGTGTGTTGCCTGGCTTCCTAATAGGATTTGTGAGAAAGATCGAACAATTGAGTGCAAACTAAGTACGAGTCAGCCGTGCAGCACGGCTGTTGTAAAAGCAGTTGCAATCTTAGACTGCGTCCACAGACATAGTTACCAAATTATGGGAAATAACAGTTCTTCTTTATTCTGCATTGGGCAGGCCCCACATTAAGAGTTGTGTCCCACTCTGGAGTCGGTCGAAAAAGTCAAGATGGTGGCCACCATCATGTGATCAAAGCCCACCCCTTTTTAATGTGCAGTGTTTAACCCACCCTCCAGGAGTCTGTAGGATGTGGCTTTCATCCTGTCCAACATCTCTTCTCCATTTCTTTCCCACCCCCCAAACTCCCCACCCACCCACAAGACCTCCATCTTGACCAGCTTGGTTTGTTAAGTTTACACTGCTTACATCAGCAATGTAAAATGAGAGACAGACTCCTGGAGGTTGGGTTAGATCAGTGTTTCTCAACCTTAGCGACTCTAGGAAATGTGGGCTTCAACTCCCAGAATTGGGAGTTGGCTCCCATGGCTGGCTGGGGAATTCTGGGAATTGAAGTCCACACATCTTAGAGTTGCCAAGGTTGAGAAACACTGGGTTAGATGTTAAGAATCTTGCAGAGCAGAGTTGAGCAACTTCAGTATTACTGAAAACGCTGCTCTCCGAAGGCGCCATCCGCCTCCCTTCCTTGTGGCTCCCCGTCCTCCAGTTATCCGGCACCTTGATGGGGGAACTTGTACGCTGCAAAGGCAATGCTCTTCCCAAAGGGGAAAAGGCAGCCTCGCGGGCTGCTAAGGAATGCCAGATCGCAGAGGAAGGGCCAGTAGCCACGGACTACCTTTACAGGCAAGCAGGGGATGGGGACAGAGGCCAGGCCTCGCTCAAGGATGCGTACATTCGCTGGCCACAGGACCGATGAGTGTTCCCAGCACGTGTGCAAAGCGTACGGTTTTTCCTGGCTGGGAAGGGACACAAACCACGAAGCAGTTTTTGGAGGAGGAGAGCCGTGTCAGTCTAGGGTGGAAAAAACGCAGGAGTCTGGTAGCGCCTTTTCCAACTAACTGAGTTGGTTAAAGGGCATAAGCGCTGGAGAGCTTATGCCCTTTAACCAACTTCATTAGTCGGAAGAGACGCTACCAGACTCCTGCGTTTTAGGCAAGAAGCAGCGTCTGATCATCCGACTAACAGCACCTCTTATGCTCCCAGCACAAGCAAACGTCAGAGCCAGGCGTCCTTGGCAGAGCAGACCAACAGAAATGCGATTCATTTATTTGTGTTTATTTTATTTATTTATTTGTATTGTTTATTTATTTATTTGTGTTTTAATTGGGGGGTATTTATTTTTTATTGTTTTTAGAGTCTTGGTTTTTAATTGTGAGCCGCCCGGAGTCACCCTCTGGGGGAGATGGGCGGCATATAAATCTAATAATCGATAAATAAAATAAATTCAAACACCAGCAGGGAAACTGAGCCCAGAAGTCCAGCAGTTAATCCCCCCTGCCAAGGGAGCCTGTTTTCCAAGCGTCACTTCCGCTTCCATGGGTCACTCTTCCCCCCCCCCCCAAGAGGCCAGACAGGGTTCAGGGCACTGCCTGGAACAGCCTGGGAGGTGGGGAGGCAGATGCCCCCACCAGCAGGCCCAGCATCTACTTCTCGCTTCTTCAGACGTCGCCACGTTACCTTTCGGCTTCCTCCTTGACAATGGCAAACTGAGAGGGCTGCCGGTTGGGCCGGTTCTGCTCCGGGACCTTCTCTCCGCCCTCCGGCTCCTGCTCCAGGGAGGAGCTGGTGCTCCCTTCCCGGCTGACATTGGTGCTGCGCCCGGGGCTGTTCTCGGTGGAGGCCCGGGGCGACTCGGTGTTCTGCTTCAGCGTCTGGAGCTTTGCCAGGGGAATGATGTCGCAGTTCTGCGGCCGGTGCCACACCGTCCGCTGGGTGGTGGCATTGTAGTAGTAGAAGCGTGAGGTGTTGGGGTCAAAGAGTTCCCACCACTGGTTCTCGTTGGTGCGCTTGATGCGGACGCCGGCAGGCGGGTCCCAGACGCACTCGCCCGTGATCAGGTTGGCGTACATGCGCTCCCGCGTACGAGGTTCAATGATTTCCACCCATTCCAACCTGCAGGGACCAACCATAAGGAGAGAGAGTTAGTAGCTGGCATTTCTCCCTGGCAGGAGCAGGACTGGCACAACGCTTCGGGGACCGAGGCACGGCTTATGGGTAAGCAGGTGGGGTGAACCAGCTTTCATGTTAAGCAGCCACAGCACGGTTTGCTCTGCTAGTTGAAACCGGAATTATGTTCTGTTACCCTGGCTTTAGCATCTTGTGTGAAGCCGGGTGGTGTGCAAGTTCAACCGAAGACAAGGATTATCTTGAAAAACATAACTTGTACGACATAATCTAATGCACCAAAACCAGCTGCTTCCACAACTGGCCTTACATTATACAATCACCTCCCTTATGTGGTACTTGCGTGGCACACCAGTCTTTTCCAGTCAGGCACCCCTCGACCATGTTAGATCGAGGAGCATCCACAGAGTAAGTGTGTGTCGCTGTCAAGACTGTCTTGACAGTGATTGAAGCCCAGCTCTTTTCATGTGCATTGCGCATGCAGGCATGGCTGTCATCTTGACTTTTTTGACACACCCACACGCACTGGCAGACACCCCTGGTTACTCCAGAATTTTTACTGATGGCAACTGCCACCCTTCTCAACCCACTTGGTGGGAGACAAGTTGGTGAAGGGAGCAAAACACTACCGCAACCTTGAACATCAGCAGAAAAAATAAGAGAGTTTAAAACACCTTCCAGTTGAATGATTGTGCTCCGAGGAGATGAAATTCTGGAGTTTAGTTTTGGATTCTAAAAGCAGATGCTTCAAACTAACGTCTATCCCCCCTGTCCCCAGTACAAACAAACACCAGCAGATACCCCATCCGTTAATTGGGGCCTCCCTACTGTTTTATTATTATTTTTTCAGGAAGCAATAGAGTTTTGTTTTGGGTTTTTTTATCTCAAGCTATGAAAGGGAGGAAATTGTGGGAGATGCACATCCAAGACCACAGGAAAAGCAGAAACAGAACAAAAATAAAACTTCTAACTTCGAAGCTGGCACCACATAAGTTGGACGTGCCATTGCTGGTTGGAAGCAAGGAATGGCAGAAACGTAGCTTTGAAAGCAGCCTTGTCCTGAACAGCTGTGACACAGACGACAACAAGAGGCCTGAGGTCTTCTAGACCAGTGTTTCTGAACCTTAGCAACTCTAAGATGGGTGGACTTCAACTTCCAGAATTCCCCAGCCAGCATGGCTGGCTGGGGAATTCTGGGAGTTGAAGTCCACACATCTTAGAGTTGCCAAGGTTGAGAGACACTAGGAGGAAAACAGGGACTTGGAGTGTGAGGCCAGGGCAGAATCAGAGCCTCTCATCACAGACATGAGAAGATCAGGGGTGAAACCCACACAAACACGCCTGACCAAAAAGCAGAGGGTTACACAGGCACAAGGGGACAGTCTTCCACAGATGCGTTGTGCTGTAACTCCCACAATTCCCCTCCAAATCAGCCAGGTTGGCGAACAATGGACGACAGCAGCTGTCCTGACCACAAGCAAATGCTTCTTCCAGCCTTTCTCAGCCTGGTGCCCATCGGCTGCACTGGACTACAACATCCATCCCCCAGGCAGACGGCGAAGGGATGGATGAGGAAGGCTGTCCTGCGTAACGACTTAATAAAGAAAGCACTCCCTGAACTCAGGGGGATGTGGGAGAAGAGCCCTGCCAGATGAAAGGGACCCACCGAGGGATGAGAAGTCCTTTTCTGCTCCACTCGAGGTCTTGGGGCATCGTCCTGACCTGCCACCTGCGTGGGCAGGGGCTTGGACTGCCAGGTTCCCAGTAGCCCATCTGAGCTGCCAAGCTCCAGTTCCACTGGGCCCATGCCCAGACGCCACCCCTTCAGGGTCTCTGATCGGAGCAGAGCGAAGCACCTTGGCATCTGCCCTGCCCGTTTCACACTATTCCTCCTGGCTCACCCAAGGAAGCTTTTCTCACTGGCACCAGCCCAATGCCCAGAGCAGACAGGCAGCCCACTTTGCCTCAGCTTCTGCCCCTTGATGTCCCACCGCCTGCCCTCCTGTCCCCTCTGTGTGGCTCTCGTTCAGATCATTTGTAGAAGGTTGTGGAGATCGCCTTGATGAAGGAACGCAGGAGCCATTAAGGGAAAATAAAAGATAACTCGGTCCTGGGAAAGAGGAAGGCATGAGAAAGAAACTCAGAATAACCCCTTCTTGATTCTCTTTGGTATAAGTGGGGGCAGAAGGAAACTCTGGCAGGCATTCAAGATGCAGATATTCCACCCTACAACAAGAAAATAGCATTCCTGGAATTTCTGCCCTGTGTCCTGACCTGGCCTACCTTGAAGGGCTGGTAGATTGCCTAATGCCCATTCTCCCACCAGCAATGCTCAATTAAGTGGGGGCGGTTCCAGCAACCCTGCTACAACACTGGCACCATCTCAGCATCCGTATCTTGACATTAGCAAGTGGCCATGACCAGCAGGAGAAGGCCAGCTGCAAAGTCGGCATTGCTCTGGATGGCCAGCCACGGTGCCAAATGGCCTGGCCCTGTGCAAACCTGACGCTGGCTTTCTCACAGCTCACAAAAAGACAACACCATTTAGTCAGTTCCTCTCTGTATCACAAGAAACCAAAGCTGGTATTAATCAAGGTTGCACTGGCCTAGTTCACAGATTACAATAAACCATACATTAACTACAGTTTACCCCATAAATGACAACTGCCAGGTTTCAAGAGGACTCTAAGCCATAACCATCCAAGCCTTAAAAACGTAATAAATAAACTGAAATGAATGAACCGTGATTTACAAACCATGCTGGTGGAGTTCACCCAAGAAGCTAAGAGATAGCCCAACACAATAACTTTGAATTATTAAACTCCAAATGTTAATTCTTATTTCCCTTTGCCATCAGGTCTTCCTTCAGCCTCACTGGCAGGGTTTGTCTGTCTATAGCCAAGAGCGGTCCCACTGAAATCCACAGACCCACATGTGCGCCATGCTGGAAGGCCCATCTGTTCTGTTTTGAAAGCAATGGTGTTCTTGCTGGCTGAGAGTCTTTAGGCCAGTGTTTCTCAACCTTGGCCACTTGAAGATGTGTGGACTTCAGCTCCCAGAATTCCCCAGCCAGCCTTTAGACAGAGTGGGGTACAGCTCAGATTGAGGCTACTCAAATTCAGTTATCAATATTCTCTTGGATTCTGGAAGGCCCTTAAGACCTAGCTGTGTTCCCAGACCTGGGGTTAGGGTGTCTGTGCAGCCCCTGTTGTGGTGTATTTTATTGTTTTATGGCTGCTCTGCTTTTAACTGTTTTAACAGTTGGAAGCCACCCAGAGTCTTTTGGAGTGGGCAGCCATAATAAATCTAAATAATAACAGTAACAACAACAATATTAATAGAAAGAAGTTATACACACACTTAGAGTCAACTGAATTATTTTTGCTCCTAAGTTTTCAAACAAAAGCTATTTTTACCATGGGTTGGGAGGATGGAAAGGTACCCGCAAGCCCCATGAAGTAGACCAGTCCAGAGAATCAATTCTACAAGAAGGCTAAAACTATTTTTATTGAGATAGGCTGTATTATCAGAATCTTGCAAATCTGGTGGTGCTTTTCTTCCCCTCCCTCTTCTACCCCGGAGAGTCATGGAGGGGCCAACCTGGGTCTCTTCCTAACACTGTCTCCTTTCCTGTCCTCATGATTTCTGAATATTTCCTTCAAGGCCACCCCCCTGACCTGGCTCCAATCTGTCAGACCCCTGTAGACAGTCCATCAGTTAGGGATGCTTCTCATCTTCTTCCATCTTCGCTCAATCCACTCCAAACTGTTTCCATGTTTGGCAGGTTCCTGCCCACCCGCCCATCCCAGAATTAATCCTTAAAACTTATTTAAATAAGTATGTTCAGACAGACCTTCACTTCTACATGAATTTTAGGAGGGTGGCTTTTCTTCTGAGCCAAGAGCTGCACCACAGAATTCAAAGAGCAGATCTAAGCAATCAAAAGGACTTCTTGGTCCAGGTGGGGCAGATCTGGTCACTGGAGACAGAAACCTTCAATGAATGAATGCCAACACCTCCCTTTCTCGCTGGTGCTATTCAACATCCTCTTCGCCAGAGTCTGAGGCATCCAGGGTGGGATTTAATACCTTCAAAGTATATTGATCTTTCGAGCTTGAGGACCTGAAGCAGCAGGAAGCCAAACAGCCAGCGCAGCGCCCTCAGTTCACCAGTCAGGCAAATGATCTGGGCATTTGGGGAATCTAATCTGCCCCCAATAAACACCCCTCAAGGAAAAGGAACTTATTAGAACAAGGAGAGGAATGTGAGCGAGGAGAACTTCTCGGTTGCTGTAAGAACAGCAAGCAGCTCCCTGGGATTCAGAAAGCTCTCGGCTTTCTTGTTTTCCCAGATGCACTGTTCAAGTTGCCATAGCCCAGAAGACCTGCCCGTCCTTCTTAACTGTCATGCCTCCAGTTGCCATGCAGAGAGGCATCTCCCAGGAAACAGCTACTCGTTTTTGTGGCCACTCTCCTATCATCTCCACCACCACCAGAGTTATTTACTGAAGCAACAAAGAGACAGCAGCTAACTGTGGAAAGCAGGTGTTCTATGAAGCGAACCCTGAGACCAACTTCCAAGTCCCTGAAAGCTTTGGGTTCCTCTCCTCCACCATGCCCCAGGGTCATTCATCAGCCCTCCACCTTTCCAAAGACCAAGGACCCTAAAACGGCAGGCAGCAAAAGACGGATGGCAGATACAATGAATCATAAAGCCAGTTCTTCAAAGGCTTCCCCAAGCTGGTGGCTTTGAAAAGTGAGGGCCAGTGGCTCTACCCGCCACAGGGGCTGGGAGCTATTCAGCAGAGTTGGAGAGTGTCAGTTGGCAGGAAGACTGAGATAAAGAGCAGCTATTTTGTTTGAGAGAATATTTTAATGGACAAAGGATTCCACCTGCCTTAATCAGAAAAGCCTAGGTTGTGTTGCTGAGAATTTGAGACGCTCCTCCTACTAGATGAGATGGAGCACAAAGCTCACTCATCTGCTCCAATGGGTGGGAGGGACTTCGGAGTCCTTGGTGCTCTCTGAGCTTGGCTGTTTGATTGCAGACGTTTCATTACCCAACTAGGTAATATCATCAGTGCTTGTGAGTGTGGGGTTTGCTCCCTGTCTATATATAGTAGCTTGCCCTGCCAGTGCTGGTGGGGATGTGGTTTGCTCCTTGGTGGTTCCTTGATTAGGGTATTGCTTTCTGCGTATCCCCTAGCATTTTTGGATTTAGCTTGGTCTAGGATGCTCACAGTTTCCCAGTTGAAACTATGGTTGAGTCTGATTAAGGAGTTTTCATTGTGTTTCTGACTGCTAGTTGGTGTTCATGGATGCGCTCTGCTTGTCTTCTGCCTGTCTGTCCTACGTAGTGTTTGTCACAGTCCTTACACTGTATGTTGTAGATGACTCCTGCTACTTTCCTTTGAAATGGAGGAGAATAAGGGAGCTTTCACAGCTTGAAAATGAAACCCTTTCCTTTTCCACAACAGTTGCAGACCAGCTGCACCCTTTGGCTTATCTGCACTTCTCTGTGGTTCCATACGGGTTCCTGAGCAGAAGAGGAAAAGGGGTGAAATTTCTAGAACATGAAGAGCTTGCATGGAGCTGTTGGCAGCAGCAGGGCTGCTCTGGAGGAGGACTGGACTAACAGGTTTCAAACTAAGACTGCTTTCCCTGACCCCCTGACAAACATCCATGGCTTCCACTCAAGGGGCTGGTAGTTACTTCATGGCTCGAGACACGATACCTGTGGGACCATCTTCTCCCAATGGTTTCGATCCACCCGTTGACACCTTTCCTCAAGGGGTCATCGTCATCATCAGGGTGGGTCCACCAGGATGTGCCTTTTCTGTGGCTGCCCCTCTCCTTTGGAACATACCATAGAAATGACTTCAGAGAAGGTATGTGGAAACCATTAGTAAAACATAACCTCAGCCTGGGAAACAGGAAAGTGTGAGAAAGAAACTAGTATTTCGTGGAGGCTATTTACTGACCTGGCCTATTTTGAAGTGCCGACATCAATCTTGAAAGTTGAGTCAAGTATGGGTCAAGTAAGAAGGTAAAACAAGATCCATATAAGGAAGTTAAACCAACTATAGTGGCTGGATTCACAAGTCACACTAACCCATCAACAATGGTTTCTAATTCACAATGGCTGTGAACTTTCTGCAACCCATATGCTAGCTTAGTGCACTGTGAGAATCCACATGGATGTAGATCTTCTGGGAGTCAGTTCCAAGCCTAAGTGTCTGTTAAAAACCAAAATGAGATCAAAATCATGATACGTGTGGCGCAACCTCATTGTGCCAATGACAAGAGTTCTATACTTGCAAAATCACTTAGCAACACACACCCTAGCACACTTATGTCTCCATGCACCAGGGCCGCCAAGTTATTGTGAATCTTGGGAATTGCAAGGCGGCCTATCTTTATGGCTTCAATAGCTGAGAATCTGTCTGGCCTATGGTCAAGACGCACAGCAGTTCAAGGGCAGGAACGGTTCCTCCCAAGAAACAGCCTTCTGTGTGTACAGGCATCAAACATGATCTCCCCCACCTGCCTTTATTGGCCTTGTTTCAGCACACAACAATCCCTGGAAGCAGACCGAGAATCTGCCAGATCATTCTTCAACATTCACCCTCAGGGCTTAAAGCCAACAAAGCCATCACATCCAGAAGGGGGTCGTGGGGCCAAGAGGCTTCCAGTTAAAACCTCCCATGCTGAGCCAGCAGGGTCTGGAAGAGGATCCCAAGAGATGGAGACGTCGACGCCGCACAGGTGCCACGCTTCTTCCTCAAGCACCGAGCTTTCCAAAAGCAACTGGCACACCTCTTTCGGCCTGTCTCCAATTCCCACGGGCGGCTGTGCAGAAATGCGTGTTGGAGGGCTTATCCCATGAGAACAATTATTTATTGAATTGAATTGGATTTATATGCCACCTGACTCCCAACGACTACGTAGAGCAGTCTATGTCTGGCTTTGGCAACCTATCAGCAACTGGACATACTGCACATTTGCAGCAGCGGCTTACAAAATTAACTCCCATGCGCGTTATTCAATATTTCGTTCTCAATCCATGGTATAAAAGAAAAATAAATATGCAAATGTATTAGCATACTGAGCAATTTTTCAGTTACGAAATACTACAATCCTTTTAGTTCATTCATTTCTGGATAAGCCTCCAAAATAAGGCATTAACAGCACACCCAATTTACCGATAAAAAAACCAAATTTGAAAGAGAACCCACTGAACTAAGCCATGCTGTAACAGGTCTTAATGGGATGGGTAAATCCAACTCTTACGGTCTATAAATCTTGGCTGAAGACTCAGCACAATACACAAATCGAACTCACCTGACAAAACTTGCTTAAATGTGCCCCTGCTTGGCACTCCATGCCATTCTAGCCAATATCAATCTCACCTCATCTTCCCCAACTTCAGGAACCCCAGTGAAGGTGTCAGAAATTGAACGTACAGTATAAACGGGGAGGACCAGAGTCCTGGAGATTGACTGACTCCTGTTAAATGTTCAAATGTGGGAAATGTGCCAAGTACTGTTTAGGACACACTCCTAGCTTGCGCAACAGCAACAGATCTGAGCATGTACGCTTTTAGCATCCGCCAAAGCCACCAATGGGGAACCTCTGTGTGAAGTCTGAATTCCCTGTCTATGCGCCCAAACTGCACTTCTTGCTTTTCCCTTACCTTTCCCCTGGCTAAAAGGAAGGAGTATATATCGTATTTTCTCTCCCTCCTCTTGCTTCCTTGATTTCAACTGCCTTTCAGCAAGGCTTCCCCAAAAGCAACTTTTCACTGCCCAGTTTACGTCTTGTTGGTGCTTCACCTCCTTCACGCTCAAGAAAGCAGGTAGCATCCAAAGGGGCTATGAAGGAGAAGGGCCCTGTAGCCGTGCACAAGGAAGACGTCTTGGCCTGAACTTGGGTGGACTAAGAATGCCAGCGTGGGACCCATCTTCTTTCCAGCCAGGACACAAGGACAGCCTTTCCTTTGGAGAAACAAGGTGGGAAGGTGCATTTCTGAATCCATCTTCAAATGTCTGAGATTTTAAATAGATTCCTTGATCTCTGCAAAGTTTCTTCAGACTGCCTGGTTTATTATTTTAAAGGACACAGCATTGCAGGACTGTGGGATAAAAAAGGCATAAAGTCTTTCCAAGCATGCGTTTGTCTGCAAACCGACTTCTCTGCCAAACCAATTAGCGAGATGAATTTGGGGTAAGGCACGAAGTCTTCTTTCCTAACTTGGTTGCAAGCAAAAAAACACTGCTAGCAGGAATTGTAAATAGATTTTTAAAAGCCGGTGTTGCCATGTGCACACGCGAGTGGGTGTTGCCACGAGAAGGGGGGGGAAGGAGGAGGGGGGAAGGAGGAGGGGGAAGGGGAAGGGGAAGGGGAAGGAGAAGGAGAAAGAGAAGGAGAAGGAGAAGGAGAAGGAGAAGGAGAAGGAGAAGGAGAAGGAGAAGGAGAAGGAGAAGGAGAAGGAGAAGGAGAAGGAGAAGGAGAAGGAGAAGGAGAAGGAGAAGGAGAAGGAGAAGAAGGAGAAGGAGAAGGAGAAGGAGAAGGAGAAGGAGAAGGAGAAGGAGAAGGAGAAGGAGAAGGAGGAGAGGCTCAAGTTGAAGCCATCTCTGCCTTTGGTTACAAAACTGGATGATGGAAAGAGAAAGGCTGCAGATGGTGGAACTGGGAACCTCAAGAGGCAGATGGGGTGCGGCATAGCCCCTAATTCCCCCCTCTTAAAGTAACTGGGATGAAGAAACAGGGTCCTGTTTTCAGAAGCAGACACTTCCTGGCCATTTCGTTCCCAAGATCGTGAGACCTATCTGCGTATCTGAGCTGATATGTTTTTCCACATCAACAATCTGGAAAGAATCAAAACTGCCTTCTAACATACAAGGTTTTTCCCGCTTGGTCAACCAGAGGCAACTTTCAACTCACTAGAGCTTAACGTTTATAAGCACAAGTTGCAATCAGAATTAGCATTTAGTCTCCAATTAAAGTTTCAGCCTGACTACGGAGAGCTGACCTACACACAATCCTTCCAGAACAGATTTGGTTTCTGATATATTTGCAGAGTCAGCAAGTCCTCCTCCATGGATTTATCTTCCGTAACGCCCAAGGGTAAGACAAGAACCAACAGGTGGAGGGAGAGGGGGAGCCACTCCCTTGTCATCTCTTAATTAGACTACTGAAATTTGCGCTATGTGGGGCTCTCCTTGAAGACAACCCAGAAGCTGCAGCTGGTGCAGAATGTGGCCACCCATTTGCTGACCACCTTCAGCCAGTTTAGAAGAACAACACCTCTTCTTCAGCAGCTTCACTGGGTGTTTGTAGGCTTCCAGGCCCAATTCAAGATGCTTGTTGTCAAAAATTCCTATCTGGCCCATGCTACCTTCCGTCCTAATTTCTCCAGGCAGAACCTGCCTGGCCTACATGGTCTAGATGGGAGGGGGTGCTCTAACAGGAAATTGGGGGTGGGGACTCAAACGATGGCCTTTGCTGTAGCAGCCCCCCTCCCTCGGCTCCCACCCTATTTTCCTTTAAAAGAACAGTGAAAACTCTTCTTTTCCTCCATTTGGCAAGGAAGAATTGTGAACCAGGGAGAAGGGTGTACTCAGTGCAGACTCTTGTTCTTTATATTTAACATTGTTGACTGTGGTTACGCTTTTACTTCTGTAAGCCACCTAGAATGTCCTGAATCAGACGGCTTACTAATTTCTGTAGTAGTCGATACTATACATAGCCTACTAGGTTGCATTAAGTTGAGTTTATTATTGCTATGATTATTTCTGAGTTTATGGTACACTGCTATGAGCCCATGCACAGTATAACCATCAGTCCATAAATCTATGTCCCAACGCCCTTCAACTGGCTTAACGTCAGCCATAAGGAAATCAACAGCAATTCTGCCCTCGCCTCAACCCCTTGGAGCCTGCCAAAAAATCAAACCAAGTTCTATCATATCCACCTTCTGCTAATCCCTGCTAGACAAGATAGCTGAGGACACCAAGCTGAGCTGGGACTGAGCTAAACTTTCTTTTTCAGTGGCTTTGTGAACAAACCTTGAAGATGACTTCCTGTTTCTAACGCTAACACTTCCTAACCATGATTCTAGTGAGCCACGGAAGGTTGCTGTCTCTCCCTGAGCCCTCAGAATTTAGCTTTCTCCAAAACTTCAGATATGCCACCTGCAGAACTCGGGCAGCAAAGTTTCTAGCTCATGACTCGGACTAATTCTCTGCTGTTAAAGACACCCACGCACACCCGGGGTGGGGACTCAAGGGGATGGGTAGTGTTCACTCAAGAGAGATGAACGAGTAGACCCAGGCTTAGAAGAAGCCAAGGAGCTTGGAAGGTGGTAAGGAAATGGAAGGGGTGGGAGTGAAAAGGGAGAAGGCCCCAGAAATGTGGAGCACATTGGCAACCTTCCTCTTCCAGAACAGGTGGCAGCGCTTCTGCTGAAGCTCCCTGCAGAAAGACTCACTTGCAGAGACTCTTCGCAGCCAAGGCCTCCCCATATGCTCTAGGACTGTCCAAGTGCTTCCACAGTATTCCTCGTGCCCAAGCAAAGAGTCCAAGAGGGGAGCAGTTGGAAGCAGAATCTGCCATTCAATCTGCCTGCTTGATGAAAATTGGGGAAAGCAGATGGCACAGGGCAAGAAGCAATTTGGCACCTGCACTTCTAACCCTTTCTCCACCCTGGAACCTCCTCGCTGGCAGATGTGGGTGGAAAACCAAGATTCCGCTCCCAGAATTACACAAGGGACAACAGCTTGCAACAATCTAAATTTGGCTGGTGCAGAAAAAGCAAAACGAAGCTGGACCCGGTTAGTCCCTAGGTGGGAGATTATCAGGAAATTCCAGAAGAAGGTGATAGCAAATGACTTCCGTATTGTTTTTAAGCAAAGACAGGAGAGGAATTCTTTGCTTTACCTTGAAATTTTTCCAGTTAAGGAACTAAAGACAAGTATACTTCATGAAATGAAATGGAAATGCAAAGAATAGGAAGGATGGAATAAGGTCAGACCAGGAGTCTCAGAGCAGGCAGCCAAAAGCTAGAGCCTAGCACGCAAGGGCAGCCATTATTTATCTTCCAGGATGACTACGTGGAGATCTATGGCATTGATACATGGAGGTTCTGGTTCTCATGCCTAGGAGCAGTGTTTCTCAACCTTGGCCACTTCAAGATGTGCGGACTTCAACTCCCAGAATTCCCTAGCCAGCAAGTCCACACATCTTCAAGTGGCCAAGGTTGAGAAACACTGCCAAGGAGAGATCATTAGACATGCCCAACACACTCTTCTCAGCTAGTATCTCCTAAATCTACCCAGCTGTACGAAACTTGACAGAATCCTAGCAATGGAATGGCCATCAAGTCCAACTTCAGGCTCAGGGCAGGAATCCCAATGCAAGAATCACAATTAGATCACTGCTGAGCCTCTGCCCAAATGCACCCACTGAAGAGGAGCCCAGCAACATTCTGCTCTCAAACCATTATTAAATTCAGTTGGAATCTGAAAGAAGAGGCTTGACTTCTCTTGAAATCTCAGGTGAGGAAACCTCTACTCAGAAGGGACTATGCCATGCCTCTGCGTCCATTGTTCAGAAGCTCTAATCTTTGCTAAAGCAACTGTTAAGGTTTTGTACCAGGTTAAATTCCCTTCCTCCAGATACCAAAAAGGTTAGCTCAGCAGATCGACTGCAAAAAAGTAGGAAGCCCAACATTCAAATAAAGTTTTCATCTAATTTATAACTTTCATCTAACACCATGCTGGAATCCTGCCCTAAATGCATGTTAGTCCCCAGGTTTAAATCTTGAGCTTCTTCCTCCTGCCTTTTTGAGTCAACAGCTGTCTGGCTGCACCATTCCCAGCCTGAAGGTTTCGAACATCTGTTCTTGGTTCACAAAATGGCTTCTTTTGATGCAAGAGTCAGAAATTCCTACCTTCCAGCCTGAATTCTTACAGAAATCACCTAATGTAATTCACGAAGCCCAGCTTTGCATGGAGATTGGCTCTTAGTCCAACTGGTAGCCCAACCATCTCTTTGACAACAAGGGGCAATTTTTTGTTCCTAATCTCCCAGTGGAGAATTCTGGGAGGCACTGTCCCAACACCCAGAGGGAAGCAACCCAGCAGAAAAATCCTTTTTTGCAGTCTATGTTCCATGGGAAAAGATGCATTTTCCCTGCAAGCCAAAAGAATCCAGCTTTTCACAGGAGCAGAACCAAAGCTGAGCCATATTTGCTCTAATTGGCACTGTGCGGAAAGTTGGCGATTTCAGCATGGAGGAACAGGGGTATCAATGGATCCAACTGGAGATGAGGATGAGGATGAGGATGAGGACAATGATTAAAAACAACAGTTGAGAAACATTCTCACCTTTTTATTTATAGTTGCAATTAGCATCTTACAGTTGGGATGGGCTCCCACCCAAGACAGGAGCACAGCAGCCACAGAGAGACAACAGAGGACAGAAGGCTGAAGCCACCGGGGGAGAGATGGACCACACCAGAAGCTTTGGCTTCACTCCAGTTGGGGGCTCCTTGCCTCTCACCTGAGTTGACCTCATAGGATCAGCAGAGAAGGCTGAAAAAACGCTCCCAGATGGTCTGCTTGAGCCCATCCAACCCAGCAGAACGCCACGCTTAGCGCCAGGGCCGGCTCCTGCTCTTCGCAAATCCAAGCACCTGTCTAGGCTGAGACTCCTCCAGCTTCCAGCGAGACCAAGAGCCAAGCAGCCCTAATTTTTCTTTCCTTGCAAAGCCTCTGCCCCTCTTCCAGCCCAAGCCTGCAATTAAGCCCCACCCTTGGCATCCGAAGGCTGGCTGTGCAATTACCTTAACAATGAGCACGCTGGTCAATGGCCACACGCAGCTTCCCAAATAACACGTCTCAGGGTTTTTGCTTCCCTTCCTGACTCTGTGAGCTCAGAAAAGAAACAGTGGCAATACCGAACATCCGTTTGCTCATCCAGCGCTAAAACAAAGGACAAAACCTAGGGAGCCGTAACACGCAATCTATGCACCAGGACTGATGCTATTTCGGAGATCCGGCTCCTTCCACGTGAGAGCCGAAAGCAGCAGCTCTGATTCAGAACTGCTGGGGACTTAAATGCAGCGTCGCTCTGGCCAAGGAACAGCTTGGCAGCCAACCCTGCGCACTAGAACAGATGCGAGCCCGAGAAAGGCAGGCGGATCAGCCCCCTGCTATCCGTAGATGCCATAACCAGAAATCTTCCGGAAAAGCCTTACTCAGCCTGCTCCCTTCCAGATGCCTTGGGTTACAACTCTCATAATCCCTACCAGCCTAAGCATCATCCCTCTTGGCTGGAAAATATTTGCCACTGTAATCCAACATACCTGAAGGGAACTGGGTTGAAAAGAGCTACCTGAACAAGGAAACCCAAATTCTCTTTCTAGGCACCTGAGCTTTCCCCTCTCTCCCCCCGACACATGCACAGGGAGAGCTCCGTGATCAGTGGACAGCAAACACTTGAGGACTAGTCAAGGGCCCACTCGAATTCATCTGGTGCAAAGGCAAAGCAGAAAAGCCACCGACTAGAAAGTGCTCGCTTGATGCCTGCTTAAATTCACGGCAATATGGCAGGCCTGCTTGCAGCTGCTGCTTGGACGTGCTGGTAAGCTGTTAACAATGGAATTTCTCAACATGGCCCACTAAAAGCCAGCTTTGTGCAATGATAGGCCTAATTTTTCCTAATGGCATTATGAAACGCTTCTCTGTATTAATGGCTCTTTTTTTTCAGAACGGTTCTCTTTTAAGGAAGCAATTTGAGGCGTCCCCCACATTCCGTACATTTTGTCTGGACACCCCAAGGTCTCTTTCCCTGAGCACCCAAATGCGTTGGCTCTCCCCAACCGCCTTGCTCAGAGCAAGTGCTGGATTTCTTTCTCTCTCCCTCAAGCATGCACGAAGGCATATTCCAGGCCAGGGAGCAAGACAAAGAATGGGAGACCTGTCGAGATGCACAGTTTGGTGCAGAGAAAGTTTGAGAAGGGGTTACTGGAAAGGAGAGCAGGAATGGTGGGAGCAACAGGAGGGAAACTGGAGAGTTTGGAAGGAAAGCTAGGGGCCCTGGAGTAGCTGGGAAGCCGTGGATGTCAAGAAGAGCAGCACCCAGCGAGAATCCCAAGTGGCTTTGACAGCAAAATGCAGCCACGGTCCTCTTGTCTTCCTCCTGACGTCTGACCATTCCTTGTCAACTCTGAATTGTGACTATCCCTACTCTAACCGGAACAGCGCTGGGTCCAGCTAGGGTATGTTTCTCCTGCAGTGACACAAAGCCTACAGATGTACTAGAATATTTCACGGCCCCTGCTCAAAAGAGCCTATAAATCCACCTCTAAAAATCCCATGAAAAATGGTCCTGTTGAAGATGCAACCTGATGCCTTTTAATGCTCTGCTGGGTGAGACTTACTGAGTCTTCATTAGCCTTCTTCCTAAACATAACTTACTAACTGAAATGTTCTGCCCAAACATTAGAGTTAAGCAAGGAGGCAGCATGTAAATATTAGCAAATAAATATTAAATAAAATGGGAATATTACAGCCAACGTTACAGGGTAAAAAGAAGATTGGGCTGTTTTAGGTGGTCATGATCCGTTTCCATTTCACCATCATGTAAAGTGGAAGGAAGAGACTAGCCTACACATTTATCACCTTGCTGTAACCTTGCCAACTGGATAACTAATATTAGCCCTATACTGCAGATAAGCAAAGAGAAGCCAAGAAAAAACAAAGACTAGAGTTTAGGAATCAAGCTGATGCCCAAGTGAGATCTGAACCATGAACTTCCTCACTCCTAGCTCAGTCTCTTCCAGATCCTTGGCATGCTTACTGAGGAGTAAATCAAAGGGAATAAGTGCACAGAGCAACTGCCCTCCAACTCTCGTCTTGAAAGCACATGGACGCTGAGTGGGCAAGCAGAGTTACTCCTTGGTCCACAGTCTTCGTTGTGATGCGTATTCTCCATCCACACTGGCTTAAGGTTGGTCTCTTCTAGGAATTTGAAGGTCACCTTCCCAGAATTCTTTGCAAAGAGAAGGCTGCAGTTGAGGTCTGTGGGAACTCCTCATACATTTTACATATGTTCTTGAGCATTTCTGCTACATGTAAAGCCTACACATCACACAGGAAATCCCCGCTAGCTCAAGCTCCCTGCAGCCTATGCATGCATGCTTCAGATGCATTTGTGCAGCATGCACAATTCTGGGAGTCCAAGTCCACACATCTTAAAGTGGCCAAGGTTGAGAAACAATGCTCTAAACAGGCTGGCTGGAATTGTGCAATACCTTAAGACCTACCCACAAAGCAAAACCAAGCTTCGCATGTCATGGGACACCCCTGCTAGGGGTTTATCTGACTTGGTTAAGTGTGTGGTGTGAACACAGCCGGTAAGTAGAAGGAAACTGGGGGGAAAAAATCCAAGGATTTCTTATTCCATGTTGCCTAACCTAACGGGCTTTAAAATGGAGGTGATGGGCTCCCCTTCCCTGAATGTGTTGAAACAACCATCTGTCTGGGAAGTTTTACGCTGGATTCTTGACCTGAATAAGGCTTGGACTGGATGGTCCCTTCCAACTCTCTGACTCTAGGATTTTATGGATAACACAAATTCACCATCCTACTGGCAAATTGGTAGCTGTTAGCTACCATATTTATTTACTTACTTACTTACTAAATTTACATGGCCCCCTCTTTCATATTCTTGACCTTGGGCAGCTGACAAATCAAAATTATAAACATAAATAATATAAAATATAGCAGCCGAGAACACTGACAACATCCCACAATCAATATAGCCAAGAAACGGCCTCACCCACGCTATCAGGACCCCAGGCTTGATGGCAAAACCAAGTTTTTAATGTCTTGCGAAAGGCCAGCAGGGTCGGGACAAATCTGATTTCATGGGGGGGGGGTGATGTTCCAAAGGGTGGGCACCACGACAGAAAAGTCCCTCTTCAGGGTCCCATCAGATGGCACTCTCTCACAGACAGGACCCACAGCATGCCTCTCCTGCCAGATCTTACAGGACCGGTAGACACCACTAGGGAGAGATGGTCCCCTAAGTAATACTGAATATTAATACTGAAACAGGACCTCTACATTCCTTAAGTCAGCTATCATTGTCAAGGGCTGGACGCAGATATGGGGTGTCGCCAACACTCTTCTTTATTTCCTGGAGGCACCTGGCAAACCACAGGAGGAGACGGCTAAATATGAAACCTTTGATCTGGTCTACAATGACATTCTGACTCTTATCGTTTTTGAGAGCTGTGTGAAATGGTAGGCTCCAAGCCACACCATGGTCTTGTGGAGAGGAATACCGTGGGCATAGTACTAAGTCACGGTCTGCCCAAACAGCCAAGAGAGCAACACTTTTGGCTTAGCATGACCGGCAATCTGTAAACACCTTGAGAAGGTTTCCAGCGGCTGTGCAGTCATAAATCTTGTTGACGCTGCATTACGGGAACCCAAATCCCACGGACCCTTTTTTCAAAAAGTACCCAAGCTCCACCGTTGGATGTATCGTTACTATCAATCCTCTGTCTTCCCTTAATGGTGGGAGCATTTCCTTAACCGCACAGCAGAGCCCCAACCACTTTGTGTCTATGGAGCGTCGCAGTCCATGCTGGACATGCAAGCATGATGGAAATCAATCAGCAACATTTCTACATCTCTCCACCCCAGGGAAAAGCCATTAAGCAATTCTCTTGACGGCTGGGCTTACTGATTACATCCGAAATGCTCTTTGCAAGCCAAAACTTAAACGGGAAAAGAGACAGGCCACTCAGCTAGAAGACATTGCAGGTTAGTCTAGGGTAGCAAAACATCAGGAGTCTAGTAGAACCTTTTCCGACTAACACATTTATTAAAAGGCATATGCTTTCATATAAATTTGTTATAAAAAAATTAATTTGTTAGTCGGAAAAGGCAGTACCAGACTCCTCCTTTCAACTTAGACTTGAAGGACACGACGAAGAGAACTCCAACCATTTAATTCCAGAAGCACTTCTCATGCTGTAGAACACCCTCCATATGAAATACAATGCATCACAGCTGGGCGGTTGGTTGGCAGCCAAACGTTAACGCCAGAAGTTGAAATCATTCAGAAGAGGCCCTTTGCTCAGGTATTTCTGGGAACCTAGAGAAAGGAAATAGAGAATATAACCTTCTTTCTGAGAAATGCTGCAGGCTCAGCTGGTTAGAGTTTTGTAGCTAGTCCTAACCTCAAAAACCATCAGAGCTCAATGCAGAATCCAGGGACGCATCTGGATCAAACGCAGCAAGGACATGCCCAAATTGAGTGTACTGTTCTTAAAAACAAAAAAATGCATCCACGTTCATTCTTAAGGCAGATCCGCTTATCAACAGGAACAAGGATTCCATTTTTCCTTACCTTCTTCCCCCATCATTGCCAAAGTTAATGGGAATATAAAACCGCAAGAGCCACTGCAAAATGAGCTTGAAAGGATCTTTTATCCCCATGGTGTTTGGACTGTCTTCTCTGTCCATTCATTTATTCCCACCACTTGCCCCCTTTCAGATTCCGAATCCAAGGCTTCCTCTGCCTTGCAACGGATGGTCAATTCTCCATCCAGTCATTCCTGAGAGACACCATGCCGTCTAACCTACAAGGGCCAGAGCTGAAGAGACAAAATACACAGATCCATTTTGCACTGTTCACTTCAATTCTCCTGGAGAGAAATCACTGGCTAGAAGACATCCTTCATAGTGCAACCCTTACTTCACACACTAGAGTAAACTAAAATGCCGTTAGTCTTCAGAAGTGTACCATTTTGTTAGTCAACTTGAGGAAAGCACACCCCAAAAATTAAAGTCAAATTAAAGTTAAGGCTTGGGATGCTCCATCATTTCCACCCAAGTTTTTTATACTCTTGCTACCTCCAGATTTTCCTGGGTTATGTCTTGCTAGCAAGTAAGCTTTCATCCCTTGCTTATCCCAAGCAACATTCGCCTTTCCCACAAATACAGATCTATTACGGTAGCAGGAGCAAAATCCCATTTCATTAATCAGGGTTTCCATCATGAACTTGCGTCATCCTGTTTGGGTCACCCTGAAAGGCCTCTGTGCAGGCATTCTGCCATATGTCTGCAGAGAGCTGCCAAGTATGTATTGACCAACGGTATTACAGTTTTCTAAGAACACATTTAATTACAGCTGCATCGGGACCAAGCACACGATTGGTCCACCAAAGAAGGCTTTTCAGCTTCTTTGGTTATATTTATTTATCCACCAGTATTGCACATCTACACAATCATCAGCCCTTCTGAAGTAAAGCTAATCGGGGGGTGGAGGATGAGAGCCCTTGCCAGAATCCCCCCTTTCACTGCCCAGCCCTGGAAGGTGACCCCAAACGCCCAGGAGACCAAGTTCAAGCCAAGCCCAAGTTGTGGAGCCGTCCTAGATGCCAGGCAGGGTTTACTCAGTCTGGATATTCAGTTTACGTCCATCCAGGGGTGCTGTTAGCCCTTCAAGGTAGGCCAGGTGATGAAACTGACCCCACAGGGTCTCCTGGAACTTGTAGGGTAGAATATCTGAATCTTGCATGCCTGCCAGAGTTCCCCTCTGCCCCTCTTATACTAAAGAGAATCAAGATGGAGTTATCTTGAGTTTCTATCTCATGCTGTCCCCTCTCCCAGGACTGAGTTGTCTTTCATTTTCCCTTCACGATTCTTGCATTCCTCCATCAAACTGATCTCCATATTCCTCTACAGTTGCCATTTATCTCCTCCCTGGTAAACCACTGTCAGAGAGGATTTCTCTGGAGCAAAGCAGCTAGTGGCAGCCTGCCTCCTCAGCTGTCCCCCAGAGCTGCAGGGAGTGTACAGTGAGGTTAGGGTAGGAAGGGGTGGAGAACTCCTGCGGGAATGGGGGGAGGCCAAGCACAGCGTCCCTCTACATGAGAACTCTCATTCTGGCATCTGCGTGAGAGAAACCATGGGAAATGCACCTTGTTACATCCACACAGGGAAAATATGGCCTATTCTGCGGGGAAAATTTAAAGGCTAACATAGGCCACATTCTGCCCGTGGGACATCAAGTCCACCCACCTTGCAAAAGAGGACTCAAAACTCCAGAGCCTCCCAGCAATGCACGCATCCTGCAGCTGGGCTGTCTGTGCCTGATCTAGCCCAGCACCTGCTGTCCTCAACTGCAGGGTGCCGAGGTATTCCAGCAAAGGCGTTTGCCAGGAAAGCTTGTTCTGCTGCTTTAGGGCAGTTCCCTTAATGGTTAACCAAAGCCACCGAAATAAGAGGAGCATTAATGCCACAATCAAGACCATATGCCAAGAAAAGTCAAGTTCTGAGTGTCATGATCCACGCAAATGAAACGCATCTGCATAATTTGTTCTTTGTCCGCAGTCCAAGGGAGAACAGACTATTGTGCAGAACACTGAAGTCCTATCTCAGGGGGGCTGCAATTCAGCAACTATCCCAGCTTCTAAAATTTCACCAGAAATGCCTCCTTTCCCAAGCGAATTTATGCACCTTCACGGGTCTTCTCATTACGCAGGAACAAAAGTTGAAACTCTCCTGAGGCCACATTCTGCCCCCAAGGCCACCTTTTCTAGCTATTCATTGTGCCCCAAAAGAAACTGTTCTGCTGGGGGTTGCTGAGGACCCCATGAGAAATAGTGCAGTGAGATTTTAAAAATGGGGAGAGGGCCAGAGCCCAAACGGGGAGCGGGGGAACACAACATTCTTCCCTCTTTGACACCTATCTCACATGACCCAGTTCCAAGACCCCTGCCTCACCTGACCATATGGCCCCAAATTCTGACAATGTGAGAGTAAATTCAGCAGTTATGGGATGACAGGGGAGATCCTCTGATGGACTGGCACCTGGTTGGACAACTGAAAACAAAAAGTAGGAACAAATGGGCAATTTTCACAAAAGGGGGAGGTAAGAAGTGGGGTCCCACGAGGATCCGTTTGGGGCTCAGTGCTATTCAAGTTGGCCACTGCTATCTGGTGGCAATATTTGCAAATAACACTGACGAATTAAAGATGGTGAAGCTCCAGAGGGATCTCTCCAGCCTCAGTGGTGAGGACACTAAACGGCAAATTTAATGTCAGCCAGTGCCAAAAACTCAGAAGGAGTCAGTGAAGGAACATATGGAGGTCACGCATGAAGGGAGAAGGGGCTTGATTACAAGATGAGACCGAAGGGATTAAACCAAGGACTTCGCAGAAAGGAACGCCGAGGAGCCATCTGAAAGGATGAACTTCCAAAGCGCAACCGCTGCCACGAGGCAGGCTAGAAATTATCAGAAGCATAATTTCCTCTGGCATTTAAAAGAGCCTTTGCATTTGGAAGCCAGAGAGGGAACTGCCACCAACGCTTCACAATTCCTGGAGCTTTTCTCAAGCTCTCCAACAGTACACAGTAAGGGACAGCATCAATGGGGCCTTTTAATCGGCAGGACTCTGAAAAACATCTGACTCAGCCAGCCGTTCCCTTCAATTACCTTCTTGTTTTACTCGGTGCAGGGTGCTCAAACGAGTCCAAAGAAGCTGGTTGGGAAGCAATGCCATCCGAGGGATGCGAAGGCCTCCCGTCATGCGCTCTGGGCTGCCAGAAGTCTTCCACCTCCAGCTTTCCAAAAGCAATGCACAGCAATGCAGTATATAAATACATTTCTGAAAACTGGCATCAGCTTGCTACATTATGAAGGCTCGCCATGAACCTGAGGGGCACAGGGAGGCTGGAAGCAAAGCTGACATTTGAACAGTAAATCTTTCCAGCTTCCAAAAGATGCTGCCGAGCCACCACCCACACCAGATTTCTAGAAAGGTCTCCCAGTTCCAGATTGGAGTTCCACTTCACATCTCGCTTGCATATGCTACCATAAATTAGTTTACTGTACAGGGTAAAAGCCATCTCTTTCTAAACCCCGAATAGGCCGGGCATCAACAGAGAAAGTACACTTCTAATAAGAATGCATCTTTTACTTCTATTTCAGAGCATCTGGCTTTTTAGCTTTTCATATACACCTGATAAATAAAATAAGTCACCCCTATAAATTTAGAATTTCTGCAGTTCCAGGTATTGGAAGTGATAGAACCATACAGGCAAAGATCCTAGCATGGTGGAGACAATAAAAGCAAGTACATTAACAAATGGGGCTACAATAAACACACTTTGCTTTCTTTGAGAAGTGACCTTTCTTCTTGCACCCCACATACGACTCTGGTATATGAATGTACAAGAATTTTGTTTAACCAAAGAGTTAGAGGCAGTTAGGACAGTCCTATCCAGGGTGTGTTTTCAGGCGAGCCAAGAACCAGGGTGAACAAGTGGGAGGTCAACCAGCAGCAGGATCAAGAGGTTCATTTGCTGAGTATGAACCGAAGGTCCACTCCCCCAATATTCTCTCTTGGACTGAGTCCCAGAATCCTTAACAAGCACAGGGCATTAGGTTGAAGAAGGCAAATGGAGTAGGAAGTGGAGTTCATTGCTAAACAAAGGCAAGGTCTAGAAATGAGCAACAAGGGTAGAATTTGGAGCAGACCTACTTCAGAAGCTAGTAGTAGAGAGTATGGAAGATGACCTTGACAGAGATATGCAAGATCCTCTCCAAAGCAGAGAGGGTGAAACGTATCTTAAAGTCCACAATAAATAGAAAACATGCCAAAGCAGCTCAGGGAGACACCTCCCTAATTCACATGGGTATCAGAAGGGGAGGAGGAACAGCATAATCAGACTTGCAAGATTCTGTTGTTTTGGCCCCTCTCAAGAAAAGTAGTTTTAGCCTTCCTGTGGAACTGACTTCTTGGTCTGGTCTACCAGATGGGGCAAACGCTCTTCCTACAAGCTGGACAGGAGGAGGAAATTGGAGCCATCAACACCCTCTTCTGTCTCAGAGTTTCCCCAGGCAATTACTTGGCCACTCTAGAACTTCCTTCCAAAGAATCTCTAAAACAGTGTTTCTCAACCTTGGCCACTTGAAGATGGGTGGACTTCAACTCCCAGAATTCCCTAGCCAGCATGTTGAAGTCCACCCATCTTCAAGTGACCAAGGTTGAGAAACACTGCTCTAAAAAAAGAGAGTCAAAAGAGGTTGGGGAGAGGACATCACCTTGACAAAATCCACAGACTGGCTTTATATTATCAAGTATTTTCAAGAAACGCATTTCTGCCCAAGGGTGCCTGCAGGGCGCGGTCAAAAAAGTCAAGATGGCAGTCACAAGTTTGAAGCTCTGTTTTTTTTATGTTCATGGCAAATTAGAACTTAAGCCAGGAAGAAGGCAGACAGTCATTCTGCAAGGACAGGCATGAAACCTGCTTGACTATCAGGTCTTCCATCTCCAGAACCCTGTGCTTTCCAACCTTTCCCTTACACACAAGAAAAACACAAGTTATTTGAAAGCCTTCATGTAGCTGTGAAAAAGAAGTACTTTTCTTAAATGGCATATTCTTGGCACTTAATGCACCTTTCTATTTTTAAAATGTGGGTGGGAATGCCAAGCTATTTCATTTACTTGGATTTGCAGTCGTGTAAATCCAGCACAAATGTAATACGCACGCACGCACGCACTCACATACACACACCTCTACCTGAAGAGAAAGAAAGAGGGTTTTTTTCCCCTCTTTCTCTCTCTCTCTCTCTTTCTCAGGACCCCTTGCCAATAGCTATTTGTCTCTCTCAAAGTGTTTGAAAGGTGGATTGAGCAGCTCTGTGAGTGTATAATGAATATTTTTATTTTGAATATACAAGAGCGGGGTCACAGGCAATTCAAAGTAGATGTTAACGCATGGCAAAAGTAGTCCCTTCAAGTAAAAGTACTATTTACTGCCTTCAAACTTGCTACAGAGCATTTTTTGTTCTTATCTGGGTATTATTTCATGAGATTATTTAACTCTGAGATACTGGGGACCAAAATGGCCCCCAGCAGGGGGTGGGGGGAAACGTCCACGGTCAGGATCAAAAAAGTCAACATGGTTGTGATTACATGTTGAAGCCTCACCCCCTCTTTACACGTAGGATTGCCACCATTCATCTTCTACTTGGACAGCCTTGTGGTGCAACGGATTAATCAACTGAGTTAACAAATTCAACACTGTCATCTTGCGGCACCCAGGAAGTGGGTCTTCTTGGTGGTGGCCCCTACTCTCTAGATCGACCTGTCCCCCTAGAGATCTGGACTGCTCTCACCTGATTGACTTTCTGCAAACTACTAAGAATGTGGTTGTCCTCCCAGGCCTTGGGATAGGATGGTGGTCAAGCCCTTTGGGGTTTGGGTTTTATGGAGTTGGTCTTTTGGTCAGCTATGTTCTTGTTTGATATATGCTGTTTTCTCTTAATTGTCAGCTGCCCAGAGTCATTAAGGCAGTGTTTCTCATCCCTGGCGACTTGAGGATGGGTGGACTTCAACTCCCAGATGGCTGGCTGGGGAATTCTGGGAGTTGAAGTCCACCCATCTTCAAGTCGCCAAGGTTGAGAAACACTGCATTAAAGAGTTTGGCAACCTCGAAATTGAACAAAATAAATACACAAACTTCCTATTCACTTAACTGCACAAAGGGGTGGAATTGTGCATAGTGGAATTCCTTCCCCGCCCTACTTTCAAGTGTTCAAGCTCCATTCTGCGCATGGGCCTACACATGTTGATCCTCAGGGCAAAACATAGTGTGTGTTTTTTGGAGTCTATGCCATGTGGGGGTCTTCTATAGTTTGCCTATATTCTGTAAAAGGAGAGGAGCAATTCCTCTCTATCTGCCTCCATTTCTGCTCTGCCCATAAGATCTTCGGATCTTCAGCCTACCTTCTCCAACTCAACAGTTATGAAGCTCAGAAGACAGACTGCATATTCAATTACCTGTTCATGGCTAAGCTGTCAAATCAGTAACATCCTGCAGTCTTCTTGCAGAGCTTTTTAAAATTCATTGCCTATTTCCTGGACTCGACCAAATTCAGTCACTCCCCTTGCCTCACCAGGAGGAAACGGCCTGGTGAGATACCGACATGGAAGATGAAGACCTCTTTCAAACTGGCAGGCTGGTTTTATTCCTGATCAAAATTCCTGCCCTAGGTGGACCTTTATTTCAACAGGACCACTGAAAGCAAAACCTCTCCCAGTCCTAATGAAGCCCATTTCTGGCTCACCAACTTTGTTTAAGGTATTTGGGAGCCCAACACAACACGCCATTTGGAGGCGAGTCTACCTCCAGCCCTGGATGAATGCTGCAGAGGGATTCCTGCAAAAGCGTTGGAAGAGGAGGAGAAGGAGAAGACAACAGGGTCTAGGTACAGAGCAGCACCACTCGCCACACAGCAAAATCGTGCTCAGAATGACCACGACCTACCCGTTGGCTCCTATGAAGCTGTCTCAGCCTGTGGGTGGACCTGACCTTCTGGAAAACGCAAGATGTTCTCTCAGGGGTGGAGCAATGGAGGAAGGAGCCACGGCCTCTTAGATTTCAACCCTTCCGATTGTTCTCCCTGAGTCTGAAAACCTACAGAATTGGTGTTACATGTTTCCAGCACCAGGGGCCAGGGAGTATGCAAGCCACCCCATTCTGGGCTCACTGCCATTTCCAAGTGGCCTTCAAGGGCAATTCCTGATAGACAGCTTTAAAGTTTCTCCAGCAGCCCAAACCATCCATGCTTTAGTTGCTGTGCTGCTTCAGCTGTTAGGATAACACACTAGAATAGCAGGGAGACCCAGTTAACTAAAGACCAGGAGTCTGGTAGCCGCTTTTCCGACTCACTTCAAAGGGGCTACCAGACTCCTCCTGGTCTTTAGCTACCATAGATCAACCCAGCTCTCCTCTTCCAGCGTCTACAGTGAGAAGCATCTCATCAAATAGGTCTCTCTGATTCTTCCAGTCTTGTCCCTGATGCTTTAACCCAAGAAGCATGCATTCTTGCGCAATACAGAAAAGCAAGTCCTTCTGGCTCATTTGGAAGCTGGGGCAACCTTATCCCCCAAATCACAGTGGCATTTTTTTAAACGAGTCACAGAAGTCAAGGCTTTCACTCCTCTTTGTCTCTAACACCCAGCAGGTCAATCTGGCCCGCTCTGCTCTTCCTTGGGGAGACCACAAGCCCCAAACCAAACGCTCTTAACTGAAGGTTGCCATGGCAGCTGGGAAATCTTCTAGCTTGGCCCTGGATGAAAAGGGGTACAAAAAGTCAGCAAGGATCAGAGCACCTGCATTGGTTTATTGACCAAACTGCCACTCGAACAGCCTGGGAAATCCACAGGGCTTCGTAAGGACGCTTTCCAAGAGGGGAAGGGCAAGCTGTGCAGTGTCATTTGCAAAAAAAAGACGCTACACTTCCTCTCATCACTGTATACAGAAATCTGCTCCTTTTTTAAAGGAATAATCGGGGGGCGGGGGGAAGCAACTTCCTTGCAAAGTCACAGATCTTGGTAGATTCTACTTTTGGAGCTGCAAAGCATCAAAGAACCACTAGGTGGCACCAAAGCCCTCGGGGCTTTCTGTCCCTTGTTGCTGCCATCTGGTGGTATCCCTGAGTGTTACAGCCTAGATCTGATTGCCTCAGTGGTACCTAAATAAGGAGGAGAACAGAAGAAAAGGGCACCCCCAAGCATACAAACACAACATCATTTGAAATAACTCACAGAATGGCTTCCTATCAGCAGGCCAAGACATTCTTGCAAACTTATAACGCAAACTTTTAACAGTTTGCAAACTTTAAACAGCTTGCAAACTTATAACGCAACCTTTGCGGTTTCCATCCAAAGGGACCGATCATATCGTAAACGTGTTGAGTGTTTTCCCCAAGAGATTCTCCATTGTCTGCATGGAAGGGCTCTACGCCAGGAAGAAAGGAATGCCAGCTATGCCAGTTGGATTCTGATGTAGATTTGTTTTTCAAGAATCCTGTACCACAGTGCTCATACCTCTCCTCCCCTGGGCTGGAACACAATGGACATCCTCCTTCGCCATCACTGCCAGGTTGGGGAAGGTGTTTGTACTTTCACAACCCCCCTCTAGCCTTCCTTCTAGAACCGTGTTTCTCAACCTTGGCCACTTGAAGATGTGTGGACTTCAACTCCCAGAATTCCCCAGCCAGCAATACTGGCTGGGGAATTCTGGGAATTGAAGTCCTCACATCTTCAAGTGGCCAAGGTTGAGAGACATGGTTCTAGAAGAAATTTGATAAGGGCAGCATGAACATCTATAGTGTGGGAATCACATTTTATACTACAGTAGTGTTTGGCACCATGGCAGACAACATCCAACTTTGGTTGACCTTGAGGGACAGACCTGCCTAGTCCTTGGATGGGAGACGATCAGAACCTCCAATGCTGTAGGGTAAACTAGAAAGTTGAAGATCCACCCCAGATAAAGGGAAAAGCAAATCATTTCCATACTGCTGCAAAGAAAACTCCATGGATTTTTTTAAGGGGTCCACCAGGAGCGAAGATTCACTCAAGGGAGTCTATTTTTTAGTATTCAGTAGGCTGTGCCTTTCCCGGGCACCCAGAGGGTTGTCCTTAACTTTATTTTGGCTTTGCTGAACACCCAGAGAACTGGATGACTCTGGTCCAGAGGCACTCGAGTGGAATTATAAACATAATTCACGGCAACGGCATTTGCTAGAGCATGTCTTTGTGGCACTGCCTGAAATGGCTGTAACAGAAAGGCTCAAGCTAAGATGACTGCAGGATAACACAGACGTAGCACCCATCAGCTTAAAATCAATACTGGCTTCTTAAAAAAAATAGTGCCCCTATATTTGAGAAAACCTCTCGATATGGCTTCAGGCTGAAGAACTTGTTCCAGGCAATCACTACTGAAATAATGAAGGAGTTTGTCATCATTAGTAGGGGATTTGATGGCTACCTGCCAGGCTGTAATTCAGCCCCCCCTCCCACTAATTCCATTTAAGTGCCTCCAGACCAGAGTCACGGGAAGGGAGGGGTGTGTCAGATGCCAGTGCAGTGGATCATGGGAAATCCAGCATGAGGGACCCTTCCCAAATCAAAAGGACTAAAAGCCCACCAGGGGCTCATTCCAATATTGTCCATGCTTGGTATGTGAGAGCCTTTACCTTCTGCAGGCATTAGTGGAAAGTAAATACCCATTTTTCTAATTGCACTGGCTGGGCAGAGAAATTTACTTCATTTCCTTGATCTGCAAATGTACCTGCTGCCCAAGGCCTGCGAGCAGCTTGCAAAACTATCAAAGGCGCAAGATGTCTAGATCAAAGCAAGGATCAAGAGCGTGCGAAGAAGCTGAACCCAAATCTTACTGGTGCATTTATGAATTTGCATCTGGATTTGTGATTCGGTTCCTCCAGAACATTAATCCCCAAAGTGGCCAGAAGGAATTTCATCCATATTTTCACACGATTTTAAGAAACAGAAACAGAGAAAAGCCATCACAACCCAAACTCCAGGGGAAAGAGAGAAGAAATCATGGAAAGGAGGGTGGGGGGAAGAGTCCGGAGGGCTGCAGGTGGGCACATCCTTTCTGCAGTGCATTGAGATGGCCAAGCCCCACCCAGACGGCGAAGGAGAGGAGTGGGAACGGCCTCGACAGTTTCCTTGTGATCGATGGGGGTCCTGTAGCAGGCCGCACCCACCGCAGCAGCCACTGGAGCAACATCGCCCACGCTCCCAAATCCCATCAGCCCAGACCAGTCCAAGCCAGCCAGACTAGGCGGCCAGATCAGTTCCTCTGAATTTCAGACAAAGCCATCCTCATCTCAGCTCCATCGCTTTGGGAAGCACACCTGGACTTCTGCTCCTCGCTGGCGCTTCATCCCCAGATATTCCGAGATGCATCTTCTCACTTTACAAAGGGAGTCACGGCAACAGACCTGAACCTATCCTGGCATCACACCCCACTCCAAAGGTCTGCCCACGGCAAAGAAATCAAAGCCTTGCCAGAAGGAGCTCAGACTGCAGAGGCAAACCAGGGGGAGTCGGCAGTAGAGGAAGCCAGCATAGCTACTGAACCGTTTTCATCCCCAAACCAGGCACCCTCTCCTCTGCCTTCTCCTCAGAAAGAACAAAGCCTTTTAACTAAAAAACAAGAGGAACTGATACAAAGAATAACTGAGCATCTAGAACAGCACAAAAACAACAGAATAAGGTTGCCTGCATTGAAGCTTGTCACAGAGAAACAGCCAGCACAAGTATTAAAAGATGCCAGTCCTGTAATACCAAATATAAGCACCAGCTCACTGCAAGAAACAGACCAACTGATGTACCGCACAGCTGCAGTTATAACTGAATACCATGGATGCAAAATCAACAAACAAGAAAAAAATCCAAATAGTGCACCACGAAAATGGAAGATCAGGCTGGAAAATAAGATCAGCATGCTAAGATCAGATGCAAGCAAGCTAGGACAGATGAAAGAAAAGAAGCTGAAGAACAAGAAGACCAAAGAATACCCAATCAAGAAATATCACCTAGAAACGAGGAAGATCAAAGAAGCACTGGAAATAATAAAGCAGCAAATAACGGCCATAGCCAAAAAGATCAGCAGATACAAAGCTCGAATTGCACACTGGAGGCAGACCCTCCAATTTCAGTCAAATCAGAAACATTTCTACCAATCCATCAATGGAGAGACTGCAATGAATCAGTCAACACCTGACAAAGAAGAAACAGTGCAGTTCTGGGAGCAGCTATGGGACAACCCAAAGAAATACAACAAGAATGCAGCTTGGATAAAGGAAGTGGAGAAGAATAAAAAAAGAAGCTGAAATGAAAGAATTTGTAACAACAGCAGAAATGGTGGAGAAAAAAGCAAGGAAGATCAAGAATTGGTCAGCATCTGGTGAAGATGAACTGCATGGTTTTTGATTGAAGCA